>NC_137796.1:35108480-35418480 GCF_963383645.1 Muscardinus avellanarius
CTGAGCTATACCCTCAGCACCACTTTTTTTTTTTTTTTAAATTTGAGACAGTCTCACTAAGTTGCAGGGGCCTCACAAGTTGCTGAGGCTGGACATGAACCTGCGAGTCTCCTGTCTCAGCCTCCCAAGTACTGGGATTACAAGCGTGCACCACCATGCTTGGCTATCACCACTCTTTTTGTGTGTGTGTGTGTGTGTGTGTGTGTGTGTGTGTGTGTATGTGGTACTGGGGTTCCTGGAAGTCCTTCTACCTCTGGGCTACACTCCCAGACCTATTTTATATTTTTTTATTTGGAAACAGGGTCTCTTAAGCCAGCACGGCTAGCTTCGAACCTGCGCGATCCTCCTGTCTCCGCCTCCCAAGCGCGGGGATTACAAGCGTGTGCCACCACGCCCGGCGTCACCACTCTTTTTTAAAGTTTTATTTTGAATTAATGATAGGGTGGGGGTCACAGAGAGGTCCCATGTACCCACATGTGGCAACATTAGAGACAGGGTGAGGCTAAGTGCTACAGCAGCCGACAGGTTGGAGAAGTGGAGCAGCGCTCAGCGTAGGAGAGCAATGTCACTGGAGATGTGGACTGGTGTCAGGCACGGGTGGTTCAAGCCACCGGGAAGCTGATTTCTCTTTCACTTAACAGTCTAAACATGGACGTCCATGCCTGGAAGAGAGGCCCAGCTTCTTGGAACACAGACTTCTTCCAGCCATTCCAGCATCTCGAGGGCATAGTCTTTTGTATCGTGCTTAAAGAAGGACAGAAAGACACCATGTCTCCAGAATGTCCCTATAGTCCCCAGGAACCTGGCCGAGTCCAAGGAACAAGGAGAACAAGCCTGAGCCAGAGTTGCCCAGATGAACTAAGGGGCCACTCACTTTCTCTCATGTGTGCGGGGGACGAGGGAAAGTTAGTGCTGTCTAGAGAAAGCTGCTCTTCAGCACACACACTGGGACAGTGGCTCCTTGGGAGGCCGGCCATGCGAGGAACCAAGTGAGCTGTTGCTTATGCTATCGCTGCTTCTGTGGCCTCGCTGAGAAACCCTTTCCTGTGGTAACTGGGGTGGACCTGACCACCGGAAGTGCTCATCAGCGGGCCGACCCTGGACAGAGTGTGTTGAACACTAGGAGGCACCGCTTCCTGGTTAGGTACCAGAGACACCTGCCAGCCCATGCCCACTGGACATTCTGGCGAAGCATCTGTCCAGCCTGCACCATTGGATCTCCCCTGCAAGCATTTCTAAATAAACCCTATGCCTTATGGCCCATCTCCAAGTGTCTTCCTAGGTCTCTCCGCAACCTATCCAACTGTCCTAGTGCAACTGAATGGTAGATGGTATGCGTCTTTGTATTCTTGGTCCAAAATGGTCACTAGAATTCTATCCATCATGTCTGCTTTCCACACAGCAGAATGAAAGAAGGGACAGACAAGTAAAGAGATAACATCAGACACACACACACACACACACACACACACACACACAATCTTTAAGAAAGATTCCCAGGAGCCTCCATATGACACTACCAGAATCTAGAATTTAGCCACAAAATTTAGTTGCAAAAGAGTCTAAGAAGTGGTTTCTACCACCAAGGAAGAAAAGAAAGAGGGAGTAGATACTGAGGAGCAACTGGCAGCCTGTGCAGAGTCCAAGGGCAGAGGGAGTTCTGAAAGAGAAGGTGTGGTCAGCATCGTGAAAGACAGCCGAGGAGTCAAGAACAGCAGCAGCTGCGATGTCCAGTGGATTCGAGGACACGGCAGCTTGAAGGGTGGGGATGGTGACAGTCATCCGCCTGGCCCAGAGCTGGATTCTGAACGCTCTGCTTTTTCCGGTGGATGGGACAAAAAGACAGAGGTGATGGCGAAGAGGGTATTATTAGTGCAAATCTGGACCAGGCGGCAGGAGAGCAAGCTGGAAGTGGAGAGGAGGGAGGGCAAGGGGGCAGCAGGGAACTGGCGTGTGGGAAGACCCGAGGGACTGAGAAGAGCACGGGGCACGGCAGACTTCATGACTCTGGGTCCATAGTGGGCCCCAGGAGTGGGTGGCTACCGAAGAGAGAAAAGAGAGGCCTCCACAGGGCCAGATGTCATGGAATGGAGGGCTGGGGTCCAGGCAAGTGCAGAACCCCCCAGGACACTAGCAGGGTGCCAGCTGAGGCAGAGGCTGAGCCTCCCCAGAGCTCTCCAGGTGCATCCAACACCACCCCCACTGGGCTCCCAAAAGACCCTGGTTAACATTCTTCTGCTCATGACTTGGCCCACGCCTCAAATGGTCCCCTGTGGGTTCCCAGAACGTCCAAAGCTCTCAAGGCCTCTCCACAATCAGCCAGTGTGTATTAGGATGCTCTCAGCTCTGAACAATAGCTATTCCAAGTCACAGCGCTGCCAGTGTCTGGCTCAGGTCCCTGCACCTGCCACTCCTGGCCAAAGTCCCCAGCTGGCCACCAGGCTCCCTTGTGCCTGGTGCAAGAGCTGGCCTTGACCAATAACTGTCAAGGGATGGGAGGATGAAACCCCAGCTCTGAGGGCGGCTAGCTCTGGGGGTGCTTTTGTGGGCTCCTCAAATGCCCAGCAGGGTTAAGCTGAAGCTACACATGGTTTCTTCCCTTCTTTCTCTGTCTCATTTCTCCAGTCTCCAGTCTCCTCATAATAAACCCTTGCCCCCAGAACTCCATCTCAGATCTTCTAAAAAAAAAAAAAAAAGTCAAACAACTGGGTGGCTGCAAGTCCTTTTCTAGCGGTAGTTCTGTGGCATCCCTGAGAGCCCAGCTCCCTCTAAGCCTGCGCTTTGTGGTCCTCAGATTGGTAGCAGGATGGCTGCCACCATGACAACATCTTAGTCGTTCCTCCAAAAGCTTCCTATCAGTTCTCATTGGCCAGAACAGGGCCACATGACCTTTCCTGAACCAATCACTGATGAAGGCGATGGCTTTGTCCAGCCTGGCTTAGACTAATCATCTCAGGGCAGAAAGGATGTTGGGAGTCAATCACAAGAACCAGAATACCCTCCTGTCATCCCTTCCAGCGTGAATCTTCCTCTGTGGATATGTGGCATTGTGACAAGATGGCTGGTTGACCCTCGTGCCAGCCAGGTCTGCTTTCTCGCCAGCTCTTGCTCATTCATGCATTCACGCATTAAGCACACTACGTCCTGCCCTCAAGGAGCTTGGAGCTCACAGGGGTGAGGCCAGCTGCTGGGGGTGGGAGTAGGAGACAACACACCAGGGCTAGGTGTGGCGGGGCGGCCCAGCTGTTTTGCCATCTGGAATGGTCCACCCTCTGTCTCTCAGGATCATGCCTGCCCTCCTCCTCTAGGATGCCTTTCTGGGCTCTGGAGCTAAGGACCCATCCTCCTGTCTGTGCTCCACCCTGGGCAGTCCAGGCTCTGAGCTGACTGCCCTGGCTGGCTCATGAGTGTCCTAGGGAGGGGACACTGCATCCCCAGGGCTGACCTGCAGCTGGGATGGCTTGCCAGTCCCTGCCCAGCCTCCACACCTACCACGGAGCCCCTCTCCCCATGTCTCACCCATCAATTTCTTATTTCATAAAAATCAATTTCTGTCCTGTTTTTGCCGTGTACATAAAAGACTGTGGCATCAATTAGCCCCCATTCTCTGTCCCCCTCCTTTTCCTCCTCGTCTTTTCTGGAAACCTCTTTGTAGGGAAAATCTCATATTTCAGCAATTTGCATTATCCACACACTCAGCTTTGAAGTTCTAAGTTATGGTAAGAAAAGGACCCACTTATCTGCCCATAAAAAATGTTCAAAGCTTATAAATTCCCCGAAACAGATGTACATTATCATTGGATTTGCCTTTCTTTTTGCTAGAGCATGCCTAATAGAGTTTCGGCCGCCCCCGGCCCCTCCCCCGCCCCCGTTAGCATCTTGTCTCCGCAGAAGCCAGCTCCCCACTGGGCCAGGCCGACTTCAAAGGTCCCGGGCTGTCTGTGAGAAGCAAAGCACAAAGTGGGAACACAGGGGCCTTTTAAATCCTCCACGTTTAAGTCAATATCATGCCTCCCTTCATTCCCCGCTCCTGGAGGAGGGACATAAGTCAGCTCTTCCTTCTCTGCTTTTAGGAGCGCCAATTCAGCAATTACCAGAGAGGTGAAATCCAGGCCTCTTCCTGTCTCTGTCTGCCAGGGCTCTTTCTCCTCGTTTTCTTTTTGTTCCTTCTTCCACTTAACATGCTGCTTAGCAGCGACTTCTATCTACTGAGTCACCACAGTGTCCCACAATCAGAGCTCCGTCTCCCATCCCTTCCCCACCAGTGGCCAGAGTGTCCCATCCCATCTCCCCCTGTAGACCTCCAAACTTTAGTCGGTGTGTCTCTCAGGGTAACGAGCAAAGGGTCCACTGTGGCCTCAAGACCTCGCCCACCCTCATGCAACCTTGCATCCCTGTGCCATGATGGCATCCACCGCTCATCCACCTCAGGACCTTTGCACAAACTGCTCTGGCTAGCTTTCCGGCTGACTGACTCTTCCACCTAAGGTGTCCACCTGTGTGTGCTTCCCGGAGAGTCCCTCTCCTGCCCCCAACCTCAGTCATGCCCCCTCTGTTATTCCCTCTCGTGGCTCCCCAGAAGTTACCACAGTGGACAACAAAACGATCTCCTGTGACAGCTGTTCTCCTGCTAGGCTGCAGCTCCACAGGAAGGTTGGTAGAGACGTCTGTTTTATTTAGTGTTGAGCATGGTTCCTGACACTAATCTCCAAAAGTATGTGTAGACAGGACTCTGGAGATTAAGTGACATGGGTGCGAGCCAGGGTGGGGCAGGCCGGGCCCAGCTCGCCCTCTCTAAGCCTGGGCACCAGATTCGAGCCATCCTCTGCTCTCTTCCAATAGTGCAACCAGGGGGCAGTGACACCGAGACTAGCCTGCTGTTACTAAAATACACAGCACAACAGAGTGGGATACTGGAATGCCAGATTCTTTTTTTGGAAGGAAGAAATGAAGAAAGAGAGGGAGGGAAGGAGGAAAGGTCATACTGAAATATTTTGGCCAGGAATTTCTGAACCAAATCACAATCAGATGCTGCTTTGTGAGGACAGAGTCAGAGGAAGTGGAAACAGGTGACCTCAGCTGAGACAGCCGAGGGCCCCTATGCATCTGGAGAGGACCCGGCCAGGGGACTGAGCCCCTCGAGGTCACCCCGGCCTCTGTGCCCGGGCTGTGCTGAGAGCCACAGGCTGAGGCCAGCAGTGCCTTTCCTCCAGACCCTCCAGGGTGTCCCTGGCAATTCCAGGCTTCCAGTCTGTGCAAACCCTGCCCCCCGACCCCTGCCACCGTTTTGTGGTAGAATGGACATGCTGCTGGGTCTGAGCACCAGGATCCCGAGAGCAGGATACTCCATGCCCGTTTGTGTCTATAAACCCAATCACCATAGATATACTCGGTACCCAGCACACCACGAGCTGAGTCAGGCTGGAGGCTGTGTGTATGGGTGTCAGTCACTCAACTGCTAGTTAACAAGCGTTGATCTTGCTGGGATTGAGATTACCAAATAATCTTTGGTGGACAAGATGGCACTTTGGTAGAAACCAAATGATCAGAACCAGAAACAAGCACGCGTGTGCATGGTGGATCTTCATTATCCACACAGGCTGTGTTTGCAGACTCACCTACCAGCTGAAATTTCTTTGCGGCTCCAAAATCACCACCGGTGGGCTTTTCAGTCTTTTGTGGACGCTCGCAGAGCAGAAGCTGGAGCTGCCCGGCTGCACGTTCCCGGGAACGTGACGACACTCTGCCTTCATGTTTCCGCTCTGGTCTCAGGGACAAATGTCTTTCTCACAGTTTATTTAGTGCCACTGTGCTTTGTGCTGGTGATTCTGCTGTTTAAAACAGCTGAGGCCTAGTGCTGAAGTACCGTCTGGAGCCCCTAAGCGCAAGGAGGCTATGATACACCTCGTGGGGAAAGCTCACATGCTAGGTACGCTCCATACCTAAATTGCCAAGGCTGGCCCCAAATCTGTGATCTTTCTCTCTCATCACTCCTGGCTAAAGGAAAGACACTTTTCTCTTCCTCTCTCCTCTCCTGCCCTCGGCTCTCTTGCCCCTCTCTTCTCCTCTCTATTCTGTCTCTTTCTAGTAGTGGGATTGAACCCCAGTCCTTTTTATTTTTTATTTTGAAACAGTCTCATTAAGTTGCCCAGGTTGCCTGGAACCTGAGATTCTAAGCGGCCAGAGAACAGAGGGGCAATGAGCTGGAAGGCCTTGGGGCCAGGCAGGGTAGGGACAGGTGAAGGGAGAGAGTCTCTGCATGGGAAGGCACATGTGCCATTTGAAAGGATGGACCTATTTTGCCAGGTAGGAATGTGCTCTCATTTTTTATTTATAAAAAAGCCCAAATCCAGATATTTGGTGAAATTTTCAGACTTGGAAATTCATTCAAAATTCGTGAAACCTTGGGTAGGTCAAACCTGACAGGTAGATGGGCCAAGCTAGGCATGGTATCAGCTGCCAGAGGGTTGGCTCCTGGAGGCTGGGGGCGGAGGTGGAAGGGAGGGAAGGGCCAGAGTTCCAGACTCCAGGGCATCTTGGTGAGGGTAGCTCTGGGAAAGATAGCCCCAGCCCTGTCCCGAACCCCTGCCACCCGCCAAAAGACAGGGCCATTACAGGGACAACACGAGAGGCCCCCAGTGGTCTGGCTGTAGCTGGGCACCGTGGACACAGCAGGACTGTCACAGCCCCTATGTGCTGAGGGTGACGAAGGCCAGGGACACCCCCTCCCCAGGTACCACCCCATGTCCCTCCATAGGCCGCTGAGGCCACTGGCTGGAAAGCAGGCCTGTGAGCTGGTCCAGGCCCAGCCGCAGGGACATGTCCGTTTGGAGCCTTGGTCCTCCCAGCTCTACAATGGGAGGAGCAATTCTTGTCCTACTGCAGTTGGTTGTTCAAAAGTACGATGAACATGTGACCACATTTTCACTAGTTTCCAGGAAAAACAAACTAAAACAATGAGGATTTTTCTTTTTAAATGAAGCTGAATTATGTCCATATTATTATTATTATTATTATTATTATTATCATTACTATTATTATTATTATTATTATTATTATTATTATTTTAGCTTTTCTCTAAACTAAAAGACTACAAGTTCTTTTTTCCCCCCATCCTTATTTAACAAAATTAAAAGTTGGCATTGTTTTTGGGTGTAGTAGTACACACCTGTAATCCCAGTACTTGGGAGGCTGAGATAGGAGGATCCTGGGTTCAAGGCTAACTTTGGTAACTTAGTGAGACTGTTTCAAAATAAAAAAATGAATAAGGGCTGGGGTGTAGCTCAGAGGTAGAATGCTCTGGGCTGGATCCTCCGTATAAAACAATAATAATAAAAAAAAAATGTTGGCAGCATCGTGCTGCTTTCCCAAACTTTTATTTGAAGTTTGTAAAACCCCAAAGTTGAGAACTCCCATGCAGGACATTGTGAATGGACAATCAGGGGTGTGAGCTCCTCCCTCCTCTCCACCTCCATCCCCTCTCTTCCATTTAGTAACTACCCACTGCGTGCCATCCCTAAGGAAACAGCAGCCCTGCAGAGCAGGCCCCTCAAACCAGGTTCTCACCCCACTGTCCACTGCACCAGCAAAGGTGGCCGTAGGAAGGTGGTCTTATTTAAAAGGAAAACCAGCCAGGACCCATCTAGATGAACTCATCCCGTCTTTCCCATTGGGAATATCCAGGAGCATTGCTTCAGTAGCACAGGGGAACTGAGCCAGATGGGGGCAATCACCCCAGGTCTGGGGCCCTACATCCTTGGTTCTCCTCTGCCCATCACCCTGTGACCTCAGTGATGGCCCAAGGGTCCTGGATGGCCCCTCTTCCCAGGGCTTGTTCTGAGACCCCAGCAGTCCCTGAAGTTGCTTGTGTTTTAGTTCTTCTGTCTTTAATGCCCCTCCTGTCTTCCTCTCCTCTGCCCATGGGGGCCAGGGGAGGGCTCCACGAAGGGTCAGCCCAGGCATTACCCCCAAGCAGACCCTGGTAGCAGCAGGGACCACTGGTGGCTGTGAAGGGCCCCCTCCCCAAGGCCACATAAAAGGCAGGAGGAGGCTTGTCAAGAGTACGCTCCATCTCCCTAATCCAGGTCTCTATGGACCACCCTAATTGGGAGAGTTGCCCTAAATCTGGCTCTCTTGGGATGGATGCCTGTGGTTTTTATGACCGGAAGCAGAGGTGGGCCAGCTAGGGGCTCAGGAACAACTAGGAGGGAACTGGGCCTGTACACAGAGGTGTCGCTGAATCTTCCATGCGTGTCCTGTGGTACAATCATGGCCACCTGTTCCAACGTCTGTCACCTTCAAGCAGGTCCCTGATGGGGCCAGGGCCAAGGGCTCTCTGCCTTCTCTACCATCTAATGCACACGCGCTCCTTGAGCCAGGCCATCTGCAATTCCACATGCCTGTGCAGAGGTACAGGCACCTGGGGTTCTCAGACTGGGGTCTGTGGGCCCAACTATAAACTGTCTCCTGGAGTGGGTGGTAGGGAGCTTGTTAAAGCACTGATCCCTGTACCCCAGCCAGACCTGCCTAATTCCACCTAATCTCTAGGGTGGGTCTGGGTGCCTGCATTTAACATGCTTTCTATGAGATTATTACAGCTGGAAGTTAGGTGTTTCCCTAAAAAGGTGCTCTGGAGAAATTCAAGGCTCAAGGGCTTGGCCTGGTTGCATAGGATGCCACCTGGGCACCTAAACCTTCTTAAGGCCTGGGTCACACCCCAACCCCGATGGTGCTGGGACCCAGGTACTAGTCTTTGAAGAACTCTCCCATGCTGTTCTGTGGTACTGGGGAATGAACCCAGAGGCAATTTGCCTCTGAGTTATATCCCTTAGTCTTTTTTGAGACAGTCTTTCTAAGTCACCATGTATTGGCCTCAAACTTCTGATTCTCCTGCCTCAGCCTCTCCAGTCCTGGGATTATAGGCATGAGCCACCATGCTCAGCTCCCCCAGTTGAATCTAAATATCCACAGGGTGACAATTACTGGTGTGAACCTCCCCTGCCTTGGCCTCCTTAGGCCCTGCCAGCAGGCTGATGTGTGCCAGTCACACCTGGAGGGTCACGTGTGTAGTAAGGACCCTCATGTCTGTCAGGCTCAGGGACTGACGGTACCAGGATCCTTCTGCTGTGTGGAAGAGGGAAGAGAAGTCCCGTGACACGTTCAGCTGCAGATGTGGCCTCTGAGCCAACTGCCATTTCCTCCCTGGGTTCAGCTTTTGCTACTGGAACACACTCCTCACTCCCACCTGCTTCTCGGACTATAGAAATATCCTGGGTATAGGAAGCCTTTTGCAGCGAAGTAAAACAAGTCAGGAAAATCACTCAGAGGTGTCAGCCCTGAGAAGGGTTGGGTTCAAAGGTCTGCGGCATGGAGGTGTAGACTAAGCCCAGCCCAGAGCCCCAGACTCAGGATGTGACAGTGGGAAGTGATAAAGTCTAATGATTGGGGAAAGGGGCCTTGGGCATTGCTTTGAGTCAATAAGGAACGGGACTATGTAGAGAAGGGCTGGCGCAGGCCCTGGAGGCAGGGGCCAGAAAGGCTGCCTTGGGGTTTCTAGGTGCACGCACCACCTGTCTGCTTTGTGACAGGCAGCCCATTTTCAAGGAGGCACGGGGGGGGGGGGCAGAAAATGAGCGCTCGCAGACTGCTGGCCCTGAGCACATCTCAGGCCCTTTTGGCCTTACAGGAGCCAGGTTGAGTGTGGCTTCGGACAAACCCGGGGCTAACGTGCAGACTCCCTCCTGCCCGTGTCCAGCTGCCTTCCCTCAAATCAGGCATGGTTTGAGATGAACACGGAGGAAGTTGGGGGGTGGGTAGGCAAAGAAACCGCCCCTGGCTCTTTCCTTTGCTGGAAAGAGTAATCAGCACAGCTGGGCGCATCATGCAGCTGCGTCCCCAGGCTCCCTGCCTGCCCCTCTCCCTCAAGGGTGAGAGCAAGTAGGTCCTGGCCGGGGGAGCCTCCCTGAGCAGCACACAACAGGAAGGTCCTCTTGTCAACAAGCTGTGTCCTGTGCCCGGAACCTGGCCCCAAAGTCCATGCTCAGGAAGCTGTCAGAATGCTGCTGGTCTGGAGTAACCACTGGCTTTTTACTGCCTGCTTTCTTATGCTATTTGAATCTTTTTTTTTTTTTTTTTTTTTTGCAGGTCTGGGGATGGAACCCAGAGGCATTTGACCTCTGAGCTATACCCCCTGCCCAATTTTTTATTTATTTTGAAACAGGGTCTCACTGAGTTGCGGAGGGCTTCACCAAGTAACTGAGGCTGTCCATGAACCATGATCCTCCGGTCTCAGCCTCCCAAATGCTGGGATTACAAGCGTGCACCACCACGCCCGGCTTCTATTTGAATATTTAAATCATGTTACTAAATGTTTAAAAAAAAAGAATTTTTAAAAGTTGGGTAAATTGCAGTTACCAAGAAATAAGAGAATCCTGACAGGTGTCAGGCTGGAGGAGGCAGTGGGGAGCCTCCTCTCAGAGGCTGTTACTTAACCTCTCTGAGCCTCAGAGGCGCACCCTGAGCCTTGAAGAATGTTGTGAAAACTGTCTTCATTCAGTCTCTGACACGGTAATAACTAGAAAAACTACTAAGATAGTGACAACTGATTAACCACATTACCCCAAATGGAGGCTCTGGAAGGAGGATCCCAGTGGGGGACAGAAAAGGGGGAGGCTGGAGTCTAAATTCTCTTTCTCCAGGACACTAGGTGACCCCCATCAGCAAGCCCCCACCCTCTGGCTCTGAGGTTCAGCCAATAGTGACAGGACAGGCAGGAGAGTGGGGCCGGGATGTTTAGCTCCTGGGGAGCCCCTGCAGCCCTCAAGTGAAGGCCATGGTTCCTTCAGGTGTCCCCAGCCCTCCAACTCTGCTGAAGATGTCTCCTCATGTGACCCTGGCTGGGAGCGGCCCCCAGTGCTGCCCCAGGTTCTGCCATCCTTTGGGGTCCTTTTATCAAATTGTCCTCAAATGACCCACTCTGAGTGTGATCTGTGCTTTTCACAGACCCCAACTGGTTAGTAGTGGGCCTTTTCCTGGTCTCTCAGGTCTTGGCTAGACAAAGTCACCCTGTGACTTGACACACGGTGCCAACTCTGGTCACTGTCTGCATCCCCTTCTGAGCGGAACCTCGGGTCTCTCCAAAATCTACAGATCCCAAGCCCCCAGAAAGGGCCCATGACCAGAAGCAAGTGGCTCTGTGCATCTGACAAAATCCAGCCCCAGCAGGAGGCACGAAGCCGCACATCCAGGTTTGGGAAGCACCCAGAGAGGCAGACCACTGACCCTGCCTACCAGCAAAGACACCGGAGTGCACCTGTAGAAAGGTGCATAGCCATGAGCAGGTGGCATCGCCTATGGATCCAGGTGGCTGTGAGGGCCACACAGGGGCATTTGCTCATGGTCAAACCACCGGGTTTCCACGCCCACGTAACGGCCGCAGCACCACCAGGTGCTGGGTCCCGGAAAGCCCTGCCTGGTCATGTGCTTGCTGCCCAGGACCCAGCCCTGCCCAAGGCCAGAGGCTGGTCTGGGGGCAGCCCCTGAATATGTGTGCATCTTTCAAAAGAAGAAAAGAGAGGGAAAGGAAGAAGTGGTGTATTTTCACATTGTGAAAGAGATAGGGCTGGTGTGGCGTGGGAGTGCGATCCCACTGAAAGGTGAGAAGAAAATCCAGAAAAGAGAGCTCAGGTCCTAGGCTGGGACATAAAAGCACAGTGGGGAGGAGGGCGCGCCTGCAGTACGCCCAAATCCCTCGTCACAGGACAGTGAAGAGCAAAACCAAATCAGGCAACACTAAGAGGTAGCAGCTGTTTTTCTTCTCGGAGATTCTGAAGGTCTCTGCAGCCAGAACGGCTAAGGGTGCTCTTCTAGAAGAGACTGGGGTGGGGGCAGTTTTGGCCAGGGCCTCCTCGGTGCTGGGAAGGGCTGGGCCCATCCGTAGGGACACTGAGTCCTGAGGGAGCCTCCGCCGTCTACAAGCCCCTTCCAAACCCAGAGTCATTTCTTAGGTGAGTTATGCACTCCCCACGACATATAAATAAAAAACTTTGTTCTGTGTTTCCATATATCTTCTACATGAAGGCTAGCTAAATATTAGTGGAGTAACAATAATTATTAATAACAATAGTCATAATAACAATAATTAATAGAATAATGCCTGGGACGTGGGGGAGGGGTCCTTCATATGGCGGGGGCCTGGGGCTCTAGGTCTGGTAGAAGTGATGGTAATGGTGGTGGTGTTCGTGGTGGTGATGGTGTTCGTGTCTCTGGACCGCCTGCCCGGCCTGGCTCTCGTACACCACCACAGCGGGCAGCTCCCGCACGTGCTCTCGCCCCAGGACGGCGCTGCCCGTGGCCAGCGGTGCCTGCAGGCCCCGGCAGCCCGGCTGGCTCTCCTTGGCTCGGTGCTTGTGCTTCTTGTGCCCAAGGGGTGCCAGGGTGGGGATGAGGGCCGGGCTGGCAGCCAGGTGGGTAAAGGGGGGCACCGTGGGGATGGCAGGAGCCAGAGGGGCCTTGCTTCTCGCCCCTCTGGCCACGTGGCCCACACCCATGCTCCTGCCCTGGGCCTTGGGGGACCTCACAAAGTGCTTGCTCCCATCCTGGGCACCCCGAAGCCGCTGCTGGAGCTCAGAGACCTTGGCGAGTGGGGTGTCAAGCAAGGGGAAGGAGCCTGGGTCCACGCCTTGGGACTTCCGCTGTGGGAGGTGAATGGCTTCTGGCTCGTGGGAGCGAGATCGTGTGGGGTTGGAGATGCGGGGGGGCAGTTCTGACTTCTGGACCGCTGAAGGGGAGCCTAGGGACCGATGCAACAGACATTTAGTGAGCATGTACCCCAAAACCCACTCTGCCTCCAGTTCACTAAGACACAGATGCCAGCAGATACTGATCAGAGCTGCCCCCCCCCACTGCCCCTTGCTACCGTAGAGGACAGCTCCCCTAAATGAACTCTCCCGTCTGCTAAATGGGAAGAACTGGTTCTGTGGCAGGTCTTCAAAAATAAGAATTCTCCTGAGAGCAAGCCAGGGAAGAGATGGTGACAGAGATACTGAGCCAACGGGCAAGAGCAAATTCTAAGTGTTACACGGACGGGAGCCACAGAGGGACTCAGCACAGCAGGAGAAAGGGGAGAGGGATTTAGCGAGAGGTCAACAAATGTGGAAGTGGACAGAGCTGCACTTCCCTGGGTGAAAGGCCCACGAGAAGTCAAGAGCGGCCACCGTGGGACCAGGGCTGGGAGGGCTGGACAGGGAACTATTCTTTTTCATTCTATTCTATGCTCTCAGATACTATTTGATTTTTTTTTTCAGTCTTGTGCATGTATTACTTTAATTTTGAAAACATTTTTCCTTCTTTTTGGTACTGGGAATTGAACCCAGAGGTATTCTACATCTGAGCTATACCGCAGCCCTTTTGATTTCTTATTTTGAAAAAGGGTCTTGCTAAGTTGCTAAGAGTCTATAAATTGCTGAGGCTGGCCTCGAACCTGTGATCCTCTTCTCTCAAAGTCCCAAGTACTGGGATTATAGGCATGTATCACTACACCATGCTTAACAAATGCTTTTTATGTCATCTCCTCCAAATGTCTTTGATCTGTCCCAATAAAAGCTCCATCTCCCCCTAAGCCTGGGGGCAGGATGCACCCAGCCCATCTGGCCATGCCTCTCCATGCCCCCCCACCCTATGGGAGGGAGCCCCTTACCAGGCCCAAACTGGGAGGTGTAGTTTTCTATCCCTGCGAGGTCTAAGTAGTGGTTTCTCCTCTCGATGTTCTCGTCCACGCAATGGTGGGAGCAGCCGGCCTGCTCCAGGTGGCTCTCACCCTGGAACCTAGAGTGGAGAAGGGGAACAGGCAGGCGCTGGTCACCAGGACACAGCCAGAATAATGCCAGGTCCTTCATTCATTCCCTCTGGGTCTCCTTGGAAGGAGAGTGGGGAGGATCAGACACTTTTGCATTTTGTACCTCTGCTTCTTCCTGCCACGGATACACATCCCACTGCCCAGACCCAGAGCTTCTGGGAAGAGTGGGTAGGGGGTTGTTTTGAATAGGCCCAAAGCAAACATCAAAATTTAAGGATGCTCCAAACCCTGGCTTCAAACCAGGTATGCCCACTGCAGGCAGGTGGCCTACCCCCTGGCATGTTTCCCCTGGGAGTATGAACAGCACAATTGCCCAAACCGTTGGGATTGAGGCTGGCAGGGTCTGTGACATGCCCAGCATGGGCCTGCGCAGTGTGTGTGTGTGTGTGTGTGTGTGTGTGTGTGTGTGTGTGTGAATGCTGCCAGGGACCCCCTGCCTCCTGCAGGACTCCAAGCTCCCTGTCCCTCCTACAAGAACCTCTGTGACCTGCCCATCTCCCCTAGCACCCACTCCAGCCAGCCAGACACCTTGGACTCACTGCAGCCAGTGGGCTGGCTTCTCTCAATGAGTCAGGGCTCATCCCACTCCAGTGGCTGCCTTACCATCTGCCAACCAGGTGTGAATGTGCCGCACACCTGCCTCACTACTGCCTCTCAGTCACTCAGTGTTTGCCTTCATTTTATTTGGAAACAGGGTCTTACTAAGTTGCTGAGAGCCTCACTAAGTAGCTGAGGCTGGCTTTGAACCTGTGTGATTCTCCTGTCTCAGCCTCCCAAGCACAGGGATTACAAGCATGCACCACCATGCCCAGCTTTTTTTTTTTTTTTTTGGGTGGTACCAGGGGGCGGCAGTGCTTGCCTTTTAACAGCCTCTCCCACCCCTCCTGCAGGTACAGAGTGTCTAAAGGTGACAGGTAACCACAGCCTCACAAGCCCTTACACAGAATTCTGAAACCCAAAACCTAAAAGCAAAGGTTTCCTAGGCCATCTGGTATATACTTGCAGTATATACTGGTATATACTTGCAGAGTCTGTCTCACTGATTGGGAGCGTGCACACATGCTCAGCAGGAACACCAGCATGTGAGAAGCTGCCTAAATCCCACTTACCATGCAGGGGAAATACACAGGCATGCCCAAGAAATGGCAAATCCAAACTATATCTGGCACAAAGTGTTTTGCATCATGGGATGTGGATCTACAGATCATTTGTTTTCAAAATCTAGACTTTGATTTGTGAATCTGTGTGTGTAAAATTGCTGGCTTCTGAAGACAGCCCAGACTGGAGCTATCTGCTTGGAATCCTGCAGGCGTGGCACAGAGCTGGTGCTTATTAGGTGCCCGGAGCACCTGGCTGCCACCCATGCCTGTGCCCGCCATACCTGAGGGGGGCTCGCTGCTTCTTCTCCCAGCTTCGCAGCTCCTCGGTGGGCTTGGTCTCAGCTCTGGGCCTCGTGCTCTGCAGGTCTGAGTGGCACCCAGAAAAAGAGGCAGCAGCAGTTGAGGGGCTGCCTAACCCATGGCCCTCCAGATGCCCACAGTAGATTCCCCCACTCACTTCCCTCCAGTGCCCTCACCTGCTGCTGCCCTCAGTCTTCTCCACCAGGTCCCTCAAGTGCCACCACCAATGCCACCTCCGGGCCTCTGCCTACCTGGGCCTGGCGTCTTGAGCCCCTCCCCTTTCCCTCCTGAACCCTAGTCCTTCAGAAACCTGCTGAAGCTGCTTGTGTACAAAGCAGCGCTGCCTGTGGAAGCCCCAGAGGCCACCCCCACCTCTCCCGGGCTGGCTCTGGGTGACCCTCACCGGTGTGGCTAAGGAGGACGCCCCTCTTGCCCTGGCTCCCGTCGGGGGCCACCGTGAGCTTCACACGCAGCGTCTTGCTGGAGGTCGGGGAATGGTTGACGGAAGAATCGACCACTTCGTAGATGGTGTGCAGCAGGCTAGTGATATCCTGTGTAGGGAAGGGAGGCAGTGCCCAGAGGGGTGTCAGCCACAGAGTGCTCCCTGCACAGCCACCAGGGCCTGCCCCATGCTAAGGTGGCACTGCAGGCAATGGGCCTCCAGGGGACAGTGTGAAACCTCTCCAAGTGGACTTATCCAGGTACAGGAAGAGCTGATAAACTGGCTTCCCCCATGGGAAGAGGTACCTCAAGGACACCAGGCCCCAGTTAGCAAAAAAGGATTTAGTGGTCCCAGGAGAACACAGGATGGGGCACCAACAGCATCTGTTTCACACCGGAAAACACTCTTATCAGGGAAAGTGGAAAAGCAGACAGGACCTGGGCTGAATTGTGCCCCCCCCCCCCAATCTGCTGAGGTTGAAAGCCATTGGCTTGAGGAGGTAAAGGTTAAATGAGCTCTCGGAGGTGGGCCTCAATCCAACAGGGCTGGTGCACTCAGAAGAGGAAGAGACATCAGCATGATACAGCGAGAAGGCAGCTGCGCGTCAGCCGGGGAGAGAGCCCTCGCTGGAGACTAGCCTTCCAGCCGCGGGACAGACAGGAGAGCAACTTCTGTTTGAGCCACACAATCTGTTTGTTATGCGGCCAGCTGAGCTCAGACAATCCCTAAGATCAGTGCATGAGAACCTGACCAGATCATCTTCTCTCTGGGCAGTGGCAACCTCAGTGCCATGGCCGGGCAGGTGTGTGGCCAGGTGACCTGAAGTGCTGGGGCCACCTGCGGGCTCAGCCCTCAGGCGGTGTTGCTCGCTCCACTCTGCAGGCTGAGGGTCATCTCAGAGAAGCCAACACTCCAGAATCTTCTGTGAAATCTTCAGAATCACTGGTATTTTTTTTTTCCCCGATGGTACTGTGGATTGAACCCAAGGACGTTCTACCTCCATGCTACACCACTAGCTCTTTTTATTTTATTTTGAAGTACACTCTTGCTAAATTGCTGAAGCTTGACAGGGATCCTCCTATCTCAGCCCCTGAAGTATGTGCCACCATGCCCGGCTTACTAATTTAATTTTTAACAAAACCTCTTGGGGGTGACCAGAAAATGTCAGGGCCAGACGGAAATAGTGGGAGCTGCCAGTGAGACCCAGGTTCCTGGCACATACTCTTGGTCATCGGGCTCTCTTGGCGAGGCCCATGGGGACTCCTCTTCTTCCTCTTTTCCTTCTCTTGAGCTTTTCTGCATGATCCTGTTTCCCACTCTCTCGCCATCTTGGGAAGCCCATGAGAAAAGCATCTTTAGATAGATGAGGCGACAGTAGTCCACCAATGGCTTCCTTAAGCGCCAGACACTACAAGGCCCTGGCCCCTCGCTGTGACCTCAGCAGGACCTGGCTGATGCAGGGTCGAGAACAGGGGTGCTCTGGCAATTCCACTTAGAAATTCAGCCCTACCAATGCCCGGGGCCAGGCTGGCAGGAATGGGTAGGTGCTGGTAGAGTTGGGTCTTAAATGTCCCCCAAAGGCACTTGGGGACTTGGTCCCCAAGGCAGTGCTACTGGGAGGTGGTGGGGTCTCAGTGGGGGTGTTTAGGTCATTGGGGGTGTGCCCTCAAGAGGACTGTGGGATCTGGATCTCTTCCTCTTTCTCTTTTTTCCCTTCCTGGCCATGATGTGAACAGTTTTGCTTGGCCACACACCTGCCATGATGCGCCACCGCCCCACAGGCCCCAAAGCAACAGGGCCGACCAACATGGACTACAACCACCAAAACTATGAGCCAAAATTCTAAGTTGGTCATCTTGGGTATCTGTTATGGTAACAGAAAGCTAATACAGGTGCCCGTAAATATTTCCTACATAAAAGAACACCTGAAGGATGAATAAGTACTTTTTACCAAGCTGGCGCGTTAGCCTAGACACTGGCTTTGGGCTATTGTGTATACCCATGGCCAGAAAGAATGGAGATATCAGTATTTATAGCCAGATTTGAAGAGCAGCTTTGGGGATAAACGTAAACCACAGGGAGCACCAGGCTGGGTCCTCAGGAGGAAAGCACAGTCCAGACAGCACTTGCTCTGAGGCCCGGCCGGCCTCCTCCCTCAGGAAGCCTCACTTCCCGGCCCTCCTCAGCACACAGCAGCTGGCCACAGGTTTCTGCAAGGTCTCCGAGGGGGCATTCATGCACATGAGGCTCCTCAGAAAGGAAGGAGACAGCTCTTAAGAGCTGGCATCATCACCAGAAAGAAGAGGGGATGCCGCTGCACCCTGGGAAGCCCAGCCTGGCTGTCCAAGTAACAGAGAGATTTGGTTCTGGAGCCTCCATTGACATTCTCAAAGTGAGGGGTTGCAGAGAGAAGGGGACACAGGTAAAAGCTGTCAGCAGTCAGCTTGCTACTGCCAGGGGGAAAACCTATCTGATAATATGGGAATATAGAGGAAAAAGGGCCACAAGAATGCTTAGTCCTGAAGACACAGCCTCTGGATCCAGCTATGCCTGAAGCTAATACCTCCAGGTGGAGCTTCAGGTACATGAGCCAAAGTATGTACCTTTATGGGTTATTTATGTATATTTATGGGTTTGGGGAAGGAACCCAGGGGCATTTGACCTCCAAGCTACACCTCTGCCCCATTTTTTATTCTTTATTTTAAAACAGGGTCTCATGTTATAGAGGGCCTCACTAAGTAGCTGAGGCTGTCTGCAAACCGTGATCCTCTGGGCTCAGCCTCCAGAATGCTGGGGTTACAAGCGTGTGGCACCACGCCCGGCTCAAAGTATTCTTTTTGTTGTTGTTACTTATGGAGATTTGAACTGGGATTCTGTCACTTACTTGCCAAAGAGTCCTGAATGACTAAACATCAGTTGCAGCCACTTCCCCTGACCTAACACCCCCTAAACTATGGATTGAGGACTAGGTGGTGGTGGCCTTTATAACTCAGGTCTCCCTCTGGCAGCTTAAAGTCGACCTCTGGCACGAGCCACAGAAATGCAAAGACTGGCCTTAGCCTAGGATGAGATAAGACAGCAAAGCTTCAATGGCCCCCTAGGAACACCCAGAGCCCTCACATACTGGATCAGAGGTAGTGAGCCCAGCCATGCTGACCGCAGACCTCCACACAGACAGAGAGAGCCTGAGAGGCAGAAACAAAGACAGAGTCTCTAGTAGCTTCCCTGAACACCCAGAGTCAAATCCAGTTACTGACCAGGGCCTCTAGAGCCCTGAGGACTGGCCCTCCTGCCCTGACCATGACTGTGTATCCTGCAAAGCAACCACACCAAGCCGCCAACCTGACACATCCTCCTTGTTCCCTCTCTGGCTACCCAGGATCATCCCACCTTCCCGGCCCCGCTCTGTAAGCTGTGTGGCTTGGCTCCAAGAACATTTCTGTGTACAGCCTGGCCAGCCTCTGTCGTGCCCCCATGTGTAATTCCTCCACTGAGAACATCATAACTTACAGTTACCCTAAAGTTGTTTTCTGCCTCATCCCATGGATTCTCAGAGGAGCAAGGCCATAGGCTGTGATGGGCTATGTCTGTTTTGTCCCCACTATGTCCTCAAGCCTGGTACACAGTAGGCCCTCAATTTGTAAGGACACAGACATGGCGAAAGGGGGAGAAGAACTCAGGTTGAGCAAGCTGTGGGAAGAGGGCTCTGAGGGAGACATGGCGTGTAGAGGGGACAGGAGGAGGAAGGCCAGGCTGGGGCATGACTGCAGCTCTGACTGACAGCCAGTAGGACCCTCAGCATGGGGCTGCTCATCCCTGTGCCAGTGGCCGGGTACTGCGTGGTGTTGGGTGGCCCAGCCCTGAGTCCTGGGGCGGTGGGGAGGGAAGCCGGGTGAGACTCCACTGGGGCTCTTCTCTGGGGCAGTACTAGAGCTCTGCGCCTGCCCCAGCAGGAGCACTGGCTGGACTAAGTGCAGGGGACCTGGCTACCCTTTCTCCTCTGACAATCTCCCACTGACCTGCAGCTCCAGGCTGATCCTCAATGTCCCAGAAGCTCCCAGCAGACTTGCTCCCCACCCCCTCCCTAGCAGAGCAGCACTGACAGAGCAGAGGCGGTGTGCGGGGCCATCCCCGAGCAAGGGTCTGGAAAGTGGCAGGCAGCTGAACAGGTGCTCTCACCTCGCGGGTGACCTTGCCATTGTTGTCAAAGTCATACAGAGTGAAGGTCCACTCCTGCCGGCTGTCCTCCTCCATTGACACGTCACACTGCAGCTCCTGGACACAGACAGCAGACGAGGCTGGTCACCTACCCAGCTGGAACACTAACCAAGGGTTGGTGGTACCTGGGGCAGCTCCCTGGCCTCCCCACCCATGGGCACAGTGACCAGGATGTGGGCAGGCAGGGAGGGTGCTCCAGGGGTGTGGGATCTGAGAGGAGGCTTCTTGCCTCAGGAAGCCAGGAGGATTCTGGCCACCTGAACTGGAAGGCAGTAGAGGGCAGGCATGAAGGGTGAGAACACCAGTCTATAGAAGGTTCAGCCCCTGTGTGGCCCTCCATGGATGCGGGACCCTGGACAGGTCACTGCGTCTCTTGGTATTCAGTTTCCCCTCATATAAATGATGCAAAATGATAGTATGTTTTATGTAAGGTTGCTGGGAGGATAAAATGCCCTGCCCATAGCTCCTGAGCGCCCCCCCTCCGCCCCAAGCTCCCTGAAACCGTGGAGAGCAGTGCCTGACCCCCCACTCAAACACCTGCTGTCCTGGCTGGCCCTGAGGAGCCAGGGATCCAAGCCAGGGGCAACTGGACAGGGAGGGAGAGGAGCCAGAGGATGAACGCCTGGCCTCCCTCCACTTAGTGGGACCCATCCAAGCACATCCTATGTGCCTTCTTGGAGGCCCCATGAGGCTGGACCCCAGATGCCAGCATGGGTGACTGTGTGCTACACACCCGTGCTGCCTCCCTCTTCCTGCTCCCAGGACCAGCTCCTAATGAATGCACTGCCCCCTGCTGCATCCTTGTCTAAGGGCCACTTTGGGGGAAGAAGCAAGAACACAGCACATCTACTGAGTGCTTAGCACACTCTCGGTGCAGAGAGGAATCCAGTAACGGTAGTGGCTGTGACTGGTCCTGTTGTAACAATCAATCCAACAATAATTCCACGATGACTCCTCCAGCAACTGTGGTGTCTTAACACCAGGGAACCTGAGCTGGGAAGAGCGAGCCCCATCACTGGAGGCCTACGTACAGAGGCTAGCCACACAGAGAGTTCTAGAAGAATAGATGTTTGGGGAAAGAGGCTCTGTAAAAGCCTTAAGGTCCAGAGACTCAATGAACATGAGAGGAGGGGTTCCCAGACCATTCTGTTCCACATCTTGCCCCCCTCCACCCGTCTTCCCTCCACCACAGCCGCTGGTGCCCAGGTTGCCTGGCATGAGGATGGCTGGGTCCCAGGCGGGGGCTGGCCTGTGACACTGGTGGGAGCCAAGCCTGAGTACAGCATCTCCATCCTGGCAGCTCCAAGCTCTCCCCTCCACGGGGAGTTCAAAGTCAGCCTTCCCTTGGCTGTGACACCGTCTGCACCGGTCAGGTGCCTGCTCTGTGCCCCTAAGAAGTATCTCTGGTATCACGACACATGTGCCCCCACACACCTGCACACATTCACCACACATGCTACCCTGAACACATGCTACCACACATGCATCTGAACATGTACCTCACATGCACACACATGCCTACACACTTACCACACACACCTGCACACCTACCCACACACACCTACTTTACCTGTTCTTAAGAGAGCTTGGGGGGTTTGAAGTTGAAAAAAAGTGGGTCTCTGTCCTGCATTGCCCCCCCATGGGCTTTCCAAGTGAGTCCTCCCCATGACTGTGCATGGCGCAGGCTGAGCAGCCAGCCAGCCCTTGGTCTGGACCTTTCCTCTGCTGCTGCACCCAGTCCCCAGCACTGCCCAGCACCTGGACACCCTGCAGGGCCCAGGGGCTGGGTTGGACTCTAGAACACTGCCTGTGCCCCTCAGATCCTACAGGAAGGGCCCTGGTGGCGGCTCCCCAGGCCCCACCCTTGCACAGCCCACAATGCGCAGCTGGGAGTCCACATACTGCCTAGCCTCCAGGCCTTTGCTCCTGTCATGCCCTCTGCCTGAGGTGTCCCCTTGTCCCGGGACTCCCTAGGCACCCCCCACCCCAATGTACTCAGAGGCTCAGCTGATGCAATCTCCCAAACTCTCCACTGCTGTGGTCTGGGCAGGGCAGGTCAAACAGACTGTGCCTCTGGCAGTGCACATCTGTCATGTTGACTACACATGAACCTGAGGCCTGGTTACCGTCAGGGCCTCCCGCCTCCTCATGTACCCGATCAGCCTTGAGAGTTGGAAGGGAAAGCCTGTAAAACAGGCCCAGAGGAGTCAGCAGTATCCTGGCCAGTGTCCCGTCCCCTTGCCCATGCATGCTGTCTCCAAGCTCCCCAGCCACGTCCCAGCCAGGCGCTCTCACCGCCACCCACGTGGGGAGGCCAGCAGAGCTGGCAAGGTGGTCAGCAGAGTCCCCAGGGCCTGCACTGAGTGGGGGATCTCCCACAGAGGGGCCTCTTCACACAGGGGTGAAGCTCTCCAGAAAGGCACTGTTGGGAGGGGAAGCCCTTGCCTCCCCTGGGGCCCAGCAAAGGGAAGGAACCTTACCTCAAATTTCAGCTGCTTCTTGGAGCCTGGGCAGGATTCACTCGCTTTCTCCATCCTCTTCTCATCTCCGCTGCCCACCCCGTCTGTTTTCTCAGGCGGCAGAGCCACTGCGGGAAGCAAGAGAGGAAGCTGAGGAGGAGCCCGAGGCTGGGTGCTGGCCTGCTTCTGCCCTGCCCTGCCTGCTGGCAGGGGTCAGGCCCCTCTACTCTCTGGCCCAGATCATGCCGGGCCACTCCAGGAACAGGTCACTCTTATGGGCCTCTGGGGTCCCTTTGCCCTGACTCTGCAGTGCAGGTAAGCAGCCTGTGACTTCAGTACCCCCAGAGGCCCACAGAGCAGGTGGGTGCAGATAGAAGAGAACTTTTGGAGCAGGAGACAGAGTATGGTGGTCTTGGCCATTTTCTGATGACGTTTTGGCCTCCTTACCTGCCTGAACCCAGCAGACAGCACATTAGTGAGTAGACAGGAGAGGGACAGAGGCAGAGCTCGATCAGGCTGGTGAAGGGCACAGGTGTGCACATGCATGTGCACACTCACACATGTGCACACATACATATCCACACGTACACACTCACACACACTCCCTCGTGGCATCCTCAGGGAGCACATTCACCCTATACCTTGTGTTCTCCTCTGCTCACCTGGCCTGCCCTTCCCACTAAAGGGCAGAGTTCTTTGGGTGTCACATCCAGGAGCAGAGGGAAGATGTAAACTCCCATGACCTATTGGCAACATTTTCCCCAAACACCTCTAAGAAGTGGCAGACCAGCTCAGAGGAGCACCATCATCCTAGACCCAAGGCTCAGGGTATAAGTTACCATCAGATCCTGAAATGTCCCATAAGACCAGGGGCTCCTTCTGCTCTGCCTGACAGAGGGGCTCAGCTTTGCAGGTATTTTTTTCCAGAACATGCTCACGGCTCTTCCCTCCTTAGATCCCCTCTGCTGACCTTTGTTGTCCTGTTTTGCAGGAGCACAGACTGCGGGTGGTTCCAACTTGAGGGTCCCTCCCTGGCCACCCTAAGCTGGGGTGGCCATGCTGCTGGGAAAGCTGTTGAAAATGTTGAGATGCCCCCGACATACAAAAAGACACAGCTGGTCTTCCCAGGAAGTTGGGAGCCTAGAGAATCAAGGAACCAGGCAGGAAAGCTGGGTGGGGGCTTTGCATATCCCCTAGACCTGCATCCCAGAGCAAACACTGAGGTGGGCCTGGCTGGGCTTCCCATGAGGCCAGGGTTGGAGCTCTCTTCCCAGCAGACAGCTGCAGTAGCCCTTGCCAATACACCCAGAAGCCTTGGCGGTGCTGTGTGCACACACGGGATCCTCGCAGCACTAGGCCCCCCGCAGTGCTGAGCAAGCACCTGCTGTCCCCTGACGCAGTCCTCACTGAGCTCTACTTTTCAGATGGGGAAACTGAGGTACAAGGAGGCTTTGCTACTAAGTGACAGAGGTGGGGCTTAAACCCAGTGGCCTGAATCACACTTGCAACCACCCACCAGGCTGCACATCTGCCTTTCACAGCTCAAATCAGGAGACCCATGTCTTCGGCTGCTCATTTTTCCATTGACTGGGGAGGACAATCCACTTGGGTTTGATTCCTCCCCACAGTACTGTGATCCAGGGTGGGCCCCGCACCTTCTTTAGATGTCTAAGTTTCCAAAACGATAAAGGAAGGATGCTAAAGGTCCCTCACCCAGAGAACCCTTGTGTGGATTCAAGGAGCCATGACCATACACGCCAAGGACTTAAATGCAGAGTCACTGCCACTCATACTAATTGTCATGGGACTGTGGGCCCCACATGGGACAGTTAGCACCTAAATTTCCTCAAAATGGAGGCTTTCAGCACCAAATAGAAACGGAACACATTGCCTGTGGTGTGGGGAGGATGAAGCTGAAGATGAAGGTGCTCCGGGCTCCCAGCACAGATACGGTGGAGACAGGAAGGCCACAGAAGCACCAACCAGGTGCAGCAGCATCGTCTATAGTCCCCTGGCTGGCCAGGAGGCCATCTCTAGCCCTCGTCCTGCACAGCAAGGCTGTCAGGAGCACCAGGAGTTCCCAGTCTCCTCTAAACCAGCTCCTCTGCTGGTGGGTGCACAAAATGACGCCAAAGGAAGGACAAACCTCCTTGGAAGACCTCGAGGGCAGCCCTGGCATCCTCGCCACTGAGGTGGTGGCTGGGCAGGTCACGGAGCCAGCTCCTCCTGATACTGTCCAAAATGCAAAGTCCTGTCCCTCTGCTCCCTAAAAGCAAACTCCTCCATAGCCAGGAACCCCACTAGAGGGGGACCCTGAACAGGCCAACTCAACCATACAGACATCTCTACCGCAAGTCTCCTTGGTGCCCTGTTGGGCCAGAGCCACCTCCACCATGGACAGGTCCAAGGCTCAGCTACTTCCCCTGGGACTGCAAGACAGGTGGCACTACCATCCCAAGAGTCTGGAACTGGGGCTCTCCCATGCACACCTCAGCTCTAGAACCCCACCCCTGCAGCTGGGCTAGGTGAGGCTGTCACAGTTGGGAAGGTACATCTGAGGTTCCTTTTAATTCCCCTCATTGGTAAAAGGGGACGCTTGGTGTCTCGCTTGCAGAGCCTTTGAGAGGGCAATGAGGAAAGTGCTAACTCAGCTGGTAGCCAGCACACAGCAAGTGCTCGGTAAATGCTTGCTTTGCAAAGGGTATAGATGAGCCACAGCCTGTCCCAAACTGCCCCACTAAAGGACTACAGAGCTATGATGGGCTGCCCACCCCTCCCAGAGCGAGAAAGAAGGAAGAAAAACAAAGCCTGGTTCCATCTTCAAAGCGAGGTCCTGGCTGGAGATGTAAGCGGCCAGGCTTATCGAAACCAAACTTCAAGTTCAAAGGGAACTTATCAGAAGAGCACCTTCAGGTTCAATGTTGCCTTTCATGTTCCACTTGATAAAACCCAAAGACAAGGAACCTCTGTCCCTGCCTCTTCTCTGGAGCACACGCCCCTGCCATGCAGAGTGCCTCAGGTCCTCTCCCACTCTCTTGCTTTCTCCTACTCTCCTGTGGGGGTGGCGAGCACCCCCCCTCCACTGGAAGTGTCCTCTCCAAAGACCAGCATGATCTGACTCATCCTTTTCACCAGCATGATCCCCAGGCCATCACAGCTCAGCAAACTACCCATACACCCACTGGGCACCCAGGGGGCAGTGAGGTCACCAGGGGTCTCTCAGCACAGGGTTGGCACAGATGGGTAGTAGTACTGTGATCCATCCTGCCCTGGGGCCTTCGGGATCAGGGATGCAGACAGCACCTCTGCCCCCACCAAAGAAGGCTCTCACCTTGCTGTTCCCTGCCCAAGGGCAGGAAGAAGTGACAGAGAACCCACACAGACCCCCAACACCAGAGGCAGGATTCAGGACTCAGGGGCCCTGCATATGGTCCAGGGGTGAACTCTCTGAAACCGACCCCAGGCAAAGTGCCTTGCTCCCCCATGTCCCTGTGTGGAGCAGACCTCACCCCCATTGCTCCAGGGCAGCGGGAGAGGAGCTGGGTGCTCACTGCAGGCTACCCGATCACACTGGCCAAGAAGAGAAAGATGCATTTTGTTGAGACAGACGTTGGCATCTGTGTCTGAGCCACTCTGCCTCTGGTTGCTATTCAGCCCAGCCATGGTTTTTTTTTTTGTTGTTGTTTTGTTTTGTTTTTTCTGAGAAGGGATCTTCTAGGGTCACCAGTCAGGGGGCTTAGATTGAAGCACGCACCAATCTAAGTCAGAAAGAAGAAATGGAAAAAGGCAGCCAGGCCAGGTGGTACATGCCTGTAATCCCAGCACTTGGGAGACTGAGATAGGAGGTTCACAGGTTCGAGGCCAGTCTCAGCAAAGCAGTGAGACTCTGTTTTAAAAGAAAAAAATTAAAAGGACTTGGGGATATAGCTCCAAGGTAACCTGGGTTAAATCCCCTGTACCATAAAATAAAATGAAACAAGATAAAATAGTGCTGGGAGTATAGATCAAAAGTAGAATACCCCAGTTTCAATACCCAGCACCAGAAAACAAAACACAAAAAACGCAAAACAAAACCAAAAAAAGGGCGGGGGAGGAAGAAAGAAGGAAGGAAAGAAGGGAAGGGAAGGGAAAAAGAAAAGTAAGGCCTTTTGCTCGGCTAGGGAAAGCACCTTGGGGCGACACAGAGCAGGGTCAGGAAAACTAGACCCTGCGAGTCAAACCCAGCCCAGGTGGGGTTGTGTCACACAAACTTTGAGACAGCCACATTCACACACATGTCTCTGGTGGCGTTAGTTGGACAGCAGCAGGCCTGAGTAGTTACAACGGAGACTGAGGTCCACAAAGCCTGCAACAGGCACTATCTGACCTCTACAGAAAAGTGTGTGAGTCGGGCACAGCGGCACAAACCTGTAATCCCCGACCTTGGGAGGCCAAGACAGGAGGACCACAGGTTTGAGGCCAACATGCAGTAACTTAGTGAGACCTTGTTTCAAAAATTAAAATAGGGCTGCCGGGCGTGGTGGCGCATGGTTGTAATCCCCGTGCTTGGGAGGCGGAGACAGGAGAATTACACTGGTTCAGAGCCAGCCGAGCTGGCTTAAGAGACCCTGTTTCCACATAAAAAGGTAAAAAAATAGGTCTGGGAGTGTAGCCCATGGGAGTGTATCCCGGAGGTAGAAGGGCTTCCAGGAACTCCAGTACTACCAAAAAATAAATAAATAAAAAATTTAAATAGGGCTAGGGATGCATCTCGAAAACAAAATACCTCTGGGTTTAATCCCCAGTAAAAGAAAAAAAGTCTGTGGATACAGCTTTGGGTGAACGCAGCCTCCACCCACCCAGGTCGTGTCCTCTGTGAGCAGGGCATACCCAAGATTTCACCACCGACTTCCTTACTTGTGTAGAAACGCTACGCAGTACACAACCTGCCCAACCATACACAGCGGCATGGAAGAAAGGAACCGTTGGCTCTGCTTTCTTACAGCGAATCTGGGGTGGTTGTGGAGCTCTTTCTCTCTGGAAACTGCCCGTCTCTCCTCAAACTACCGCCGCAGCCACAAGGAGTTGGCTCTGTGTTTACCAAATGAAGGTTCTCTCCCACATTAGCTCCCAACCTGGCTTCTCCACCCCCAACAACTGCCAGATTAAATGCATTACTTGACCATCTTCACCCGGCTTGCTTTGATGTTCCCTTCTCAAGCTTCAAAATACCTTTTGGAGGGAGATCAGACAGCATTAAACAGAATTACTAATTAATTAAGCAAAGTTAAATTTTAAACACTGTTTGTTGTGTTAGCCAAAAGCCTGAACAGAACAGACTTTTTTCCTCCACTGAGATCAAAGACAGATTCTTTCCTCTCCCCTCCCCCAGTTTAAAAAAGGGAAGGAGGAGGAAGAAGACAGAGACAGAGACAGAGACAGAGAGAGAGACAGAGAGACAGAGAGACAGAGAGAGAGAGAGAGAGAGAGAGAGAGAGAGAGAGAGAGAGAGAGAGAGAGGACCAAGGAAACACCTGAATGGTAGCATCTTTGGCCGGTGGGTCCAGACTCTGCCCCTTCCTCCTCTGCCCATGGTGGGCACCAAGCTTCATCTGGGACTGCAGGCTAGGACTACCACCATCACTTTTCGGGGACTGTTTATCTTTGCAAAATAGCAAGGACCCAGGGAATAGCCACCTACACAGAGGCAGAGGGGAGAGGGCTGTGCAGGGAGTCAGACCATCTTCTCAGCCCACCCAAACCCCCAGTGGCACGTGCACCTTGGGGCTTTCGGGCTTTTCCCCTGTGGTATGGGGTCATCTGGGGGCAATGGGAGACAGGTCTGAGGAGCAGACTGTGCCCTGCCTAGGGCCTCCACTCACCTGTCAGATACCAAAAATACATGTACTGCTTATGACATTTCCCCAGCAGATGGCAGGCAGGTGTCTAAGGAAGAGTGCCTTTTTCTAATTGGGACAAGTACACCTGATGCATCTGGAGCTGGCAGGGCGTACTCTACTTCCATCCAGGCTCACACTTCATTCTGTGCTGCCGATCTGGCAGCCTCTGGTGGTTGCATAGCCAGGGTGTACATTCCTGGGGAGCTAGGCCCTGCTGGCCACTGCTCCTGGGCCACGCACAGTGTCTAACATATCCTGTAAGAGCAAAGACTCAACCACAGTTTGCTGTGCTGCACCAAATCTTGCAGAGAGGCACAAGGAAGCCTGGCTCTAACAAACAGGCCATTGCTTCTAGTGGGACTGAGATCAGGACCTGCACAGGGAAGGAAAGTAGCTGAAATTTAGGCTGAAACCCAAACTCTGCATGCTATGAGCAAATCGTGGCTTATCTTAACACAATCCAGGGAAGCCTGATTGATATTAAATTTTATAAAAAGAGACAAATTTGAACCACGGTTATGACTCAATCAGTCCCACTAAAGAAAAAACAGGAATTACTAACATATCAAATGCATGATGGACATGTCTCATCGCAGTTACCTAGAAGTTAAATGTATTTAACACAAGCCAGAGCTTCCTTGCTGGAGTCTGGATACCTGCCCCAATGTGTCCACAGCCTTTTTCCAATTGTCCATGTACAGATTATCTGCTGCAAATATTTTAGTCACAGGGTAGCTTGCCAGGATGTTTTCTGAGTCCCCAACAGCAGCTGTTGGAGGGAATGCCGATGAATTTTAATATTAGACTCTGCCAAATATAATTAGGTGGGTAAATCTGCTGCCAGTAAAAAGAGAAAGCTATCATATGTGCATTCCAGGCCAAATGGTTTCTGGCATATCTTCATCAGGCTCCCCTGGGGGCGGGGGTCCCTAGAAATATACAAATCTGCTTGTAACGCTGCCCCAGGCATCAGCGGGTGGTGCTGTGGTGGCTGGTGAGGTTGGCAGCTACATGCATCAGGTCATTAAATCTTCTTACTAACTTGCGGGGGGGGGGTGTTACTTTTGCATTTTACAAAAGTGGACACTAAGCTTAAGAAAGCAAAACTCATCAAGCTACTTCCCTCCTTAAAGCTCTCCAGTGTGTCCCATTCCCTTGAGGATGAGTCCTGCCACTGTGTGGCTGCCGTGGCCTCTTGGTGGGATTGCTTCCCGCTCTCTGACCCTGCCCTGTGCCCACACCGTGACCCCGCCAAGGGCACTCTTTCCACCTCACTGCTGCGGGTCCTCAGCTCTCAGCTCCAGCCCCTCTTCCTAGGAGAAGCATGACATCAACTCTGAGGACAGTTGCCCTGCTCAGGGAGTCTGTTACATCATTACCATTGCTCGCTTAACTGTCTGCATCTCCCCACGGTCACCCTGACATATGTAATATAGTGCTTGTCCTACTATATGATCACCACCATCACCACTGTCGCCGTCATCATCAGAATGAAACGACTGCTCACAGTAGCTCCAGGCTCTGAACCCAGAAGGTGCACATTAAAATCTCCGTTCCTAACTTGCGGCCCCATCACAGCACAGCAGTGACACCTGCTCCTGCCCGTCCTGCAGCCCTTCCCCCACTCCCAATTTCTGTGCTTCTTGGAGGGCCCATCCTGGGGGGGATCACACGCAGTACCCCCAGTCAGCTGCTCTCAAGAAGCCAAGCTTCCAACCCCTCACCAGCTTGGTCCAGGCCTTTGCCACAGATGTGCACGAGTGCATGTGTCTGTGGCATCTTCAAAATTAGGTATTTTATCCTAGATCTATCAGGACTGCCAGTTCCTCCTGTGCATTCTGACTTCTCATGCTCCCATGGCCGGTGGTGCTGGAGAGAACACAGGCATTTCTGGAATTGAACTAAGGTGAGGATGAGTTGGTGACGTATATAGATTTAGCTGGGTGACCACGCACGCATGCGCGCGCACCCACAACAGCCCATGGTCATTAAAAAAAATGTGCATTCTTTTTCTTAGGGAGGCCTTCCGATGTATAAGCTTCAAGTCTTACAAAATCTGGATCTATCCTGCCAGCAGAGTGAGATTCCAATTTCTACCAGAAACACCATGACCAGGAGCCCTCTCACTCCTGGTTCCCTTCCACTGAGATGCCAGGCTTGCAGTGGAGGGTGGCATGGGGTGGGCGTAGCTGCCTTGCCACTTCCTGTGTCCCTGCTGGAATCTGGCCTTCTGGGGGCCTGGAGCCAGCCAAGGAATGCTTCCTGACAGGACAGGTTTGAACTGAGTAGGAGAAGCCAGAGAGGTGGGGGATTTCTTCATGGGGGAGGGAGTCCTGCTGTTCCCTGGGAAGCCCCTTCTTTCAGATTTCCAAGAAAACCAGTCCTGCAGATTGACAGGCTGACAGGGCCCAGGTAGATGGCAAAGGGGAGGGAGGGAGTAAGCAAGAGTGACTGCACATGCTCGCAGGTGTGTCTGTGTACACACGCGTGCATGTGTGTGTGATGAGTGTGAGCTCTTGGGTCAGCCAGGCCATTTTAGGTAAGATCTGTCCCTAGAAGTTTTCAATTTCATGAGCCAAAAGTTTGAGCGAGTTTGGGCTGAGTTTTCACAAGAAATCAAAGAATCCTGACTTTGCTAATGTACTACTTTGAGCTCCTGCTTTTCAGGAAAAACAACCAACTCACTGTATCAATGATGACCTCCTAGGAACTCTCTGGGGTGGCTCCCGCTTTCCCCAGGGTGTCTTCCTCCACCACCCCTCCCCCGGACTGCGCCTGACTGCCACTAGGTTTCCCTTAAGGAACAGTTGTAACTCAGAGGAAAGAGAAAAGGGGAGAAATTAAAGGAAGAAACCCTCCCGACACAGGCCTGCTGGCCTTTTTGTCTCAGCAGAGGGTGAGGCCTCTGGCTTGGAGGTCTGCACAAAACTGAGAGGAAACATCTGTTGGGGAGGGGGACCCCAGAAGGGAGGGGAGCGAGCCTCCATGGACTAAAAATACCACGTTGCTGCCACTCCCTCCCCCGGGTTAAAGCACGTGATGAAACCCAGCTTTACGATCTCAGCTTGAGCTACTTAAAACTGAAAACCCCTCAGTATCGGACACAAGTCAGAATTTCCACTGTTCCAGCTGAATTTCATGAACAGACAAGAGAAACTGCGGGTAACAAAGTCCTCTTGTTCTCCACGTCACCGCCAGAGGAACTTGGGCTCCTGGGGGCGGAGGGCAGAGAACGGGCTCTGCCTGCAGAACGACCAGCCTGGCCCGGCTCTGCAGAAGGTCTGGGCCTTCTCCCAGCCCTGCTCCCGGGCTCCAGGCCCCACCTGATGCCCACAGGTGTCTGTACACACCAGAGGGCTTCATGTCACCCATCCAAGCCACACCTCCAAAGCGACACTGCCACTTCACTTCCTTAGTTTCTGAAGCCAAGAGTCTAGGAAGCGTCTGTGGACCCGCCTTTCCCTGTCCTGGCCATCTCACCACACTAGGCCCCCTATCTGCTCCCACCTGGTCACTGCCCCTGGCCTGCACACACGAGGAGCTCCCTGCTCCTCCCTCCCTCCTCTAGACCCTTCTCTCCAGAAGCCAGATTAGCTTGCTCACTGTCTGGCCCTCACTGAGGACCCAGTCCTCCTCCCATCCCTCCCGATTAGTAAGGTCCTTCCACTTTGATGTTTTGCTCATTCCTGGCTGCTCTCTCTCCACATTCTCCCATAGCTAGCTTCTTTGTGGAATCTGCATCTTAGCAAAAACTTTACCTTCTCAAACTATCCTTTGCTGGCTTTGCCTCCGGGCAGAATACCACTACCAGAATCATGCTCGTCCACTGGCAGGCTTGCTTACTCACCACCTGCCTCCCTCCCATGAATGCCCTGCCAGCAGGCCGGGGCTCACAGCTGTAGCAGGTACTCTGTAAATAAACACTAAGTGAACAGAAGTGACTTCCTCGGTTCTGTTGTGTCTGCTCTGTGACTTAGATATGCTGCTTCCCCTCTTTGGACCTCAATTTTCCAACTGCAAATGGAAGGAACTAGAGGCCTCACAAGGGCTCCGGAGCTGTCGACAGGTGGACTGGCCTGGGCCCCCAAGCCAGCAGCAGGACCAGAGCTGGCGCTGGCCTGCCTTCCTCCACTGAGGATTTATTGAGCGCCTGCAGCATGCCAGACCTTACGCCGAGCACTGGAAGCACTGGGAGATTATAATGGGATTAAAGAAGCTCTGGAAGTGAGCTTTCTTTGATTAGGGCTAGGTAAGTGGTTTCTAATACGGGCTGGCCTCTCCAAGAAAACTGGCCCGGTGAAACAAGAATCACGGCGGCCCAGGTAGACTGGACACTTACTCCGTCCCAGAGCTGTTCTCAGGGCTTACATAAATTACTTTAGTCTTCATAATCAGATGCTACTAGGAACTCCCGCAAGGAACCTGAAGCACAGAGATGTTAAGTAACTTGCCTAAGGTCACAGAGTGAGCTGTGGTGAAGCCAGGCAGGACGGGATCCTAGAAAGTCACAGTAAGAGGAGGAGGCTGGGTTAAAGCTTGCAAAGTTCAGTGCTCAAGACTGCTTGAGCTGGGTCTGAGGTCCAGCAAGCCTGCCCTACTTGGCAGAACCAGCTCCTCCAGGGCCTGGATCATCGGCCAGGGAATGAGAGCTCCTCCCAGGGCCGCCATGTCCACAGGCTAGCTGGAGCCATGGATGGGTCTCGGGATGAAGCTAGGCCTGCCCTGCGGCAGCCCTGGGAGCTGGAAGGCCTCTGATGGGGACAGGAAGGTCTGCAGGGCAGGAGCCAGCCTTTTACAGAAGATGCCAAGAGGTGAAAGACAAGTAACAGGCATGTAAGGCTGGGTGGGATGTGGAAGCCTGGAGGCTGGGCAGGGTGGACATTGGTGGGAGGCAGACAGGGGACCAGAAAGGGGGGCGGAAGCACCCACAGGTCTCTCTTTGAGGGTGAATCCAGGAGAACCCGTGATGGGCAGGAGGGCAGCCTGGGACAGGGGATTCCTGGAGGTCACACAGTGACAGGTCTACCCAACAGGGTGGAACCAGTTCCTTTTACCTAGGGGCACCAGCCACGACTGCCGGCCTCCTGCCCTGCTCAGCTGGGGAGGAGGGAAGCCAAGCGGGCCTTGGGGGGCAGTGAGGGGTTACCCTCCCTGTCCCAGGACCCTGCTGGGTCAGCAGAAGGAGGGCCCTCTCCCTGGAGCCTCACCTCCCTGCCCTGCCACGCCCGGCAGGCTCCCAGGGCTAGGAACTTTTGATGTTTACTTTGTTCTTCCCTGAGTTCAAAAGGAGCTGCGGCCCCCAGCCCTGCACGGAGCAGGCCTTAATCTCCCCTCCTTGCGTCCCAGCTGGCCAGTTAAGGCGGCTAAGACTCGGGATTAGGGCTGGCTTTACATAACAACGCTGAGGCGAAAGCCATCCTCTCCCGGGATGGCTAAAAGACTTCTTTTTATCTTCACGCCTCAGATGGCCTTTTTTCTCCCTTAAACAGCTCTCCAGCCCGCCAAGAGGCAATGAACTTGGCCAACAGGAAGACAAAGACAACTGTCAGGACTCAGCTTGCTCTCGCTGGCCACAGCAGAGAGGAACACTGCAGCTGCAGGTCCAGGTGGGTGAAAGTTCTGCACAGCGGCCAGGACTCACCAGCCCTGACTGTGGGGTGGCCTGCCCGCCACAGCAGCATCCCTGCCCAGGCGGGAGGAACTTTGGGCCACTGCACCACAGGCAGCCACTGGGCCTCCATCCTTCCAAAGGCCTCAGGGACCAAGTGGACGGGCGGGGCAGGTGCCCACTGGCTCAAACTAAGAGTTGCTGCTGCTTTATCATTTTCACTTCTAAATTATGTCCTCAGTTTTTCATTTCATAAGGAATACCTGACTACATTCTTCTTGTAGAAGCTACAACATTTGTTAGAAACAATACTAAAACCCTCTTTGACCCATTTTATTCCATGACTGAAATAGCTACTGTCATTATCTCCCTAGGCCTTTGTCCACATAAGAACACACATATGTGGCACTCCAAGAAAATACAGAGCATACATAAATGATATCACATTGTATGCGTCTCTCTCTGAAGCCTGTTTTAACTAGTTTACTTTAGGGGCCTCTATATAACCTTTTGTTTGAAAAAGGGGGCTGAAAAGTTTGATTACCACCAACCTAGCTCAATGTCTAATTGGGAAGCTGAGGCAGGCTAGTGGAGGCTCCATGATGTCTGGGTGACCCTGAGGCCCACTAGCTGGTAAGGCAACGGTCTGTCATCAAAGCTTGGCATGCAGTTGGTGGGCCTTGGGGTCTGATGGAGTGCTACCAGTCTCAAAGCCTCTCATATGTATCCCTGCCTGCCAACCAATGTGTGGTCCCAGAGCAGTGGGTCCCCTACAAGTCCTGCGCCCAGAAAGGGAGGGACCTCCCTATGGTGCCAGAGCAAGTCACTGCCTGAACTGGAAGGAGCCAGGTCCATGGCTCATTTCATGTGTTTGTAGGCAGACATCTCATCTGAAACCAGTCACATGATTTCAGGCTGAGCCTCGGTGGACATAACGGTTCCCAGCTTTTGGTTCTAACCAGGGACCCCATCAGTGATAGAGAGTAGGAAGACAGATGGAGAGCTGGATGTATCATAAGTGGAGGACGGTGGAAGAGGGGAGGTGGAGGGCAGGCGGCAGGTGGCTGGTGTCAGGTGAGGGCAGGCTGGCTGATGGATGAGTCGCAGAGAGGAAGCAAATACATGAATAGGTAATAGTGAAAGGATGGGGTGGAGGGTAAAGCGATGGGCAGACAGAATGCTGGCCCTGGGTGTCATGGATTAGGTGGCGGGGAGGTCAAAACCACCTAAGTGTGAGCTCCAGGGCAAGGGACAAACGCACTCACGGGAACACCATGGCCTGCACAAGGCCTTTGTCCCCTCTTCTCCTTGATCTGAGCCTGCTCGCATTTGAGCAAAGCCTGAGAGATACCAGGACCCCAGCCTGCCTCCAACTCCTGGGCAGCTGGGCACATTTCTCCAAATCTACAATGTGCTGGAGCCACAAGGTGCTGCAGGAAATGACCAAGGACTTGGCAAGCCTGGGTGCAGCCAGAGCCTCCATTTAAGCCAGTCTGCAGGTAGCCCAGGTACCCCTCCAGAGTCTGCCAGCATGCTCTGCTCCCCGTGGAGGTTCCCAGAGCACCAAAGGCTAAACCCATGGGATCCCCAGGGACCATGCACTACCAGCTCTGCTGCCAGCTGCCCATCCTGGCCTCGGCTGAGAGGTCTCTACTCTCCAGAGCTGCCCCACACCCACCACTCTCTTCTCTGATTCTGAATTTTAAAAAAAGAAGCTCCCCCACTCAGCAAACACACTCAGCTTCCAGAAGTCAGCTGCTCCTGGAGGCAATGCTGGTGGCCATGCAGGGAAAGGGCCTCATTCCATTCTACGGATGAGGAAGCCGAGGCTTGGGAGGTGATGGTGCTTGCTCATTGTCAACAGTACAGCCGTGGCCAGGGCCTCGACACTAGCATCCTAATGTCTCTACACAACAGTACCTCTCATGAAGAAAGAAAGTATAAGAGCAGATGAGAGAAGAGAGGCTGGCTGCGTGTGTGTGTGTGTGTGTGCACTAGTCAGAGACATGAATGGAGAACTGGTGGTGTGCATGTGTGCGTACCTGGTGGTGCTATGGATGGAGAACCAGGGAAAAGATTACCTTCACATGCAGCACAGGCACATGCTGCCCCACCTGCAGGGCTCCCCGGGAGCCCCTATATTACTACTATCCCCAGACAGGGAAGCTGGCGCTGGCAGCCTGCCCAAAATCCCAGGCTCCTGTCTGGGCTTGGCCCCTGCAGGGCTATGCTTCCCTCTGCTCCTCCCCACCAGCCCCACCAAGTCACAGCATCTGCAGATGCCCGTCCCCCACCCCTCTGCTCCACCGCAGGGCACAGGGCAGTGGGTCCCGAGTACCTTCCAGTCGGAAGTCCTCCTCCTCTTCCTCACTAAGGGCTTCTCTGCAAACCTCGCCCACCAGCTCCTAGAGGAGACAAAGCAGAGGAGTCAGGAGTGTGGGGTGAGGCCACCGGGACGACTGTTCTGAGGCTCCTGTAGGGATCAGGTCAGTATAGAGGGGCCTGGTCCCCTGAAGAGTTAATGATGAAGATGATTTTTATGAAGTGAATTTCTCAGCCGGAGTTACCATGCAATACCACCCCTTTCAGGAAGGAAGTCCCCTCCCCACCCGGATGTGCTCAACCAGATTAGAAAGTGACCCCGCAGGATCTCAAGTCTCCCTTGCAAGCTCAATCTAGATCCTTCCTCTAATAGAGAGTCCTGGGGACTGTCCTGGCAGGTTTATAGGAAACCACAGGGCCTGACACGCTGTGGGTCCCTGCTGCCCTGGACAGAAACCCAAAGCCTGGGGCAGACACGCAGGGCCACCTGCTCAGGCTGCAGCTGAACCTCGCTCAAACTCCAGGTCTCACCAATTCACACATCTTCCAGGTATCAGCATGACCCTTATGCACACCCTGTCTGTCCTCACCAGTGAGCTAAAGAGATGTGGTACCACACCCACCTGGCAGGGCTCCTCCTGCCACATGGTGTTCTCAGGTTGACCGAGGGAATTTTTTTGCTGGGAAAGAGGCTGAGATGTCTGGGATGTCTACAGACTAATGTATCTGCTCTACCCCAGCGGGATGATTACAGATATAGAACAAGCTAGATGCAGGCGTGTCAGGCTAGCTTCTGTTTTTGTTGATATTCTGCCAAGAAGAGTTCTGTGATTAGAGAGGAGTTTGTCAAAGTCCTTACTGCAGGACTTATCAGCCCCTTTGCTGCAGTTAAACAATGTGAATCTCCATGTGCTGGTGTGCATTGCTTTCTCCAAAACTACTTAGACCATGGCGGTTTGCCTTTCAAAAGCATCATGTAGAATTCGTGTTCCAAGGAATCCACTTTGGGAATCATTCCTCCTTCGGGGGACAGATGAGGTCTGGGGGGTCATGTCACCTTATCTCTCTTAATGCTCACAATGACGCTATGGCAGAGCTTCTCAACCCACAAAATGACAAGCAATAAAGAAGGCCAAATGCAGCAGCTGTCACCAAGTTCTCTTTATAAAAAGAAGAAAAAGAAAACACACCCTCTCCTTGGAGGAGGAAAGAAATCCCACCGCTGAAGCTCAAAGGAAGAGCCACTCTTGTCCTGACAAACCAAAGACAGTGCTGTGCAGACCGGGAGCTGCCACAGCTGGAGGCCAGCTGCTGTCTCCTCTGTTTTGTTTTAAAGACAAACAGCTCACATTCTGCGGATGAGGATGGTCTTCTCTGTTCTCTTTCTTCTTTCCAATCCTTCTAGGGCATTACACAGTTCCTTAAAGGTTGCTAAAGTGTGGCTGCTCAGGCTTCCGGTGGCCCATTTACTTCAAAACCAGGCTACTTTCTTCCTGGAGTCGAGCTGGCTTCTCTCTCCTCCTGCACCAATTATGATAATCACCAAACATTTCCTGGGCTTGTAAACTGGCTGTTTGTGTTAACAGAGCCAGAGTTGACAAGGGAGCTGAGACGGTGACAGGAAAGGGACGCACGCAGGTGGCACCGTCAGATGCTGGGATACCCAGCAGCCAATTAGCGCCATCTATCATGCTGGAGAAAGACAGCTTCCTCCCTCGCCCCTGAAGGGTGGGTGAGCCCCACTTCCTGCAGAAGCAGAGTGGTCTTCAGGAGACTGCACAGCCCCTCCACACTGAGGGCCCCTGGGGAGGGGACCCGGGCTCACCCCGGCTGCCACCCTGGCCACACCACCTGGGGCAAGGCTGCTGGGCTTTTGAACCCTATGTCTTTTTACTGGCACACCTGGAGGAGTTTAGAGACTCCAAACGTCCCTCCTAGCGAGGCCGCCATGGGCCTGCCCCGACACTGACAGCTGCCCATGCTACACACCCAGCCACTACCACCTGAGCACGCTGGGAGGGCCAGCCTCTTACCACTGAACTGCGCCCTGCCCAAACTCCCTGGTCCACTGAGGCACTGTGCCTGCAAATAGCCAACAACAGCAAAAAGCCATCCAGTCCACTGAGCCACAGGACGAGCCAGGGTTTGTGGTCTGCGGTGTGCTGTCTTCAGGGTCTGGGGGGCTAGGCCCAAGGGCAGCTGGGATGCTGGGCGAGCACAGGGTCATGGCCTGGCCCCACGGCCTCCCCTGCACTCGGACCTTAGTCTGTTTATCTGGAGATCAGGCACAGGAACAAACCACACCATCATGGAATGGCTGGCACCTGCTGCTCCTTCCTGAGTGTCAGGCATTGGGAGAAGCTCTGGAAGCGGCTCTGGAAGCATGACTTCCCAATCTCCGCAACCACCGGCTCACCATCCCTCCAGAAGAAAGGACTTGCAAACTGTAAAGTGAGGTATATGTATAATCATGACCATTTTATCCCACCACGAAAGGGGTCCCCCTGGGCTCAGTCCCCATTACCATACACACACACACACACACACACACACACACACACACACACACAGGAAAGGAAGAAAGGAAAGGAGGGAGGGAGGGTGGAGAGGGGAGAGGAGAGTTAAGAAGAGAGAAGAGAGATCTCAATCCTCCATAGCCACAAGACAGGAAATGAGGCTAGGATGGACACCCACACTATTTGCCATGCGCCCCTGGTGTGGGGCACCATGGAGGATCCTCACCAGGACCTCTAGAAAATGACCTCCCGGTGAGAAGGGAGCTCCAGGAGGCCAAGACCCACTCGGATTCATCAGGCAGTGGGCAGAGCCAGGCTTCAGGCCGGCTCCTCCATCCCCAGCCCGACATCAGACAGCAGAATCACACAACTCAGCTCCACAGCTCCTCCCAGGCCAGGAGGGCTCCCTGCCCTCAGCATCGTCCTGCAGGAAGGCAGTGCTGCTGGGAGCTAGTTCTGACCCTCAGCATCCCGGGAGAGGGCATGCAGCTCTCAGCTCCCGCCCAACACTCAGCTCCACCCCACACAAGCTGTGTCATCCCGTGAAGAGACATTCCTCCAGCCCCCTCCCACTAGTGGACAGGTGGACGGCCCACATGATGTAGCAGGGAGGTAGTGAGGAGTCGGGGCTACTGTGGACGAGTGTTTGGCCTAACCCAATGCCACAAGGGCAGCTCCACAGAGCACCCTTGTTTATCGATTTGTCTACCATTATTGAATGGCTACAGAACATGGCTGAGAGAATCTGAAAGACTCTCCACCCCAGGAATCCCCACAGACACCTGGAAACACTCCAGCCTGCTTGGCACCATTTTTAATTGCTTTGTGTTGAACTCTGAGGCATTCCAAAAAACTTTCATTATGCCCACTTTGCAGATGAAAAAACTGAGGCAGAGAGGTTAACCTACTTGCCCAAAGTCACACAGCTAGTAAGTGCCAGAGTCAGTACCCTTTACCACTGTGCTTATTTATAAGAAGCCCAGATGGGGGCTTGCTACACAGTGACCATCCTTCATTGATTTGTCCACTCAGCTGTCACTCTGGCCCCAGATGCTAGGCCTCGTCCCCTCTGGCCTGCAGAACTATCAGTCTCAGCTTCTGCTCCAAATTCTTACTGAGCCTCCTTGGATCCCCAGAGGCCCAGGAGCCAGGCTGGTGGCCTCTCGGGCCACGGGGCCTAGCTGTGCCTCTCAGCGCTGCCCCCTTTGCTGGCCCCAGGAGCTGTGCTCTACCCTAGGCTGGGCCCCAGGAAGAGAAAGCAGCTCCTCTGGGCACTGGGTGTGCGCCCAAGCCCTGAATCACAGGCACAATGCCTTATAAGGCCTCTGGGAACAGGAAAACCACATCAAAGCCAGGCGTGGGGAGCAGGCTGGAGTTTGATTGGGGTTTCTCTGTTTTGTCTCCTGGACTTCGGATCTCCCGACCACCACCCCAGCAAGCCTTTGTCAATCTTCCTGTTCTTTAAGAGCTAACAGATGTTGGTGCCACAGGTTTCAAAGCAAACTCCCGGTGCCCACGGAACACGGCACAACTTATGGATTCTAAGAATGCACAGGGCGGGCATTCTTAGAATCTTAGAATTCCTCTGGAGGAAGAGGAAGGGGACAGAACCCCAGCTGCCCCAGACCCTTGGATGTGAGCAGCCTGCGCTGGGGCTGCCCCAGGGACTGCCAGGCAACTCGCTCTGCCACCACCACACAGATGCAGCCTGGCAAGGCCTTCCTGGGTCCCCGCAGAGAGTAAGCTCTTGCCTTCAAAGAGTAGGACAGGAAGGACAGGCACCTTTGGGTGGGTCTCTCCTGCCCTCTGCAGCTGAGTGATAGTAAACACATTACTTAACGTCTCTGGCTCCCCTTTCTTTTTCCATAAAATGGGGGTTCTGATGTCAAAGAAGAGTCGGTAAGAAGCCATAGGTGCCTGGGATGGCATCTGGCACAAAGCCAGGGGCTCTACACACCAGCTGCCCTCAGCACCTGATGTTGACAAATTGCCTCTCGGCGCCTGCTAGAGTCCCCACGTGTGTCAGGGGGCACACTTGAGCTCAGGGACCCTTAGGGCAACACAGTTCCTCTTACTCAACAGCCGTGGAAGGATTCTGTGCTAGAGCACCATGCTGTGTCAAAAGAAGGCCGACCTGTCAATCCTGTCGTGCGGAGCACCAGCCACGGGATAGGCAAAGAGCAAATACAGGGAGACTCCTGGGATATGATGCTACCTTGACACCCAGAAAACAGCGGGCACACAGGGCCCGCACGGCGTGGAGAAAGACCACCGTCGTCACCTCCCAAGGAGAACAGAGGCGTGGGGGCCAGGAGAAGACACTTCAGCCTTATCAAAATCATTCTAATGTTGAACAGATGAACAGTGGAATCATCCTTGGTATCAATGGGGGGCTGGATCCAGGACACCCCTCATATACCGAAATACTCAGATGCTCAGTCCCTTATATGAAATGGTGAATTATTTACACAGAACCTACGCAAATCCTCCGCAGACTAAATCATCTCCAGATGACTCGTAATATCTAACACAATGTAAATGCTATGCAAACAGCTGTTATACCGTATTGTTTAGAGAACAACAAGAAAAAAGTTTGTCCGTGTTCAGTATGAACAGTATTTTTTCCCCAAATAAAGTTGGTTGAATCTGTGGATGTAGAATCTGTGGATACAGAAAGCCGAATGCATAATCATATGTTCCCGGGGTAATTAAAACTTGATTTCACCAAAACTCAGACAATAATCTACTTTAAACAACAGAGAACCAAGGCTCAGCCCGGTGATTAAATGATGGTTCCCAGGTCTCTGGGAGACAGAACGTCAGAGTGGGTTCACGTCCTCTAAGGCCTCGGCCTCTGGTCTGTAAAATAGGCAGCAGGCCAAGATGACGCTCGCTGGCCCCTCAGGTGCAGACCTTCGGGGTCTGAGGCACCTGCCCATCCTTGGGGCAGATTTGTTCTCTGGGGCCCCACTAGAGAAAAGCCGGGGCCACCACAGTGGACCTCAGGTTCTGTGAGTCTAACATGTCCCCCAAACCCATAGACTTCTGTCCTTTCTGCCACACATGTTCCCCTCCCTAGCTTTCTCTACCCAGGAGCATGGTGGGCCACAGTGCTGGGGCCTGCTACCCCACTGCAACCATGTACAACACTCAGACCGGGGAGTGAAGCCAGCCATTGTCATGGGCAGGGAGGCTGGGCTGAGGGCTCCCAGAGGCCACTCCAGCGACAGATGGGGAGAAACGAAGCTCACTCCGCCTGTGAACAGCATCACTGGGCACCTCTCCTCAAATGAGGGAAAGAGTGGGGCAGCCCAGGGGGCCTCTGAGGACACCCGTGCCTGCCACGGCCACGAGGCCCCCAGAGGTGGCTCTTGATTCTGTCTGGGCATCCTCCTCTGGGGTTCTCCAGGTGGGAGCTGGGGGAAGGCCTCCTTCCTGGTATCGGGGCTATATCTCATCTCATCTCCAGCTTCTGGAAGGCTCAGGCCTACCCTCACTGCCTGTCCTGCCTTGGGACAGTAACCACTAAGTTGCCCTCTCTGGTCACAGTACACAGGATGAGCTGCTATTACTTGACCTAAAAGCTCTGACCACAGGCTCCTTGAACCAAGCCCCCCACTACCCGCCATTCCCAGGAGCTGTGCAAGAAGGTTTCTGCTCCACTCTCCCTTTAAGTTCCCACCACAAACCCCCCAGGCCACATGACTGACAGCTGAGCAGAGGAGGGGAGGGCCGTGTCCAGACAGGGCTGTCCCAGCTGGCCTTTCACCTTGGCCTAAAAGAGCAGGCCTTCCAGGCTCCAAAGATGTAGAGTAGCCATTAAAATTCCTCACATTTCTCACCTACTATTTTTATCTGCTTGAGATGTAATCAACGTGCTACTCACTGCACACCCAGCCTTCAGCTTCCAATGCCCGGGGACCCAGCCCAGGCTCGCTTATGGAAAGGTACACGTTATGGTTTGGAAACAGAACGTCTTCTGGAAGAATTCATGCACTGTCGATGCAAAACGTGTTCAGATGTGAAATTATTGAATCATAAGGGTTCTAAATCAATGGATAAATCCACCGATGGTCTAATGGATATGAGGTGATAAAGTATGCAGAAAGGGTGTGGCTGGAGGAAGTACTTCAGTGGAGGTGTGGCCTTCCTCCCCTCTACTCTCCTCCCCTCCACTCTCTCTTTCTCTGCACCATGAGCTGAGCTCCAAAGACATGACTTGGCCTAACATGGATGGAAACCTCCAGAACTGTGAACAAATAAATCTTTCTTCCTCTAAGTTGTGGCCATCAGGTATTTTGAGCCACAGTAATGAGGATGCTAACTGAAACACTGGACATCCAGCATGGAGTGGGCCGGCAGAAACTGAAGCGGGGGTTGGGGGGTCAGACCCTCCAGACTAACTGAGCCTCAGGCCTTGCCCCACTTCTAGAAAAGCCACCTACAGTCTTCTCCCTGGCTATCCCCTTGTCCAGCTGCAGGTACTAGCCTTCCACCATCACAATATCCCACCCACACTACCAGGAGGACCTAACACCCCTCTTCAAAAGTGTCGAAGTTGGCTTTGGCAGTCTCACGAGTATATGCAGTCTCTATACTAACCTCCCTTTCCCATAAGCAGTAGGATGCAGTGAAATTATAGGTATGGTCCTAGTGTCATTTGTTTTGGTTTTATAAGAAATATAATTTAACATTAAACAAATATGGAATCATTCCAATACAAGTTGTATGCCACTTACCACCTCCAGTCCCAGCCCCTTATAAGAACAGGGACCATGCTTTAGGGACTACAAAGTCGAAGTCCTATGCCTCCCAAGTGGTCAGGCTGAGTCCAACAGGAGGGGCGAGAAATGGGCAGGGCCAATGCCAGGTAAGGCCAACCTCTTCCCACTTGGGCACAGGCCCTCCTCAAAGCATCCTGTTTTAGAAATATTATTTCTAAGCACAGAGAAAAACAAAGATGGTGGAAAAATAATGGGCCAAACCCAACAGAAAATGGTAAATTTTGATGTTACCCACAATGCTCTTGTGTCTCAAGAGCTGGTTAAGAGGTGGCCCCATGCAGGGCAGGTAGCCAGAGCCGGCCAGGGCATGGGGACTGTGCTGCGGTCTGGCTGGGATTCTCCTCCTAGACAGTACTCAAAGGCAGTTCTGCAGTGGAAATGAGAGTCCAACGTGCCTGAAGGGCTGGGCAGGCAACTGAGGTCATGAGTATAAAGGACTTGGCCACACTTACCAAGTATGTGAGGAGGGCACTCCACGCACCAGCTGCCCCTAGTCTTCAGAAGTCAAGATATCTGAGAAAAGTGGGACCAAGACAGCCCAACCACCCCAAAGGCCTTGAGGTCCCGTCTCCAGTGGTGCCCTATTCTCAGCACTTGGGGCAATCTCGGCCCTCCCTGTGTACCACAGTGCACAGCAGAGAGCTGGTGACAAGAGGCTCCAGAGGGCCACGGATGCCTGACTCCCACAGAGTTGGAGTGGCTTCAGCCAGCAGTGCCTGGCCAGAGATAGGCCCTAGGTCTGCTGCCAGGGTCCCGCCCCGATGCCCTGCCAAGCAGGATGGCTGTGAACCAGACCGCTGAGATAGACAGCACTGTCATCTGTCAACCAAAGATCAGTGCCCTGTAGCCCACAGGCCACCTCACTGGAGAAAGGATGTGAACTCCAACCCAGGGCAGGAGCCAGCCTGGCCAGGAGCCCATGGAAGACCCAGGAAGCCTGGAATTTCTCACTCAGACTCAAGAGAAAAGAGCTTGGGCTTCTTCTAACCTAAATAAATAGATGCAGTCAAATTTCTTTGAATTGTTGAACCCAAAGGTCCTCATTTTCTAGAGAGGACACAACAACAATGGCCTGGGTAAGACTCTGGGACCTCACTGCTATACACACACACACACACACACACACACACACACACACACACACACACACAGCATCTGGAGAAACCATCCTGCAGAGGTCACACCCTCCATGCCATCCCAGCCTCAGCCTCCCTTTCTTAGCTGCTGGGGCCCCGCCCTCTTGCCCCATGATCCACCTCTGAGAAATACCTGGCCATCCCTCTGGCAGCCCACCTCTGGCAGCCCACCTGTGCTGGCCTTCCAACCCTCACCCCTGCAAGCTCGCGTCCCTGGAGAGCATGGTGGACACAGGGCTCTCCACCTCCACCCATCCAATCTGGGCAGCAGAAGCCACAGCGGCCACAGCTCTGAGCTGCAGGAGGGCTCTGTTCATTCTGAAACTTGGCCGTTTGTGTCACCTGACAAGTGCTCTCCAGTCTCAGCATCCACATCAGTAAAACAGGGGCACAAGTGCCATACCGCTGAGACACAGGAAGAAACAAGGCTCACAGAGCTTGGAGATACAGAACCAAGGAGAGCTAGCAGCGAAACTCTGCTCCAGAGCTGCCTGGGCAAGCAACCTGGAGCCTGCTCCTGCAACAGGGATCACGACAGGCATGGACCCTGCTTGCAAAGACCAGAGGACACTTCTGGGATGCACACTATACTTCAGGACTAGGAACAGAATCTCCTTCAGCTACCCAGCTTTCTGGACTATTTGAATTCTCTATTGTCTCTCTTCTCTTCCCCTCTTCTTCCTCCTCCTTCTCTTCTTCTTCCTCTCTCTCTTCAACCAACAGACTGCAAATGTTTTATACAGAAAAAAGTGATTTTCAGAGAAGTGGTTTCCACCAAAAAGAATAGCATGGGTCCCCTGCCTGCCTGGCACCACTAAGAGGCTCAGCAGGGCTCTCAGACCTCCTATGTCCTGAACTGACTCGTGGCACCCGTGTCTGCTCCTCTCCCCCAGTGCCCACGGAGACACCTGGAGTCACCTGATGCTTTCCTTCCAAGCCCTCATCCCATCCCTCAGCAAATGCTAGTGGCTCTACCTTTAAATCAGGGCCCAAGGCCGACCCGCCTCACCCCTCCACAGCCACGCACTCAAGGACGACGGTAATCTTTTTATTTTTTTTCAAAATACTTTTATTGGTGCACTGTAAGCTCACGTCATAGTACAATTCAGAGTGACTGGGAAATATCTGCACACAGCACTTGGTGAGCTTCCCCCTCGGCTCCATCCCCATCCCTATATACGGTACTGAGCTGGAGATCGGCACTGGTAACTTCACATATGTGCATAACGGCAATGGAAGTGAACCATTTTCTGTCCTCTGCTCTGTCAGTGAGCTTTCCATTACTGTGAAAAATGCCTGGGATTACTGGAGGGAAGATTCATTCAGGCTCATAGTTTTGGAGGTTCTAGTCCACTCTGAACCTGTGGCAGCACAGTACATGTGGCAGGAGGACAGGGCAGAAGAGGCCATTCCTCATAGCAGCCAGGAAGCAGAAAGAGACCGGAACGGGCAGCAGTCACAATATCCCTTCAGGGCACACCGCCAGAGACCTAACTTCTTTCACTAGGCCCCACCTGCTAAAGGTTCTACCACCTTCCAATAGCACCAGGCTGGGGACCAAGCCCCTCAGCACATGAGCCACTGGGGGACACGCCAGATGCAAACTCCAGCACCGCGCTGTCCATACGCATATCCCTCCCGATTCCCCAAAGCCCTGCCAATGTCCCAGGTGCCCTGGCAAGTCTGTCTGCCCATCAACTCCATGTGCTCTGCTGCAGCCACTTAGCCCTCCTGGCTCTCTCCTGTCTGCTGCGTCTCCACCCCACCCCAGGGCCTTTGCACTCATCATTCCCTCTGCCTGAAATGTCCTTGTCCAGACAGCTCTCCTCCCTACTTCAGTATGTGGCTGTCCCCTCATCACCTGGATGAGGCCTCCCCAAACCTCTCTGCTAAAATCAACATCCCTCCTCACCTGCTCCCTCACTCCTCCTCTGCCTTCTTTTTCCCTGGGGCACTCATCCCTCTCTGACATGCCACCTAGCAGACCCTGACAAAGGAGGAAGCAATAAGTCCATGTTAAACCACCAAATGTGGCTTTTATTTACTGACTCAAAAACACATTCCCTGCATTTTCTTGAAAGAAAAAGGCAGTGGCCAAAGAGCATGGAGAATATGATCGCATCTGCTAAAATTATCCACACATGCCTCCATGTGTGGTAGCCAGAGGCACATGTCTAAAGAGACAGAGAAGCGCCGAAATGCCCCCAGAGGCTGTGCCTGACGCTACATGCCAGGTCGTCCAACTGTCTGCCATGAACTTCTGTAATCAGAAAGAAAAGCGAGGCGTCTTGAAGACTGCACACCAACAAACCAAAATGAACACCAAAGCTGGTTCTGGAAGGACACGCACACAGGTCCACTAGAAGGGTCTGGCTCTAACGTGGAGAGTTTTGCAACTTTCCAATGCAGTGGATGGCTTTCCGATTCCAGCTGGGAGGGGAGGCAGAGGCTCGCAGCATCTGTGCTTCCAGACACCCTGCTCCTTCCATAGCCACGCTCGCACACAGGCTCCACAATGCGCTGCCAGAGCTGCCTGCTCCCCTTGCTCTCACTGTACACACACAGGAAGCGGGGGACTGCAAGACCCCTCTGTGGTCATGTAGTGCAGATGAGGCTTTGATTTCAGAAATGGCAGAAGGCCAGCTGAGCATGTCAAACCAGGCCGTCACAGGGAGTTTGGGGATCCCCACCCTGACCACCACCCGCAGACCAAATTATACTGTTTCCGTTCTCAGGCAACCAGAGAGCTCACGAAGGAAGAGGAGTGGGGATCTGGAAGGCAGCCGCCCACCTCTGCAGGTCTGGTCAGCAACCCACTTTGGGGCTGCACTGTCAAGACTGGTCCCCTGGAAGGTACAGTCTGGAAGAGCCATGAGCCCCAGGCTGCTCGTGGGCTGCGGGTGCAGAGGTGTCCATGGCAGGGACCTCACCAAGTCACTGAAGAGGCCTTCGAGTTCTCACCCCTGCTACATATGGCCAGACCAAGGGCCTAAAAGAGGGGCAAGGAAACAGTGCCGCTGGAGGACATGTGCCCTGAGAAAGCCTGGGCCTCAGGAGGATGACCACGTGCAGCAGAGGTCTCCGCATCACAAGGCCACGCAGCCTCCAGATCACAGGTGTGTCGGGGCCAGGCCAGGGCCCCCATCAGAGGTTCTGACCTGTGAGGTGGCCCCCTCTGACAAATGCCATACGGCACGCAGAACGCCAGCAGGCTCACAAACCTCCCCTATGAGGATATCCACAAAGTCTAGTAAGAACCTCTCAAGATATCCTCAAAGTCTAGTAAGGCCCCAGATGGGGAAACTGGGGCCTCAAGAAGGGACAGGATTTTCCCAGAGTCACAAGGCTGGAGAGCAGCAGAGCCATCACCAGAATGCAGAAGAGCCAGAGCAGGAGGCCAGGCACAGGCCAGCCCCTCCAGAAGCAGAGAAGGGGTCAGAGCCCAGGTCCAGGACAGCGGGCCACAGGCGTGCCAGGCGGTGCTGCCGTGTACAGGGCATCTGCCCAGGCAGCTGGGCGGAGTCCTTTGGGGGATGTTAGTACAGTTTTCATGCCTTTGCAGACCACATGCACCAGGGTCTGCAGGTGCTCACTGCAGGCACAGACCCCTGCGCTGTCCGTACGTACATCCTAGCTCCTCTGGCCCCCACCCCAGAGGTGCCAATTGCATGCACACACATGCGGATCCCCACTTAGGGGTGCACCACCCCACTTTCCCTATGCTGTGCCTCCCAAAAGCCTATACCTGTGAGCCTTCCTCAGAGGCCACCCAGGGCTTTGCCTCAGCTTCAAAAAACTACAAGTACCACCACCCCAAGTGGCCCAGCCTGGTACGGGAGGCCAAAGCCCATCCGCTGGAACCAGAGGTGTACTGTGCATGCCCGAGCACCAAGACGGCCCTCAAGTGCACAGGCTCAGCTTCTTCCCACTCTCTATGCTGCTTCTTCCTCCAGTGACGTCTGCCTGGGACCTTCCCTGAGGACCTGCACACTGATTGTCCTGCCTCTGGTTCTGCTACTGGCACCCCACCTGGGATGGCTTTCCCTGGGACTGCCCAGGGGACTGAGGGACTTGCAGGGAGCAGCCAGGCCAATGGAAGGCCAGCTGCTCGACCTCAGACCAACCAGACAAGACAGTGGCCCAGTCCAGGGCAGTCACACTGAGGCCAGCCTGGCTGTGTGAGGGGCCAGGACCCTCATGTCAGGGTCAGCCTGACTGGTGGGCAGATGGGAAGGGACACTTTCTCCCACCTGACCCACCCACCTTAATCACAGGATCCCCTCCTCCACTTTGGGGGCTTATTTCAAGTACAGGAGCTTCTCACAGAGCATCCACAACTCCCAGGGCAACTTCACAGACTGCAGAAGGACAGCTCTGTCCCTCCCCCTGCTCCTGTGGTGGGCATCTGATTTAGAAGCCCCTACCACCCACCGTGCTCCCTCCCAGCATCTGCTCCTCATCCTGTGAACACTTTAATTTCCCTTGGAGAGCCACCCCTCACCCATAACACTCAGTAAAAGGCGAATTTCAGGCAAATGACGAGTGATTGGTTAGCACAAGTATATCCTCCTGTAATATTTGAGACAACCAAAAAAGTTATGTTACTTATCAGATTTAACTGGGCATCCTGTAGTGTGTCTATACATTCCACCCTCTCATCTACATGGTATGGGAAGGTCTGATTTCTCAGGGTCATCTTCTCTGGGAGGGTGGACTCTGCCTCTGTTGAGAACGTTCAACCTCCTTATGGGAAAACCTTCGCTGATTAAAAAAAAAAAAAAAAAAAAAGCCAATGTGGAGGAAAACAGGCTTAAGAAATGAAGCAAGAGAGAATGCATTCTGACCTCGTTGGAGGCCCTAGATCAAACCACACCTGAAACCAGTGCCCTCGAATTTCAATTACCTGAGGCACTAAATCTCCCCTTTCTGCTTGAGCCAGTCTGAGAGTCTGAGTGTACTTTCTGTCATGTTCCCTGAGCAAGTCCCGCTCAGTCTAACCCCGTTCATCCCACCCACCCTAGCATGATGCTGGGCTCTCAAGTCAGAGAGGCCCAGCTCTGGACCCAGCTCTGTCCCATCCTCGTTCTAGAGCCATGAAGCCTCTGTGGGCCTCAGTTTCCTCTTCTGTAAGACCTAGGTACACACCTCCATCTGGGGTGCTGAGATATCAGCTCTCCATCACTGTAACAAATCCCCGAGATATCAACTTACAAGAAGAAAAGGGAAATTTGGGCCCATTATGTAAGAGGTTCCAGAATATGAAGGGTAGACCTTCAGCCTCTGGTGAGGGTGCTAGATGTAATGATGGGGGGCATATGGTGGAGTAAAACTGCTCACCTCAGGGCTAGGAAGCAAGAGAGCAAGAGAGGGCTGAGCCCCCACAATCCCCTTTGAAGGCTCGCCCTCAGTGACCTAAAAGCCTCTTGCTAGGCCCCGCCCCCCAGGCCAGGGGCCAAGCCTTTATCATGGACCCATTACACATATCCAGACCAGCGCAGCTGCCCACATAATTTCACCACCTAACACAGGTCGGTTCCAAGGGTTCTCACATAAGTCATTAGCCAGGAGAGCAGCGGAAAAGACCAGGATGCACTCTGCACAGCTGCACACCTGCCCACAGCCCATGCCTGTTTTGTCCACCCCTCCCACGACTCTGCCCTCTACACTCCCACTTCTTCCACCTCCTAATTCACTTCTGAAGCATTGGCTTTATTGTCCCCTCTCGAGAAGCATTCCAGGAGATCTGTCTCAGCACGGGCCTCACGTGTCCCCAAAGCAGCCCTAGTACTCTTGGATGGCTGGGTGAGGACAGGGCCACAATTTCCTCTATAGCCCCACTGACCACACAGTGCCCGGCACACATGGAACAGCAGACTGTAAACAGTGATGCTCCCTGTCCCCTCCACAGGTTGTGTCTCCTCCCTGTGTGGAGAAAACGTCGTGGGTGCAGAGGGTCAATGAATGGCAGAGTGCGGAAGGCAGGGGGCAGAGGAGGCCCCACTCTTGGCCACCTGGACAGGCTGATGTCCTGGGAGCCACTGGCTCTGCAGGAAGCCCTGCCCAGCCCAGCAGCCCCAGGCGACTTGCTGGCCTGTGGCAGTTTCCACTGATCTGAGGCCAGCACAGACTGGACCGGAGCCCAGTCTCTCTGAGCCTCAGCCAGCTCTGTCCACAGCAGCTGCCAATGCAAACTGGGCAGGTGCAAGGGCCCTGCCACACTGAGACCAAGACTGCCCCATCCTACCCCACATACAGCCCAGGCCGCTCTGCTCCTTGAGTCGGCCGCCCCCCCCACACACACAGTGCCCAGCCCACCAGGGCAGCCTCCCCCAGACGCCAGTCCCCTGGCTCACACCCCAGATGGCTTAGTCCTGCTCTGCTTTCACAGGATTCCTCACCTGCTCTGCAGCTCTCCATGGCTCCCTATTGCAATCTCTTACAACCCCAAATCCTCTGAAGCACTGCCCTACCTTCTCAGTCCTACTCACTGGGAAAGAAGTGTTTATGGTGGTTAAAAAAAAAATACTGTCCCAAGAACTGGGTGCTCTTCCTCAGTTTCCCCATTTGTACAAAGGGAGGAGGCCAGGCAACAGGGTGTCTACCACAACCATCCACAGTTGCCTAGCTTGCAAGAGGGCCAACTGAGGCCCTCCTGCCTCTGCTGTCTTTCAGGTATTCCAATGGGCTATCGCCTCACACAAAATCACCTGCCTGCCCTCAGGACCAACTGTCTTAGAAAGCAGAGCACAGGGAGAAGGAAAAGAACTGGGGGTTGAATGCTCCTTGAGTGAAATCTACCCAGCTTTCCCAGTCCAAATACCCCACGCCAGGGAGCCACAGTGACTGCAGACAGGGAGGACTGCCGCTTAAGAGAGAGGGACGGGAACATACACAGGCTGAGGATCCTTTATCCAAAACACTTGGGCCTAGGTGGGCTTTAGATTTCAGATTTTTTTCAGATTTTGGAATATTTACATTACACAATGAGATATCTGGGGGATGGTACCCAAGTCCAAACACAAACCTTATGTTTCATTTACCCCTCCTACACATGCGTATCCTGAGGTAAATTTATCCAGTATTTTAAATAATTCTGTGCATGAAACAAAGCTTCGTGCTCTGGAATGTTCCACCTGTGGTGTCATGCCAGCACTCAGAAACTTTCAGATTTGGAACATTTCAGATTGCAGTCTAGAGGAGCTCAATACGTACCCACATGGGATGAATGGCAAACACAGACCTGCACGGACATCCAGGAGGAGCCCAGCAGCCTCAGCCTGACAACCTGCATCTCAGATCAATTTTAAACTACATCGAGCCCTAATGGCCATGAGCTCGTAGTGTGCAGCAAGGCAGGCGGCTGGCTGGGGAAGGCATGGGGGCTCGCTGGCTCCTATCAACCTGCAGTAAACTTCTCTGGGCCTCAGTTTCCTCCTCAGTATATACAAGGGATATAATTTCTACCTTATGGAGCTGCTGTGATGATTAAGTAACATTTCTGAAGTGCTTTGGACAGTAAGCAGGTAGCTCTTTGGAAGCACTATATAGATGCTTTTTAAATAAACAAAAGTAAAGGTGATCAAATATATTAAGATATATTTGTGATATGGAAGAAGGATGGTCCTAAGAACAGGAAGCATGACCGTTTGGAAACATCTTCAGCATCTACTGGTTTTAACACTGAGAAGAAGGACCTCTGTGGGTAATTTTGCCTCTTCCGCTGGGAACAGAAGGATCAAAATATGGGGAAATGAGAGTCCTGGAAAAGGTGGAGCCTCTTCCAAAAATGGGAAACTGGGCTGGCAGAAGAGGGCTCCTGTAATCTTAAGACTGAAAGAGCATTAGACCAAGGGCTCCATGTGACCCTGGGCCCAAAGCCTTTACAGGGGAGCATGAGCTACCCAGACTCAACCCACTGCCTCCGCTAATCACAGGCCAGCGGCAGCACTGCACAGCCCCGCCTTAGCGGTGTCCCGACCTGGCCGCCGGAGCGGGCTGAGGTGGCCGGTACGGCCCATGGGGCACGCTGAACAGCAGAGCAGCAGACCAAGAGGCCTCCAGCAAGGCGAGGGCTTTATAGCCCTGTCATGACTGGCTGCTGAACCTCAGTGGTTGAGCCATAGACTCTCTTCCCTTTGTCTCTCTCCTTTTGTGCATGTCTGAAATTTTCTATAATTAACAGAAGGGAGATGGGAGGCAGAGGGTACATCTACTTAGCCTAAAGAGCAGGGACTGAAGTTTCAAAACCGCTAGTCAGCAGCCAGGGGTCTGGGAAGACACTGGATACCTTTTAGACACAGTAAGATCACAGCGAGGGACCACACCGTGTGCCACACTGGCTAAGGGTGGGCGCCACCCTGAGCACTCCTGTGTGCCTTAACGCCTACACCACCACAATGATCAAGAGGTAGACCTCTACTTTCTGCACTCTACTGATGAGGAAACAGAGCCAGAGAGCAGCGAAGAAACTTGATCCAGTGACTCAGAAGTGGCAGCCTCAGTATTCTTGTATTAACTCATTTAATCCTCATAAGAAGTTGGTAAGAACTAAGGTTAACCCCCATTTTATAAAGAAACCAAGACTCAGGGAGGCTAACTGACTTACTCCAGAGCACGCTGTTCAGGAATGGCAGGGCTGTTAGCACAGTGGTGGGGGAGCGGGAGCTCCAGAAGCTGCTAAGGACTCTAGATGGCCTGAGAGTACGGGAGAAGCCAGGTCTTTGCTTCCTGTGGGGAAGAATGACCCCTCAGCAGAGGAAAAAGGCAAATTCTAGGTGCCTTTTGGAAGTAGAGAAGGACCAATGGCAAGGAGGGCCTAAATTCCCTATTAGTCTTGAAGCTGAAGCTATTTAACAAAGGAAAAGGCCATCCAGATACTGAGCTACCTGTCACAGGGGATATTCAAGCAGAGGCCAAGAGGACTTCTGATAGGATGCACTGGTGAGGATTCCCACCTCATATAGGGGGCGGTCTGGATGGGTTGGACTTTCCTTTCTGATCCCAAGAACAGGAAGATGTTTTCTACATCTACCAGGAGGGCATGTACTATCCTTCCCACCTTATCCTGGATCCCTGATGCAGGGAGCTGGGTGGGCCTCAGACCACAGGCAGAACTAAGAGCCCTGGGTGTGGAGAGTGGGGAGACACCCCAATATCAAGGAGATGCACTCATGACTCAGTGGCTCAAGTCTTCTCAAGTGGGGCAGCCCTGAAAGAAGTCCCCAGCACCGTGCCAGTATCACAGCCTTTGCCAGGCAGATCCATCCATCATCAAGGAACTGCACTGTTTGCTCTGCTCGCAGAACAAGGTAAAGACAGAGAACCAGGACAGGAAATTGTGTTCAGGACCAGGGACATCCTGCACAGGGCCAGAGACAGAGGGCCACATGGAGGCAGCAGGGCTGAGGACAGCAAGGCTGGTGCCAAAAGCAATGACACTTCTCCTTTGACGCCACTTTGAATGGCACCAAATACAGCACCTGGTGTGGCTGGGACACACGGGAGTCCCTGGCTGAATGGCAGCTGTGATCACTGAATTTCCTGCTGCTATCCTTTTTACTACCATCACCGAATTGTAACTGGAAAGGGGAAAAAACTAGCAGAGACTCAGGAATGCAGACCAGGGATGGGACTGAGGCACCAAGAGCAGAGGAGGGGAGACTGTGGGCCGAGGAGGGAGAAGGCCCCGCCTGAGTATGCACTGGGCGGCTAGATTTTGGAGGCAGCAGGGCCTCTAAAGAGCCAGCTCCTCGAGCCTTAGAAGTCAGGCCAGCTTTCAATTCCCAGCATTCCAGCCCCAAGTCCACAGTTGGGCCTGTTGCCCGGGGCGCTTGGATTCATCCAGGGCCTGGGACATGCTTCCAAAGCAGCCTCGTCTCAGCCCAAGGCCGAATTCCTTGGCCGGTAAGAATCGTGTCTCCATGAGGCCGACAAAGTCCAGCTGTTGGGGCGCCGTCCCCTCTACTCCCACATCAGCACCATTGGCTCTCAGCAGACGGACCTGGACCTGCAGGCATCCCCAGCCCGGTACAACTCAGTATGAATACCAGGAAGGACTTTAGTTACCCTTCTTGGTCCTTCGGTACCTGAATGGTGGCAGGCGCTGCATGGGGGAAATCTGAATCTGCCGACAGACTTCCCTACCTGTGATCAAGATGATGCGGGTCCACGTTTGGAATTTTCTCCAAGGACTGACATGAAATCCCATGAAGGGACAAATTCTGGGTTAATCAGTGTGCCTATACCCGTATCTGAGAAGTAGGTCTGGGTGCCTGGGACTTGTTACCATTTAAAAAGGACAGTCTAGAGCCCTCAGGTAGGACACGATGCATGCATGCAGGGAAGGAGGTAACGAGAGGCCCTTGCTGTCCGCAGTCACAGACAGAGAGCTCAGCAGGCCCGTCCTAGACAACAGACCCTGGTTTCTCCATGCAGGTCAAAGAAAGGAAGCCGAGCCAGGGCAAGACCTGCTGATTACCCGTGCACCTGTATCCTAGCGTTACTTATAAGATGGCTGCAAGTGAAATCATCACCGCCATGTACCAAGCACTTACTCCATGCCAGGCTTAGTGCCACATGTTTCCACTTACCCTCATTAAAACCTCTCTTTTCAGTACTGGGAATTGAGTTGAGGGGCCCTCCACCCCTGAACTATACCTCCAGCATTCCCCCCCCATCTTTCTTTGAGACAGGGTTTTGCTAAGTCACTGAGGCTGGCCTCAAACTTGCAATCCTTCTGCCTCAACTTCCTGGGGAGCTGGGACTGTAGACATGGACCATCATGCCTTGTTCAATTTATACTCTTTTTAAAACTCCTACAACATCCCTTTTATTATTAGACCCATTTTATACATAAGAGAACAAAGACACAAGATAATGAGGCCCAGAGTTACAGCTGGAGAAGACCTGTCAACCAACCCCACTGCACTGACAAGTCACACCTTGGCTGCTGGCTCAGCACCGAAGTCCACACCCTTTAGTGGTACCCTCCCACACTCTATTGTCTGTGATGGTAGTAAATGTGATGTGAGGCTTGATAAGAAGCTTGTTTCCACTTCAGCTCAGAGGCCCATCTCTGTGATGAGAAATGATTGGACTGGCCCACTAGAAGAATGTGAAATACAGGTGAAGGACAGGTAACTCATCCAGGTCAATTCTATTCCAGACTTGGTAGCAGCCACCAGCCTCAAAGTGTTCTCAGAATTATGATCAAGCACAACCCAGTCAGCTCAGCCCAGTTCAGTGATACCGTGCCAAACAATCCATAATGTGTAAGGAATAACAAATAATTGTGGGGGGATTGTAGGGTTTTTGTGGTGATAGAGATGGAACCCAGGGCCATTGTGCCTTAGAACTACACCCCCAGCCCTTTTTTAAAAATTTGAAACAGGGTCTTACTAAAACTGCTGAAGCTGGCCTCAAACCTGTAATCCTCCTGTCTCTGCCTTCCAAATACTAGGATTATAGGTATGCATCATGATACCTGGCAACAAAGTTGTTTTAAGTCACTAAGTCTTGGGTAGTTGGTTAGAACAACAACTAAAATATCAACTACCCATTCTCTCCCAAATGGGGGGGGGGCGCTTCCTGAGAGTTAACAGAGAAAATAGTTAAGTACAGGTTGAGTGTCCCTTATCCAAAATGCCTAAAACCAAAAGTGTTTCTAATTTGGGACTTTTTCAGATTTTGGAACGTTTGCACATAGGTAGTAAGATAGGCTGGGAATGGGACCTGAATCTAAATACAAAATTGTTCTGTGTTTCATTCACACTTTATACACAACCTGAAAGCAGTTTTATGTAATATCTAGAGCGCATCTGAGTTCCACCTGCACCCTGTCATATGTGGTTTGGAGTTGTCTCTCTGCTTGCAGCATCATGTCAGTGCTTAAAAAGATTCAGCTTTTGGAGTACTTGGATTTCAGATTTCCAGATTAGGGATGTTCATCCCAGTTCTCATTTGAATAAGAAACCCACTGAAGCCAAAGCATCTGTAGTGAGCAGCGGCTGGTAGGTGAGTACCTGGTTCTGGATCTGGGGTTGGATCCCAGCACTCCCGAGCACACCCACAAAGGGGTCAAATCACAGCCAGCCATAGCCCATCGCACCTGTTCACCCATCACACTTCCCTCGATGGAGCCTTGATGGCTCCCGCCCTGCTCTCTTACACGCTTATGAGGTGGGGCTGTGCCACGCATCAAGGCCACAGGGCCTTTCTTCCATGCGAGCCTGATGTTTAGCTACACTTTCCTCTGATTATCTACTGTTGAGTGGCCACCCTCACACTCAGAACCACACTTTGTTCTCTCTCACAATGCCTTGGGCTTGCTGGGCTCTGCTAGGCAGCTCCGTTGATCACACCTGGATCTCCCAGAGCAGCGAGATGAGGACAGCTGGGGCTGTGGTCACTGGGAGCTCAGCTGGGCTGTAACACCCCAAAAGGGCGACTTGATGTCTGGATCCCTGGTGGGGAGGGCGGGATACCTAGCCTCTCTTTGGCTCCCCTCACCCTCAGAGTCCGCCCTCTTCACGTGATCTCTGTGGAGAGCTTCTCCAGCAAGGTGGCTAGGGTTTTCCAATGGCAACTCGGGTCTCTCAACAGCACAAAAGCAGAAGCTGCTTGGCCTTCTTAGGTGTCCCTTCTGCCACCTCTTATTGGTTAAAGCAGCTTGAGAGGCCTGCCCAGGCTCAAGGTAGGAGGATAAATTCAAATTCTACTTCTCAACAGGAGGGTGGCCAAGAAGCGTGGCAATTTCACTCACCAGGCCCCCTGACACACAGTCCGCTGGGCCTGTCATGCACATTGATGGCTGCACAGATCCTAAAGTGGTTACAGTGAGCTTTGGTGGGGACTGGGGAGTCCCCACCGGGCAGCACACCTGCTGGGTCTGTGGCACATGCACTGAAGGATCAGGGACAGCTCCAGGGATGACACCAGGCCCAGGACAATGGCCTTTGGGTCCCAGGACCCCTTCTGAGATCCCTTCCCAAATGAATGTGTGTGAAGACCACAGACTTGCAATGACACCCCTCCCCCCCCCCCGCGTGTGCGCACCCTGTGCACACACACACACACACACACACACACACACACACAGGGGCACCTGGAAGGTGAGGGGCACCCATGTCCTCTGTGAAGACCTCAGTCTGGGAACAGGCACCTAAAAGATCTAAATCTCTCAGGCCCTGGGGATACTTCCCCCAGGACAGAAGTGAATCTCATCTTGGCTAAGGCTCCAGGCCCAGGCCTGGGGAGCTGCTGTAGAGAGAATGGCCCTGGGAGAACCCTTAATCGTTTAACTAAAATCACATTCAAGGCGTAATTAGCAGACAGCTCCAAATTCATGATCTGAGGCCCATCGGCTCTAATGGGCTAATTAGTTGAGACATCCTTGGGCGGGCAACGTGCTCTGGCCTTCTCAGGAAAAGCCCAGGGAGCTCAACAGATCAAGGCTGGCATCTGGTCCAGGAGCTGTCTTACTACAGCTGGGCAAGGAGACAAATGCATTATAGGGCAAGAAACATACCTTACAGAGCACATGGCTTAGATCAACAAGCACCTCCCTGTACCCTCCAGGAACCATCCTTGGCAACCTTTGGGTCCTGGACACAGAATTCTTTGCTCCTGGTAGTCAGTGGCATGCTCTCTGCCTCCTGAACTACCTACCCCTTTCCAAAGGCTAATAGTGATAAAGGGCATGCACGCCTACACACAGAATTCTGCCCTCCCTAGCTCCCATCCTCCTGTCCTGTAGGCTTACAGCAGCTGAAAGCTGCTACAAACAGCACAACAGCAACCTGGATCAGAAAAATGAACCAGCAGCCCCGTGGAAGCTCCAAAGGCACTCAGAGGCACCGCCCAGCACAGACAGCTGCACAGCTGCTTGGCCTGCTTTCGCTACCCTGGTTGGTTCTGAGCAAGAGGCAGGGGTCCCACACACTGAGAAGGAAGAAATCAGAAGACAAAGCCTTCGCAGAGGCACAGCCTGCATCTCTGGAAGGCATGCTGAGTGAATTCAACAGACAGCACCAAGAGAAGGGTGCTTTGACCCTCTTGGACAGTCAAAGGGTTCCCTGGCTGCAGACGCTTGGGAAACTGCTCACTAAACAGAAGAAACACCGAGTAACGCTAAAACCCCATTCTGAGATGCATAATGCATATTAGCACAATCAAGGCTCTGAGAAGGCCTGAAGTAAGAAATCTGTGTAAACTCATTGGAAAACCCATTGTTTCCCAAACAGATTTTTGCATAGAATCTTCTCCACTCCTGAATCTAGTGGGATAATATATTTTGGAAACACTGTTTCTGAGAAGCAAGACAGCAGATAGGGCAAATGTCACAATTCCATAGGAACTGTTACTTAAAAGTAAAATGGGCCAGGCTTAACAGTGCAGAGGAAGTATTTACAAAAATTCTTCATCTCCATGAAAAAATATGTTCTCACTTTCCTTAAAACAAAGAACTGTCCTGGCTCATTTCCCTGCCCCATCTCTGATAGCAAGTCCCCCCCCCCCAGGAGAGAAATAGAAATGTTTATTTAAAAAAAAAAAAAACATTGCTGGGCGTGGTGGAGCACGCTTGTAATCCCCACGCTTGGGAGGCAGAGACAGGAGGATCACGCAGGTTCGAAGCCAGCCGCGTGTGCTGGCTTAGGAGACCCTGTTTCCAAATAAAAATGTAAAAATAGGTCTGGGAGTGTAGCCCGGAGGTAGAAGGGCTTCCAGGAACCCTGGTACCACCAAAAAAAAAAAAAAAAAAAAATCTGCTACTTAGTGAGGCTCTCAGCAACTTAGTGAGACCCTGTTTCTAATAAAATATAAAAATAGGTCTGGGAGTATAGCCCAGAGGTAGAAAGCCCCTGGGTTCCATCCCCAGTACCACACACACACACACACACACACACACACACACACACACACACACACACATACACACCCCTCTGAACCAGATATGGTGGTGCATGCCTGTAATACCAGTACTTGGGAAGCTGACAGGAGGATCACAGGTTCATAGCTAGCCTCAGCAACTTAGTTAGGTCCTTGACTACTTAAAGAGACCCTGTTTCAAAATAAAAAATAAAAATAAAAACAGGTCTGGGGGTGTAGCTCAGAGGAAGAATGCCCCTGAGATCAATCCCCAGTACTATAAGAAAAGAAACATCTCTGTAAGAAAAAATGTACAAGAAGAGTGATGAATAACAAGAGAAGCTGGGCTGGTGGGCAGCTCTGTGGGGACCCAGGCCCATCAGAGGTACAGGCACACAGCTCCAGTAGAAGGCTGCCAGGCCAAAAAGGTAAGGCCAGGCATAACCACCAGCCGCCCGGCTTTTTAAACAGAAGTCCACAGTCTGAACTTCTAAGTGAAATCCAGCATCTCTTTAACACTGGCTCGCATTTTTTACAAACTGAGAGGATGAAGTGAAGCCTCCTGAAGGTGTGATGTGGTCTCTGGGCTGCAGTCTCTGCAGCGGGGATGGAGCAGATTCAGTCACCTGCTTCCTGAGTATCTGCAGCCAGGGAGCCCCCCATCGAAAGCTGGCACTGTACAGTGGGCACTCTAGCTATCCCTGGGCACTGACCATATTCCCCAGTGCGCTTAGGCCTCCCAAGATGCAGATGCTGTCTCATAGCACTGCCGTCCCAGCACCTGCCTCTCCTCTGGCTGGCCTGGTCCTGGTACAGGTGTGTGCATGGGGATTGGGGGCCGTGACCAGCCCAACAAGGGAACCCATCATGCATCATGGTGCCATAATAACATTCCGTGAGGCCCCTTTCAGAAACATGATCCCTTTTCAAAGTGAAAATAACAGAAAGAAGAAACGCACCTGGAAGACCAGCAAAGAAGGATGCAGCCCATAGAGAACTCTCATGTGTGCAGGTTAGACCGCAGCTCACAGGAGAGGATGGCCTCATTAAAGCCTCCTAGTGGCCCAGGTGACATACAGCCAGGGCCTTGTTTGAATGATTTTTTTTAACACAGGGTCATGGGTATAAAGTGATTTCTCCAGGAGGGTCACAGTGAACATCCTGTTCCCCAACAAATGCAGGCCCTGATGAGCTAGGGTGCCACAAAAGCTGTGGCCCAGACCCAGCCGGTGGCCCAGTGGCTGGGCCCCTCCTGAGCTGCCCGGAGGCCCCCAGGCCTGTGTGACATCTCCTGAGCATTTTTAGAATCCTGAGGAATGGATCACGGCTCTCACCCATGCCTCACAATCTGGCAGACACAGAGAGCACTGGGACAAATGCAAGCAGTGAGAATACGAGCGAGCCACAAGACAGAAGGTGCCTGGGTCACCCAGCCACCTTCCAAACCGAGACGCTGGCTCTGGACTGGTGCACGAGTGATAAATAAAATTCTAGTGTGTTGGATCACTGCAATGTCATGGTTTATTTACACAATAATAAGGTCAGTTCTTCTACAATAGGACTAGAAAGGAAAAAAAAATATTGTGCATAGAGAAAACAAATGCTCACCAGGGTGAAGAGCTCAAGATGAGAGCAGTGCAGAAGACCTCGCCTGCTGGGTGGGAGCAGCCAACACCTCCTCCATGCAGCCCAGGCTCTTACCACACGCACTCACACACCAGCACTGACAGTAAGAACAACGTCAGGAGGATGCTTTGGGAAGTGATGGATATGCCCATGGCCTTGGGGGGGGGGGGTTTCAAAGGTGTATTCTTATCCCCAGACTCACACAGCATCGTAGACATTAGACAGCTACAGCTATTTAGATGTTCATCAAACCTCTTTAAAGAAAAAACAAACTTTTGTGTGTAGCACTGAGAATCCCCAGTACCTAGGGACTCTGTCTCTGAACTACACCCCAAGCTCTCTCTTTTTTTTAAACAAGGTCTCACTAAGTTGCTGAGGCTGGCCACAAACCTGTAATCCTCCTGTCTCAGCCTCCCAAATCCTGGGATTACAAGTGTGTGTCACCACTCCCAGCTTAAAGAAAAAAATTTTTTAAAAAGGATGACTTATGTAAATAATTTTGGAAAACAATAAACATTTAGCAAGTATATTCTGCTCAGACACCTAATGACGTGCCAGAAAAGTATCCCTACTCTCTATGAAGTGAAAGGACTTGTGTGAGGGCCTGATGCTGGGGGAACTGAGTTTTGCAGAAGCTCCTGCTCTGGAATAGTACATTTTCTCACTTTTAGCCTGTCTGAGTCACACAGGCAGGGTGGCCTCCCCACAACACTGGGCCCCACCTGATGGCAGGGCTCAGGCTGCCTGTCAACGCAGCCTCATGATGCCCAGAACAGGAGACTCTCTTCAACTCCCTGCAAGGAGTCGCACACTAAGCTACAGATACTCTCAGGCCAATGCTGGTGTCTCCTGGACAGACCTGGGCTCAAACCCCATGTCCAGCTCTCTAAGCCAGCTTTCTCCAAAAGGACAATCAGAAACCTGATGGGAAAAACCTTCTCCTGAACAACCACCACTTAACCACAGAAATTTGGCTGGAAATTGATCATGTTAGTTATCACTAATGATCAATATAGAAACCGGAAATTATCATCCCTGAGGGTTATGTATCCTCTTTGCTGTCCAGAGAGGAGAGGAGAGGGCAGGGAGTGAGCCGATGCCCTTGTGGCACTGGACTTGAAAGCAGGGACCACTGCTCCTGCTCTCTGGTCTGCCTGAGCAACACACATACCTGCCAGCCACCGAGCACCCGCTGGTCCAGGGCTTGTTCCAGGCCTGCAGGACCCTGGGGGAGTGAGGGCACATTAGCAGCAGTTCCAGCTCTGCCAAGAAGCAAGTCAGCAATCTCAGAATTCAGAATCTTCTAGAATACTCTGCAACTCATGCAGACAGTGGGCAGCCCAGCGGAGTCCACATGTTCCCCTACAGCAGAACTTCTCAACCTTGTCACTGCGGGTATTTGGGGCCAGATAATTCTTTGTGGTGGACTGTCCTGAGCATTCCAGGATGCCTGGGAGCATCCCTGGCCTCTATCCTCTGGATGCCAGGAGCACTCCTCTATGCAGCCATGAGGAGGAAGAACAGATCCGGACATGCCAAATGCCCTGAGCTCCTACCAAGAACAGCTGCTCTAAACGTGCAAAGAATAGAGGCCAGGTCAAGACTGAGGCATGGAAACCCCAGATCTTCCATCTTCTTAAAAGTGGACCTTTACGTATGCTTTTTTTTTTTTTTAATTGCCATTTCTTTTCCCCGCTGCCTATACTAGAAAGTGAACCCAGGGGTGTTCTATTGGGCTACATCCCCAGTCCTTTTTATTTTTATTTTGAGATAGGGTCTCACTAAGTTCCTGAGGTTGGCCTCAAGCCTGTACCCCTCCTACCTCAGCCTCCATAGCAGCTGGGATTTACAGGCATATGCCACCACACCCAGCTCCATTTAAAATTCTGACAACTAATTAAATTATTTTATGCTATGAGAGCCATAAAACATGAGTGGAGGCCACTAGCCACTGCTAAGTTCAGATGGAGAAATGATAAAGGACATAATCCGCTCTCGAAGTCTGAGCCCCTGAGCTCCCCAAAGGCCAAGATGATCCCATGCCCCAGAAAGGAGCTCTGGGACTTTAGGAACACATATGAGAGAGCCAGAGAGAGATAGGGAATCCAAGTTATTTCTGGTGGGATACTGTCACAACATCACCTATCTGGAGGCTCTTCCTTCAACATACCCCCTCCCAGCCCAGGATGACAAGCCCACCCCTGAAGCTGGGAGTAGATTCCTTTCATAGGGACTGATATCTTCTTTCCCTCCTTCTCCCCCAAAATACAACCACCCTCCTGCTGATGCTCCTGGAGTCAGGCCCTAAGATGTTCTAATTTCTGAAGCAAAAACTCAAGAATCTCCTGCCTATAAGACCAGGTGGCCTCTGGGTGCTGGTGGCTCTCCATGACAACAAGCCCCCTTCAGAAAGCTGCTTTTCTTCTTTCCAGCCCCTAGTTAAAGGACGTGTTCTGAGCAAGTTTCCTTTCCTTTCCTTCAAGCGAGAATCTGGGTTACTAGGGGGAGGGCAGTGGAGAATCTAATAAATCTTAGAATATACTTCTTGGCTAAAGGAAGAAAAAGAAAAAAGAACCCACACACCTACTTACTGGTGTCATGAAACAACTTTGCAGCTCTCTCTGAAGAGAGCAAGGTTCAGAAGTTACTATTGTATTCAAGCTGTATTAAATCAAGCTGTGCAAAGCACCAGGGTTATGCTTTTAAAGGATGCCCTGAGCCAATTCTGATGTTTAAAGGGAAAAGGAAAAGTTTCCAAGGCTTCCATAAATTCCAAGGAGAGGAAGTTTCAAACTTGGGTGTTCACAGTCCATGGCCCCCACATGGAAACAGCTTGGTTTCATGTATTCAGTTTTACTGTTCAAACTTTAGGGTCTTTTAACTTCTTATTTTTACAGGGCTCAGAAGAAAAGGGAGACGGAGCCATTTGCTCACCAAGTGCCAAAGAAAACCCCAGCGCTCCCTCGGAGGGCCTCTGCCTGTGACGGCAGAGGCAGGGACATGGGGAAGGACCCCCTAGCTCCTGGCACAGCCTAAGCACAGCTCCTCCTGCCCACTGGAGGCCAGGCCTGTAAGGCCAGCTGCTAATTAACTCTGACAAGATCAATTCAGGCCAGAGCTGGAGAGTGGAGGCCAGCCGGACTGTCATTCGACTGCGGCTGGGCTCTGGCCACCAGCAGCAGAAGGAAGAAAATGGAGATTTTCCAAAAACAAGATGAGGCCCAGCCAAGACCCGAGGAATCCTAAATTTAGTCCCCAGGGGTTAGATGACTGAGCCTGCTTGCCCAGGGCACCAATGAGGCTCAGCATCCCCTGGAAATATCAACTAAACCTAACAGACCCTCCTGGGACATCCCAGCCCCAAACCCTGATTTTGAGAAGACTCCTTGGTCTGAAGGATGACTCACATGCACCAGTTTCCCATCCCCAGCACCCTCCTCCGACAGCCACACGGCCAGTGGCGGGCAAGGCTAGGGAAGTCTACCCACGGACAGGCAAGGAAACGCAGCCCAAAGCAGCACAAGTGAGGCAGAGGGGCACAGGTGGCCTGAGTCTGGATCTGATACTGAGTTTCCTCACTTGACACCCAGGTGACCTGGAAGAAGGGAAGGCACGCTGCCACTTGGACCCTCGATTTTACCATCTATAAAATGGCAGTGAGGATGCCTACTTCAGAAAGACTTGAAAAGACTCCAATGGAATTTAAGAGTTTACATGTACATACACATGCATGCATGCGTGTTAGAAGAGCCTCCTTGGCCCTGCGAGACATATATAGTCCACAGCTGTTGTTTGTGCCGGCTCAGCACCTCCTCCCATCTGGTGGTAGCAACACCCTGATACCCTTTGGGCAACCACCCTCCCTCTCTCAGCCCTGTGGCTGAGGCAGGCCTGGCTCATTTCCCAGGATCACCATGGCCGAACCTAGGTCAGTTAGTTAATGCCCCAGGCTGTCCTGATGTTCTTAGGAAGAGTGGCCTTAAAACTGGGCTCAGAGTGGGCACGGCCACTACCACCCCACCATGCCCCAAGAAGCCACACATCTACTAAGGGTCTCAGATTCCACAGGGCCATCAGGATGGAACCCTTCCCCAGCCCTGGGCCAAGAGAGAGTCCACAAGGGCAGTCCTGAGTGGCAAAGACCAGGCAGGCAGAGTTCTATCTGATCCCAAAAGGTACCACTGGCTCTTCCATCATACTACAGGGCAGACGGAGAGATGAGGTAGAGTCCAGAATTCTAGGGCCCAGCCCCCTTAACATGATGGGGTAGGCAGGGGACGACCATCTACCCACAGGGCTACAGTGGCAGAAGCAGGTCTCCATAGCAACCCTCCAGCTAGAGTCATTAATGAGTTACCTGGTGATCAGGCTGGGTGCAGGGAGGACCCTGAAAAGACAAGGACAGGGTGGTGTTTCCAGCAAAGAAGAAAATAACTGTGGGGGGGGGGGGGTCCAGAAAGGCTTTTCCTTCTTGGAGGGAACAGTAGCTGGTCATAATCAGGGCAGCTTTGTTGGACACGTGGTCTACACCAGGCCATGTGGTTTCACACACAAGATTTCACTGAATTCATATACCAACGCCCAAAAGGGAGGCTCAAACAGTAGTTCCATTTCACAGATGGGGATACAGGGCCTCAGAAAGACTAGGAAAGCTGCCTGGGGCTGCGTGCCAGTAGACAGCAGGCCCAAGGTTTAAACTCGCCTGATTCCTGTGCTCCTCTGTGCGGCAGGCAGCAGCCCTGCAGACCTCAACATCCTCCGTCAGTGGAGACTGGTTCTGGGTCCATCTCTTTCTGACTGACTGACAGACAGACATGCCAAGCCCTGGTGCTGGGCTGAGGCTAGGCTGGGTCAGAATAACCATAGGCATGATGAGCATCCATTTTTAGGGATGGTCCAGTTGATACCTAAAGGAGTTCTCTTTCCCAGAGTCCCAGAGTCACCACCCAGCAAGAGCACAAGGACAAGGTCTGGCGAATAACTCCACTACAACCGGTCATCCAGGAAGCCTCAAGTAACATAGGGGGCTCATTCCACAAAAATCCAAAATGGAAGCACCTCAGAAATGCCGTAAGGTAAGTGCTCCCGGCCCCATTTTAGAGACAGGAAGTAGAAGCCCAGAGAAGGAAAGGCGCAGGGCAGAGCAATTCCATTCGCCACATGTGAACAGATGCCCGCCAGGGGTCAGACTGCAGGAGGCTGCGGGGCTCCAGGGGTAATGGCAATCGCCTGCCCCAGAACCTCGGGGTTGACGGCCAGCAGAGATGGGCAGGAACTCGGCTGCTGCCTGAGCAAGTAATGGCCAAGGCCGATGACCACCAAGGAAGCTCAAGGCGCAGGAGGGGAGCCTAGACCAGCACAGGGAAGGTGGAGAACGGGACACCCTGCAGATCCCACAGCCACAGAATTCTCAGTGGTGTCGCCTATGGCCACCTTCAGCTGGAGAAGCTAGGAGTGACTCCTGGGGAACCGGCCTGTGCAACAGGTGCACGGGGAGTCCTCAGTGGCACAGTCAGCCCTGAGCCCAGCAAAGGCCAGCACTGGCCCTAGGTACACAAATGCCCAGAGCCTGGCCCAATGCCCTTGTGGCTGGGGGAGGGCTGCGTCGCTCATCCCACCCCCAGCACAAGGAGCTGCAAAGATGTCACAGCCCTCCTGGCAACACGGGTCCCAGAGGGAAAAGTGAGGCCAGCAGACATTGGGCCAAGAATTCTGGAAGGAGAGGTTCTTCCCTGGCGGCCTTCAAAGGCCAAGCTTGGTACGTATAAAGCAAATAACTGTCTATGAGCAATTACTGAGGTAAGTATGTCTCAGTCACTGAATCTACACTAGGTATCACTGACTCCCATTTTACAGATGAGGAGACAGAGGCACAGAGAAGTTAAGACACTTGCTCAAAGGTCACACAGCTTGTCACTGGCAAAGGCAGCACCTGCATCAGGCCTGGCTGGCTGTGAGCCTCAGCAGTGGTTCCCTTCCCTTCCCCACCCCACCCCAGGCAGAGGCTATTTACACATTTACTTTTCAAAATAACCCCACCATGAAGTCTTAATACCACAGAAATCTGTGTATCTTTCATGTCTGTCTGTGCCTAACAGGTTAAGAGAGTAAGATTTTAAAGTATAAGGTGGGCATGGTGGCGCATGCTTGTAATCCCCGCGCTTGGGAGGCATGGTGGCGCATGCTTGTAATCCCCGCGCTTGGGAGGCCGAGACAGGAGGATCGCACAGGTTCGAAGCCAGCCTCAGCTACTTAGTGAGGCTCTCAGCAACTTAGTGAGACGCTGTTTCCAAATAAAGTATAAAATAGAGCTGGGAGTATAGCCCGGAGGTAGAAAGCCCCTGGGTTCCAACCCCAGTACCACAAAAAAAAAAAAAAAAAAAGATTTTAATGTATAAGGGATGAATTTCCACTTCTTTGGGGATGGTGCGCCTCCCCTCAAGGACAGTGCTGTCCAAAAGGAAGAGAATACAAGCCACACATGCTCTCTTGTTTTCTAGCAGCCATGCTTAAAAATGTGTTCATTTTAATTAATCTGAAAGTAATTTTAATAAAGTCGTTTGTGCCAGTATATCCCAAATATTGACATTTCAAAAATAGTATCATTTTATGTAAAAAGTTATAAGAACTTTTGTCTTTTTTTTTTCTCCACTAAGGGCCTGGGACCCCCGGGCCTCTGCAGTCCAGGTCAGCTATATCCCCTTGCTCACCACCCCCGAGGACAGAGGCCCGCCACGGCGGAAGGTGCCACTGAGCTCCAAGGACTCTGCGGAAGCAATACTGTTCATCCTCCCAGAGTCCTGACATTCAGCTCTGAGGGACCGTCTCCCCCAGTGACCCTCTGGAGAGTTCCCACTACTACAAACCAGCTGGCTCGGGACCTACGATGGACAAGATACCGTGTTAAGAAGCCCTCGTGGGTACGGGATGATGAGGTATACATGTTAATCCCAGTAACTGGGAAGCTGAGACAGAAGGACCACAGGTTCACAGCCAGACCAAGTAAGTTAGCAAGGCACTCTGCAACTTAATGAGACCCTATTTCAAAGTAAATTTAAAAAAAAAAAAAAAAAGAAAAAAAATAGGGTAGAATGTCCCTGAGTTCAACCCCCCAGTACCACCAAAAAAAAAAAAAAAAAAAAAGGAGAAAAAGCCCTTGTGGACAGACACAGGTAGATACAAGCTAGCCTCAACCCTCAAACAGCTTATAATCATGGTAAGCAAAGTAGTATATCCACAGAGCTCACATTGACAGTCACAAAACCAAGTGAAGGCTGGAAATATTGGGAGGAGGAGATAGCATCTGTACTGAATATGCACAAACTTTTCTTCTTATCATTATTTCTTGAAGAATACAGTATAACAACTGTTAACACAGCACTTACATTGTACTAGGTATTATAACCAGAGACGGTTTAGTCTCCCAGAGGAAGTGAGTCAGTTGCAAACACTACACTACTTCATACAAAGGACGAGAGCATCTATGGGGTTTTGGTATCTGTGGGGCATCCTGGATCCAATCCCCTGTGGTGCTGAGTGACGACTGTGTTTACCAAATCCATCTGCACCCCAGGCCCTGAGACTTCCACCCACTCTCATCGTCACTCTAAGGCGTGAGTTCCTTTATTCCCTTTCCATTTTATTGGTGAGGAAACTGAGGCTTGAGAGCCTGGATCTTAGCCAGGGCCCACCTAGATACCTTGGCCAACCCAGCACAAAACAAAGATAGTGCCAGCAAAGTAGTGTGCAAGCTTTCAGGAGCAAGGGGGGCAGTCTCAGGGAAGGCTTGGGGACTGGGCAGGTGTGTGCTGTGTGGAGGGGTTACGAGAGGGCGAAGGAAGCAGCCGCCCAGGACAAGCGGGGCAGGTGCGTTTGCAGAAAGCTCAGAAGCAGTGGGCAGATCCCCAATAGACAGAACAGCACAGGAAATCCTTGGAGCAAGGGAAACAGGCAGGAGTCCCAGGCACCAAGATGCCGATGAGGATGGTCCAAGTTCAGCCACCTAATCATGGACAAGCACCCACTGCCTACCCTGTGGGCCATGATGCCAGCGGAATCCAACTTCCCAAAATATTTACCAGAGGCTTTGGGCACCAGACTCCATTCTGTAAACTTAGATGCCATTCCAGAGCCAAGACGATAGATCTTCTGGAGAACAAGATAAACTTTCCCTCACATTCTAAATAACGAAAGGGAGGTGGGGAGGAAAAGGAGATAAATCAATCCTCCCCGACCGCCCAACTTAAAAGGGATGATGGTCAGGCAGCAAGAAGGCAGCCATGTTGTGTATCCTTATCAGGCACGGGGCTGCTCCAGACACAAACAAAACTCTTGGCAGGCATCCTCCTTCCGCCTTGGGGAGGGGAGCAAAGTCTTAATCCACAAAGGTTAAGCCCATCCTCCGAGTGCAACCAGGCTGATACCCCTCACCCCCACCCACACACAGGCTTCCCAGAGAACAGCCCTTTCCATGAACTGAAGCACTGACCCAAGGAACTGGGCGTCCGGATGTCAAGTCTCCCACCACACCCAAGTATACACAAGCAAAGGCAATCTCAGGGCGAGCTAATTCTGCAGTAAGGATGAGGAAAGGCCGCCTCTCACCTCCCAGCCATCCACATCATGGATGGAATACATGAGAAAGTGCTTGACCTGGAGTGATGGCATTTAACCTTAAGGACAAGCCCCTGATGCAAGTACTGCTGCTGTCCCCAAAGGACAAATGGAAAAGCCAGAGTTATGTGGCCAGTAATTAGCAGAGCCAGCTCTGACCCCGACCTCCTGGCTCTGCAGCTGAGGGCCTCCCACTGGTGCACCTGCCCCCAGCTTCTTGCTCTCTCCCCTTTATCCCCAAGTGAGAACCCCACCCTGGCCACCTCCCTTCTCTACTCAACACCTTAGGCTTCCTGATGCTTGCGAAGAAACCCCCAAGGGAAGGATAAGAGAAGGTGAGTACAAGCTCAGCAGCCCCCAGGGCCTCCCTGAGCCATCTCATGTACCTATTCCAGGCTCCAGAAATACAGCCCAGCTTCTCAAGCGGTCCATCCAAGAAGCAGGCTTTCGAGCATAATATTTTCCTCCCACAGAACATGAGAATAAAGGGCTCTTTGCTTGTCTCCTGAAATAACTGGCTCTCACCATAAAGCAATCTTCTGCCCAGGAAAAATATTTCTATAAAACTTGGTAACTCTATCTGCGGTTCTTTTTCTGAAAGTTAAAAATCTTGGAGAGTGAAATACAGCAGGGGCAGACATTATGACAAGCTCATGAAGTCATGTCTACCCAAGACCATCCCTCCTTAACGCAGTGATTAATTTGCTGGTAACCACAGGGACTTTGTGCCTTAATGCACTCAAAGCAAAACTCCAGTTCACATTTCTACCAGAACAATGCCCGCCACTCTGGCCTGGGATCCAGCCCAGCAGGAGGCGGAGCCAGGGGCTCAGGGCAAGGGGTGGACCAGCTGAGCTCAGGAAACCCCTGCAAGTGGCCACTGTGCACAAGTGAACAGAGTACACAAAGCCAGGCGCTGTGGCCAGGCCCGGACCAGGGAGGATCTGCAGCTTTTGACGTAAGTGAGGGGCGTCCCAAATGGAAATGTAAAAAGTATTCATGTCTAAACCAAGCTAACCCCAAGACACCTGGGGAAAACCCTGAAACTTTCCCATCTGTGAATGGATCAGACTCATCGCAGGGGATCCTCATTTTACAGGTGAGAAAACTAATAACCAACACCAAGACAGTTCAGTATAAACCCAGGTCCAAACCCCATATCCAAAACTCTGTGACCCCCTAAAATTAAAATCACATGGGAAGGGAGATTAAATAGGGTAATAAAGTTTTAAAAATAAAAAAGCCATACAAGTAACAAAGGCATTTCTTAACCTCAAGGGTACAGATGCCCTAGAATGGAGTTAAGGAGGTAGAGCATTACTTAAGGAGGGAAACACCTCAGAGTCCTGTAGTAGCCTACAAGCATCCTGGGCAGCCTCAGTGGTTGAGAGAAGATGTGACCCAAGGGGCTGCGTGGAGGAGGTGGCAAGCCACCACGGCTCTTCCCAGACCGAAGGCAAGGACTGGCTCTCCTCAAAGGTCAGCTACTGTACCTGGCCAGCCTGTCCCCACTCACCCTCGCCAGCTGCTGGCCAGATTTGTTCAAGACCCATGATCAGGCAGGCACAGCTGTCCTTTCATCCGTACTGTGCACATGGCTACCTCCACCCCATGATGTGGTTTCTCCTTAGGGAAGCTCAACTATCAGTGATAGTCCCTTGTGACCTGGGACTGTCCAAGGCACAGGATTGGTTCTGGGGTGAGCACATAAAGTTCAGCCTAGGATTTTCTGGAATTTTTTTCTTGCAGCAGAAGACAGAAGCCTAAATGGCTGAAAGCCACATGGCCACTACCTGGGTAGCATCTGCCTATGATCCAAAAGAAACTGGAGCCGAAGATCCAGAACTCTGTGGCAGACACAGCTCTCGGCCCCAGCTGGGTTGCACCAGTCAGTAAACTGCCTTTTCAAGAACAGCTGAGGTGGCCTTGAAGCCAAAGGGTCCTCATGAATCCAGAGAAGGGTGGCACCTACCTAACCACAAACTACCCCTGAAGCTGCCTCCCTCCTGGATTTTGAAGATACCAGCCAGAAAGAGAAACTCTGGCTTTGGCAAAAAACTGGAGATCACACTGGGGTGTGCAGTGTGTATCAGAGATGGGGGCACAACTACAGAAATACACACCACTGATCCAACACCAGCTGAAGGCCAAAGCCTGCAAGTGACCTGAATATACAAGAATGAGGATCAGTACAATAACACACGGTTCATCCTTAGAAGGGAAGGCTCAGTAGCCAGGAAGTTCCTATACCACCACAGAATGATTTCCAAGATACACTGTTAAGTTTAAAACGCAAGGCATACGCTGGGCATGGTGGCATACACCTGTAATCCCAATATTTAGGAGGCGGAGACAGGAGGATTGCAGGTTCAAGGCCAGCCTCAGCAACTGAGTGAGACCCTTGTAACTTAGCAGGACTCTGTTTCAAAATAAAAAAGTAAAGCCGGGCATGGTGGCGCACGCTTGTAATCCCCGCGCTTGGGAGGCGGAGATTGGAGGATCGCGCAGGTTCGAAGCCAGCCGCGCTGGCTTAAGAGACCCTGTTTCCAAACTAAAAAGTATAAAAATAGGTCTGGGAGCATAGCCCAGAGTTAGAAGGGCTTCCAGGAACCCCAGTACCACCAAAATAAATAAATAAATAATAAAAATAAAAAATAAAACAAACAAAATTAAAAAGTAAAATAGGAGCCATATTTCTTGTAATCCCTAGCACTTGGGAGACCAAGACTGGAGGAGTGTAGGTTCAAGGACAGCCTCAGCAATTTAGAGAGGCTCTTAGGAACCTAGTGAGACCCTCTTTCCAAATAAATAAAATTGATCTGGAATATATAGCTCATAAATAGAATGCCGCTGGTTTCAATCCCCAGTACCCCCTGCACACACACACACACACACACACACACACACACACACACACACACAGTAAAATAGTGCTGGGGGTATAGTTTGGAGATAAAATGCCCCTGGGTTCAATCCCCAGTACTACCAAGAAAAAAAAAAAAAAGAAAAAAAAAGAAGCAAGGCAAAGAACCGGATGTAGAACAAGCAACTTAATTAAAAAGAACATGTTTAAGGGCTACACTGCCGTGATTCTCTACCTGAAAAGACTTCTTCAGTTAACCCACAAATTTCAGTGCTTCAATGGCCAAGAGGATGTCTACAGTTTGTACAGACTAGTGTGCACAAACACAGGGCGAGGCTAGAGGAACCTCGAGGAACTGGCGACAGCAGACTTATCTAACAAGGGGCCTCGGAGGTGGGGGCTGGAGGGGCAGGATCCGAGCTCCTGCCCCCTCTGTAGCGGCGTGCCCTTGTCCATAATGCTGGGTACTCTCAAGCCTCATCCTCCCAGCAAATATTCTTTGGGCATCGGCAAATGGCTCTGAGGTTGCAAGGGTGAGCCCAAAAAGGCCTGCCCCATAAAATTTGCAGACTGGGTTCAGTTTCCCCGTAGTAACCATACTGAGGTTGCTGGTGAAGGTCAAATGTCTGAAAATTCACTCCAACGAAGGCTCTGCAAACTCTAAAGCCCAGGTAAACACCAGCAAGAGAAAGGCAGCGCTGCCTCAACACTGTGGGCTCCAGCCCAGATTAGAGGCAGAGGGAGGGGTCCTCACTCAGGACCTCCAGAGTTAAGAAATCCATTTGTGACATGAGAAGTGCTCCAGCCGGGGTCATTCCCAGCCACGGCCATGGTGGCTGAGGCCAGCCAGAGCCTCCCTCCAGGCTGAAACAGAGCCATACCTCCTACAAGTGGCTCAAATAGGTCCCAGGAAGCTGAGGCCGCACTGCCTCCGTGTAGGTGCAGGTAGAACATTATTTCCACCACTAGCTGCAACACTCCTTCGAGACCCCTAGGTTGGGGTCCAGCCTGACCCACTGCAGCCCTGGATGTCCCCTACTGGGCCAGAGATGGGCCATCCAATGCAGTATACACTCGCTCCTGATGGCCATTTAAATATACATGTAAGTTCATTCAATAAAAGATATCTTAAGATTCAGTGCAAGCCAGGCGTGGTGATACACCTTGTGATTCCAGTCCTGGGGAGGCTAAGACAGGAAGATTACAGGTTTAAGAACAGGGAATGGAAACTTTGTGAGACCTGTTTTAAAATAAAAAGGGCTGGGGGTGTGACTCAGTGGCAGACTGCCCCTGGGTCCAATCCCCAGTAACATACACTCACACTCAGCGCATGGGTGGTGGTAGCCACCTCCAGGGCTCAGCATCTACAGGTGGTTCAGCGCTCCTGTGTCAGATGGTACAGACCCGGAGCACTTCCATCACCAGGGAGAGTGCCCGGGCCTCACGGCCCACTTGTTCTCTCAACATCCTCTTCTTTCCAGTTTTGAGAGGAGGGTCCTGGCAGCCCTTCAGAAAGAGGCCTGGTGTCACTGCCAGTGAGATTCAAATGCCTGTACAGAGCCAGGCACGGAGGAGGAAGATAGATCCATCCACCGAGAGCTTGTGGCGAGTGTGGACTGGTGCTGGCTTCTCCACAGGGCTGCCCATGATCCCCATGGATCTGCAGCTGGGCACCATGCCCTCCTGTGCCCCTCACTTCTGCAGCCTCCCCATGTCTTTTCCTGCAGGGTCAAGTTAACAGTTATCCACAGTAAGAGAGGCTTGGACCAGGGGTGGGAAGTGGGGGGTCAAGACCCTAAAGCAGCACCCAGGAGGTTCCTAAGCAAGCAGTCCTCAGGCCACACCGGAGTCCACCCCGACCAGGCCCCGGTGCTGGTCTCCACACAGCTGCCTAAATCTTCCGACTCTTCCCACATCTCTCATTCTCATTTTAAATGTACTGGCTTTTTGAACAATATAAAAGGGTAGCACATACTCATTTCTTTTCATTCAAACAGTATAGAAATGTATAATGTGAAAAGTAAAATCCTCCACTCCACAGTCTTTGACAGTATATCCTTCCAGATCTTGCTCTATTTACTTGCAAATAATCAGAGACATGGCCTGAACAGACATTTGTATGCAGCTGTCCCTCGGTGTCCATGAGGAGTGGTTCCGCCCATGGATACCAAAATTTGCCAATGCTCAGGTCCCTTATATCAAATAACATATTTGCATAGAACCTATGTATAATCTTCCCATATCCTTTAAATCATCTCTACATTACTTATAATACTAATACAATGTAAATTCTATGTAATAGACATTGTACTATACTATTTATGGGATAATTTCAAGGGAAAAAGTCTGTATATGTTCAATTATTCTTTATTAATACTTTTTAATCCATGATTGGTTGAATTCACAGACGTGGGAGCTGCTACAGAACACTGAGTGCACCCCAACAAACAGGACGATGGCCTGCTTATGCTTTGAACTGGCTTTGCCCATCCAGCAGCATGTCATGGCCGTAATCCATCCTGCTGACCAGTTACAGAGAAGTCCATGAAATGGCCACACCACTGTTTACCATCCTGTCCCCTTGCAATGGACATTTTTTAGTTGTTGCCAATTTTTCAATCTTCCAAATGCTACAGCCAAAAATATCCTTGAAACATCCAAATGTGCTACTCACATGCAAATGTGTTAATGCCTTCATAGCCTATACTATTCTAGGTATTTATATGTACACACACATGCACACACACTCACTCACTCACTCACATACACACCCTATACTATACTATATACTATAATCTCGTCTCTGTTGTCTGGTTGCCAAGACAACTCCTGCCCAACCCAACTGTGACCATAATCCAGTGGACACCTAAATCTAATGGCATCTAAATGTAATAAGTACCTTGATCCAGTAGCCACCTAAAGTCAGGCCACCACACCTTTCTTTAAGTGCTTTTTTTAATCCCATTTATCAGTGGCTTTCTCTCAGGACCACATTCTCTCTGGTAGACCACACTGACAGCCCCTAATGAATCCCACTTTCTGGTACTTACACACCAGTGTAAATAAATCGTCCCCTAAATGTGGGCTGGACCTGGGACTTGCTTTACCCAGGAGAATATGGAGTTGACAATACCAGACCTAAACCCTCAGGCCTCCCAGGCCCCAAAGATCCAGCCACATCTTCCTCCTGGGAAGTCACTGCCACCACTGTTCAAGCTCAGATGGTAGCTTCTAAGGTCTAAGGCCACAGTGACCACCCTTAAGCAAAGGGAGTAGGTCAGCAAGAAATGACGCACGACAGTCTGCCCCGGCCAAAACCTAAAGGCCCTAAAGTCAAGAAAGAAATGAAGGCATGGAGAAGTTAGGGAACTAACCCATCATCACACAGCTAGTGAAAAATGGAGCTACAGCTGAAAACTAGACATTCGGCTCTGAGCCTACACCGGCGACCGAACACCAGTGTGTTTCTAATATTTCAATTATGAATTACAATAAGAATTATATTTTATAATGGGCTTTTATTTATATTTTATATGTACGGTTTTGGGTATAAACATGTTTGTAACATAAAATGTTTATTTTACTGTATGTGAAGTTTTCTCATACTTTCATTTTTCTAAACACTGGTCACTAAATTGATTTCATGGGTCAGAAATGGAGTAATAACATGAAGCTAAAGAAAAAATTCACATGCTCTGATTTAAGCTGACTCTAAAATCAGACTGACTTGAATTTGGACCTTGCTGGAGCAGGATTCCACTGCCAACTCAAGTGACCATGGGTAAGGTGACAGCCTTCCTGTAACCTCAGTTTCCCCATGGGTAAAACAGGGACAAAAGCAACCCTGCCCCGTACTGAAGCCTTGAGAGCTGAGCAGTGACGCCCAGCCCAGGGCACAGCAGCAGGCGCTCAGCCACCTGGCCACGTGGTCCCCACCTCCTCCTCCATGGAGCCCAGCCTTCTGCCTGGGGCTGTACACACAAGTAGCAGCTACAGGTATGACCAAACCTGCAGTCACGAAATGGCAAGAAAGGAGGCGCATGCCCAGAACTGCCCAGCCATGGACCTGCCAGAGTGGGGTGGGAGGAGGAGGAATAGCGCCCTGCACCCATTGAGAAGGCTACTTGGCTCCTGGTTTATAGTCATTTTCTTAAGTCATCTTTTTGCTTTTTCAGCCTATCTAAGCTGACTGGGGAAGGAAAGGCAAAACAATAAACTCCAGGTCAAAAAGTGCCTGTAACAAGACACCCTCTGGAATCCAGGCATGGACTGGGCATGACAGCTCTAACCAATGCCCCTAAACTCACTCAGCAGAGGTGCCATGCGCCCAGTCTCTGCAGCCCTCTCAAGCTGCAAATACCCCTGGCACCAGTCCCCTCTGGGGAGGCCTGGTTGTCCAGGCCTCACCTGCAGCCTGAGGGTAGACAGGCCCACGATAATAACAAGGCCTTTTATAAGCTGCCCCCTGCCCGCACTGGGACCCCAGATCTACATTCAAGGACAGGGGGCTTGGGCAGCCCCCAGAAACCAACCAGTTACCTCCAGGATGATACTCTAGTGAACAAGAGGTTCTCCCCCTCCTTTCCCATCTGTCCAGAAAGGTATGCAGCTGTTCTTCCCCTGCATCACACCTGGTGGGCATCTGCACTAGAAAGCCCCAAGAGGAGGGATGGCATTTGCTTTACTTAACAATTTCACCCTCATACAACTCAGTGCAATGGGAACTATTACACTACCCAGGATCGGAGATCAGCCATCAGTTGGCCCAAAACCATCCAGTGGGAAGAAGTGCACCTGGGCCTTGGCCCCAGGAAGTCAGGTTCTGCAAGCTCTAACCACCCCTCTGGCACATGCCATCCTCAGAGGAAAGTGGCCCCCACTGCATGGTCACTGCTCCTCCCACATCACTCTCCTCCAGAGGTGAAGCACACCGTCCATGCTTCCAGCACGGAGCCTCTGCTGGGGGCACCCTCGGTCCTGGGCACAGCCTGAATCCAGCTCTCCCCAGCTGGGCCAGCCCATGGGTGAGCCTGTCTCCTCATCCATGTGATATAGGCATAATCTATGAGGCAGTAGCAAGGGTTCAACAGGACAACATGGGTAAAGCACAGTGCTGACTTCTTGTCATATCCACTTGTACATACTATTATCACTAACATATGATTCCCTACCACGACCATCAAAATCTTACAGGTCTAACGCAGCAACCCCAAACCAGGGGACCCAGGCCAGAGCCAGCATCTGGCTCACCCAAAGAAAGTGTTTTCTAAAAATTTCAGTGGAAAACTTTCAATTGAAAAGTATTTGCCTAAAAACCCAGATGGTTTGATTCTCTTAATGACCACAGTGGCAACTGGAGGGCCATATTTCCACAAGACAATAGCTGGCCCAGGCTGAGTGGTACTGCCCCCTTGAGGCAGGATGTGTGTTCCCCAGAGCACCCCAGTCTCCACCCCACCCAGATGCCTCTCGTCCAGCCTGCTGCACTCACTAATATGACCTCTGGTCCCTGCAGGCCACTGATCACAATCTTACCATCCTCGAAACTCTACTCACATACCACCTCCTTTGAAAATCATCCCCAAATCTCCACAGCCCCAGGCTTGTCTATGACTTTACAACTTTAATAGCTGATATATCCTTAGTGCTATGTGCTATGTAGTTACAGTCACTGTACAATGGGAGCCCTCACAACCACCCTAAGCGGGTATGCTGTCACTCCCACCTGCCAGATGCAGAAACAGACTCACTGCATCCCCATCCATCCTTCCCTTCTTTGTGCTGCTCTGTGCTCCTGAAAGCCAGCCCCTGTACGCCAATTCCCTGGGCCTCCCTGGCCTACTAGGAGTGCCCAGCAAAAACCTAGAGGAGAGAAGCTGGGGTATTCTTCCCCATGACCACCTCTAACACGTGGTTCTGACTCCAGCTAATCCCCCATGCCTAGAGCCCTCTGCTCTACAGCTGCAGCACCAAAAAGGACCAGTGACGGTCTTTCTTCCCCAGCCTTATCTGCTCCAGGATCAGCATCCAGCATTTCTAGGGCCTGGGTGCCTCAACATCCCGAGGGCTCCCCAACCCCTGCTCCCACCTCGGGAGCTCTGAAGGTCTTTTTATTTAAGCCACCTATTGTACATCCATTTCCTGCCAGACACCTTTGTTGGCAGAGAGGTTGGGGTACTGTGCCCAAGGTCCCACAACTAGAATATGGGACAGCCATGATTAGAACCCAGGATGCTGGCCTCCACACCCCTGTTCTTTAACCATATGCCTTATTTTGTTTCTCTTCTCCCCTGACTGCCTGTGGCCTCCTCCAGGTTCCCCTGGATGACATCAGAGAACCTAGCATCATGCCTGGCCCAATGCAGACATTCTGGAATCTCACTGAGCCCAAAGGACAGACTATCACTTGATTCCTCTTCAACCTCAAAGTGTTTTTACAACTAAGAACCATCTCCACATTCCTCCTCCCTCAAACAACGTATCACGGCTCACCTCTGTCCTGCAACTTCCCACACAGAGCCCGCCACTTATCTCCCCTCTGGACAAAGACCAAGGCCTCTAACATGGCTTGAAAAGGCCTCCAGGCCCATGATCTGACCCCTCTTCAGCCAACTGAACTGCAAATAGCATCTCAAGCAAACTACTCTCTGGGTAACAGAACTTCTCAACATTCTGTGTGTGCAGGTTCTAACTATCAAACATGTACACTGTGCATGACTACACTCCCTGTGTGTACACACACACACACACACACACACACACACACACACTTCCTCCCTCACTCTGGGTCTCAGCGTAAACCATACCTCCTCTGAGACCACCTCGACCCTAGATCAGTTGGTACTCTGTTCTAAACTCAAGAGCCCTCAGTGTCCCCAAACCTTCCCTTATCATTGTCTCTGTTGCTAAGTATACATCTTCCCAAACTATGAGTCAATCTAACTTACCAATATCCATGAACAGATCTAAAGTAAAATATCTACATATCAAATGCAGCCATATTTTAAGTGTATAAACATCCTTCTGTACCCATGGGTGACTGGTTCCAGGACCCTGACTCCCATGGATAGTGAAATCCACAGATGCTCAAATATCTTATATAAGAAGGTGTTGTTGAATTTGCATAGAACCTACACACATTCTCCTGTATACTTCAAATCATCTCTACATTACCTAATACAGTATAAATAATTTTTGAACTATTTTAGGGAATAAGGGAAAGGAAAAAAATCCATACATGTTCAGTACAGAAGCAATTCTTTTTCAAATATATTCAGCCTTGGGTTGGTTGAGTCCATGGATGAAGAACCCACCAACTCATTGAAGGGTCAAACTCCATAATCTATCATGACAAACAGGGATTTAATTTAGGAGTACACAGAAGTGGAACGCTAGAAAATCTAGCAATATAAATCATGCATACAAATCATACATGATATCAGCAAAGAATAACCACTCCGTCGACACCCTAACAACATTTAGTAAGACTCAATAATGATTCCTGATTGTACAAATCTTTGCACTAGCCACAGAAAAAAAATTTTCTTAACTAGAGAGACAACAAACATCAGACTTAATAGTTAATAAACAGAATACCAGAGACCCTAACCAATGCAATATGTAAAGAAAAACAGATGAGAGGCCATGACTAGAGCTTAGTTCTACTAAATTCAAGTTCTGAGGCAGAATCACGTCCCAAACTCAGTTTCCACAATATCCTAAGCAAAGTAACTAACCTAGAGAAAATAGTCAAATGTTTGTGAAACAAAAAACCATTCAGATGAGATCTGGTTTCTCAAAAGACACCCAGTAACGTGTGTGTGTGTGTGTGTGTGTGTGTGTGTGTGTGTGTGTGTGTGTGTGTGTGTTACTGGGGAATGTGGGGACAGGGGATCTACCCCTGAGCCCTTTTTATTTTTATTTTTTATTCTGAAACTGTGTCTCATTGATCTCGAACCTGCAATCCTCCTGCCTCAGCCTCTCAAGTACCAGGATTACAGCTATGCGCTACCACATCCAGCTAATGCACCCACTACACCAGGCATGGTGGTACCTGCCTATAATCCCAGTACTTGGGAGACAAGAGACAGGAAGATCACAGGTTTGAAGACAACCTCAGCAAGTAGTAAGACTCTCATCAACCCAGCAAGACCCTGTTTCAAAATAAAAATAAAATAGGGCTGGGGGTGTAGCTTAGAGGTAGAATGTCCCTGGGTTCAGTCCTCAGTACCACAAAAAATAAAAAAGCACCCAATACTTTTTGAGGCATAGATCACAACTTAAATTGTACAATACATTTTTTAAATAATAATCTTTTCCTATCAGATTGTAACTCCATGAGGACAAGGCCTGTGCTCCAGGGGCAGAGCAAGTACAGACCTAAAGTAAGTCCTCAACACCTACAGCAAATGCATGAATGACTGAATGGAACACTCCATAGATAGCTGCGAAATTAGGATGATCTTGTCCTGCCTCTTGGCAGGAGAATCCAAGGCCCAGAGAAGGGAGGAGGCCCTTCAGCTTCACCATGATGAAGTCCCCATACCCTGGGGCCCTCTGAAAGGCATCAGCCACACACATGGACCCCCCCACACACACACCACAGCCAAAACAGTTCACCAAGCAAGGAAAAGCAAAGCCAAACTAATTCCCAGATCCCTCTAAACAAACACAGCAGGACCCACCAGTGGGCAGGGCGGCTAGCTGGCCAGAGCTGCTGAGTGCACCTCGCTGGGGCTAGGGATGACTTCAGTGGCAAGACCTGAGGCTCTCCTCCCCAGGCCCCATAACCGGGGCCCACATGGATAAACAGCCCCCACAGCTTGCCCGGGAAGCTATCAAAGAATTACTTATACCTCTGGAAGTGTGTGTTTAGAAAAGGGTCCCCACCCCACCTGGGCTTGGCAGGGGCTGCGGCAGCACCAGGCTGCCTCCAGGGTGTGTGCGAAGCCTGTCCTCCAGTCCTGGAGGAACCCAGCCATTCTTCATGCCGAGAGGCTGAAGCCATAAAGAAGCAGGCAGCTTCCCAGGATAAACGGAGCAGGATGACATCAAAGCCCTCCTTCCAGATTAAACAACTGAGGCCTTCAGCTCTCGCAGCATTTCTTCCAGGATATTCTGGGCTCCTGCCTCAGTTCTCCCTCAGATAGAGTGGCAGATATTTTGTTGGTGGAAGTCCAAAGTTCTCCTTCCTCTGGGAGAGGGAGAGAGAAAGGAAGGGAGGGGTAGAGCGAGAGGAAGAGAAAGAATGTCTGGGAGAGACAAGAGCTGCAAAAAGAACGCGTGCGAGGGAGCTGGAGGGAGGGAAGTCGGGGAGGAGCAGCCCCAAACGCCTGCTCTGGAATCTGACTAGCGACCTAAAAATTCCAAAAGTCTCTAAACCAAAGCACAGTGGGGATCCACAGCCGCTTGGTGAGGCTGCAGAAACTCCAAGCTTTCAGACTCACTGAGGCAATGGGTGTCTTCATGGGCCACTCCACTGTCCCCTTGCCTAGAGGGTCCACCCTTCTGGGACCCCTGGTAAGCCTGGTAAGCAGTCTTCTTCCCTCGAGCACAGGCCAGAAAGGGCTCTCTGAGACTGGCTGTCCTTCCTGTCCCTGACAGGGGGAAGAGTTGCTAACTCTACCCCCTGGCAGTCAATAATCTTACCCCACAGGGCCCCCATATGCACCAGATCTAAACCTCTGGCCCTATGGCTGACCTCCTCCAACAGAGCTACAGGGCCCTCAACCCACTCAAACAACTGGGCGATGTCCCCAGTCTCCATATGTGTCACCACACGTTAGTCAAGTCCGCGGAGTGTGCTGGCGGCAGCAGCCGTACATGGAGTGCCTACCCCTGTCAGAGGGGCAGGTAGCTCAAATGTGCCAAGAGCTGCCCATGTGCAAGGCTTTCCAGGAAGACTGGGGGCCAGGGGAGAGTTTCAGTCCCTTCCCAGCCACCCAGCCAGCCTCACAGGTAAGCCCAGGGGTGGGGGTCCCCCCCTCACACCCTCTCCCCCACTGTCTTTCAGCCCACCCTCCTCAGGAGCCACTGCCATCACGCCTGCTTACTTGCTACTTCTTGGTCTCCTTGGACTGGAAGCCATGGAAGAACCAGGACCACATGCTAGACCTGGAACCTCTTTTACTTTCCACTGTATCCCCAGTGTCTGGCACAGTTAGAAAATTAGGATCAATATTAGGAAATATCAATAATAAGCTACTATTTATCACTTATGATAATTCCCTAACTTATCCATCAAGCTGAGTGACTGAAAGTAAAGCCTGGTTCTACTCTTCCACCAGGACAATGAGACCTTGGAGAAAACAGAACTTGGAAGCAGGACTAAAGAAAGAGGAGGGGAATGGGAGGCAGGAATGGTGACCTAATTTCACTTCTTCTACTCATTCATTCATACATTCATTCATTCAATATATGGTAAGCGTCTACTATGTGTGCCACTACGAGGAAGAAATTTTATTCTGTAGCTGATTCTCTTGTGGCTGACAGGTCAGCCTTGAGGTCTGAAGCCTATAGGCAACAGTTTGGTCCCTGCAAGTGTCTGAGCGTCTCCGCACAAACAGGAACACTCTCCGAACATCCCCCTCTAACATCCCCACTGGGTGAGGGGAAGAACTATCCCCCAAGTCCCATATCCTGGCAGGCCACATGATGGAGGCCTTCTAGATTTGATTTTCCCTGGTTTCTTAGAAAATGTGAACACAAAAATGCATTCCTGACTCCTGGGGAATGGAAGGTCAGGGAATGACCAGGTTCAGAAGCCAGCCTCCTTCTCAAAGAAGAAAAGTTTTGGAGGGAGGACAAGACATTCCTTGAAGCCTCTACCAGAGACCACATTATAATAGAGAAGCACTAAATAATGCATCCAGAAAACGATGCCCGTTCCCCCCCTCCCCAGCCCCTAGCCCCATGGGAAACCACAAGCCTCGCCTGCACCTGACCTGGCTCAGGCTTTCCTGGGCTCTCCTTTCCATTTCCGGGGTAAAGAAAGCTGGGTACCAGGGAGACCCTCCGTGGAGGGCTCACAGATGCCAGAGAGTGGGGCTCAGAGACCTCTACACAGAGTCCTCCCCCAGCCTCAAAGCAAATCATCTTTTAATTCTGAAACACCAAATATTTAATTTATGCTCTACCTCAAATGTCAAGTCCACCTCCCGGCACATAGCTTTGAAACCACGTAAGGAGGCCTAACACTTTCCATATGGTGAAGACTTGGGGCCTTTTAATTGTGCCAACTGGTATCATTCAAGGGTAATTCCCCTGGAATCCAGCATTCGGGCAGCAGCTGGGCCAGCCTCCAATCTCATCACCCAGCCCCACACGTCCCTGTGGGCTCCAGGCCTGCATCCTTCTAATCTTCCCCAAGTATCAAAATGTGCTAGGTGCTCCCTAATCAAATTACCAAACCGCTTGGCAGCCACCTTTGATCTAGAGGCAGGCTTGCCTGCCCCACAGCTCACAGCCTATTTCTTTAGGCAGCTCTGCTATAAAAGAACAAAAGGGTCAAGTTTAAAGGGGTGGGGAGGGGTTTGTTTTAAATCTGCTGTGCACATCCACATGTGCACGTGTGCACATGCCACATGAGTGTGTGGAGAGGCACAGAAGTTCTGTTTCTCCAAGTTGGCCTAGCTCATACCCGAGTCCGTTCTGCTCTTCTGGCCACCTAGGAAGCGTTTTTATCCGCCCAGCGCATGTTCCATACCCAGTGTTTCCAATGGGTTTTCTCCTGCAGCGGCCTGTTGCCCCCTCCTGTCTCCAGTATACTCCATTAGCTCTTTGGGGTGGTTCTCTTTTGGAAAAGTTACCTGCCCAGACGCTGCCAGGGATGAGAATCGTATTATACCCATTTTGAAGATGAGCTAATTAAGTAAGGTACACAAGGCAAAAAGGCCTGCACAAGGTGACAAGCTATCGTGGCAGAGTCTGACCTTATTCACATCTGCATCCAGGAAGGCATATTTAGTTTAGTACCAGTGCAGTCACCCTCTCACACCCCAGGACCTTGCACACAAGTTAAACCTGCCCCAAACCTTTGCCAAGCTCCCAAGACCCAGTCGTGGAGGAAGAGGCAGGCTGAGGCCCCTCCGGTTTCTCCCAGTCCCCAAACCTGCTCATCTAGAAGCACTGGGTAGCCGGCTGCCACACCCCCTCCCCAGGAAAGAGTCAGATGGGCCCTTCCAATGGATGCTCCGGCCCAGAGCTTTGCCACACATGATTTCCTTTCTGTAAAGTGCTCCAGGAAGGGAGAACACACCAGCTGGCTGGCCACTCCAGAGGATTCTGGGGAGATTAAGATAATGTAAGCAAAGTGCTTGACACACACAGGCACTTAGTAAATAGTAGTTATCGTCATTGCAATAATAATAATGATAGTTAGATAAGCCAGTAATGTGTCCCCAGTCACTAGTGACAAGGCCAGGTGAGGGAGTGGAGACAGAGGCCATCCCCAAGACGGGCCTGGGGCTGCAGGAAGGCTGCCAGTCCAGGAAGCCTGCAGGCTTCAGAGCCCACACCTCCCCGGGAAGGCAATGATATCACTGGAGAACCTGCCAACCATCCCTTCAGCACTGGAGAGAAGCAGGGAAACAAAACAGGACTGGAGGACACCTGCCGCGGTCCCACTCCGTATCCTGGCGGTCTCCTACCTTTGGGCGTCCCATTATCACATCCATAACTCTGATCCCTGGCATTTAGTATTTCTCTCTGTGTCAACTTTAAATTAGTCTGTCTCTCTCTTCTTTCCTTTTTTTTTTTCCCATCTGGGAAGTAAACCCAGGGGCACTGTACCTCTGAGCTACACCCCCAAGCCATTTTTATTTATTTCAAAACAGGGTCTCACTAAGTTGCTGAGACTGGCCTTGAATTTGTGATCTCCCTGTATCAATCTCCCAAGTACTGGGATTATTGTGCCTACTTAGATTATCTCTTTTATCTTCATCCTAAGTAATATTACCCATGAAATCATGAGTTTGGTGGCCTAGTTATTTTTCAGGGTTTTTTTTGTTTGTTTGTTTGTTTGTTTTGATTTTTTTTTGTGTGTGTGTGTGTGTATGTGGTACTGGGGTTCCTGGAAGCCTTTCTACCTCCGGGCCACACTCCCAGACCTATTTTATATTTTTTGAAACAGGGTCTCTTAAACCAGCATGGCTGGCTACGAACCTGCGCGATCCTCCTGTCTCTGCCTCCCAAGCGCGGGGATTACAAGCGTTCGCCACCACGCCCGGCTTCAGGTTTTCTTTTTAAAGGTAACTAACTAATAAGATTAAAACTATTCCTCCAGGTACCTTGCTCCCCAAACCCACACCTCCCAGGGTGAACTTGCCATTACCACCTCTGAACAACTCAGAGCTGAGCAATCTTGGGCCAGGCAGGTGAGAACAGAGGCATCCAAATCCCAGTTACCAAGAACAACTCTAAGGAGGCAGAGACCCACCTGTATGTAACATCTCTGACGCTGGGCCCACCCTCTAACCACTCAACACGCCGATGGCTCTGTGCCTCTCATCTTCAAAAGTACTTTGAACAAATATTAATCACCCCTCAGCATTTCTCTAAGGTGGGGGTAGGGAAGGGAGGAGAACAAGCACCATCCCATGCTGTCCTCAGCTGGGTGAAGAGGCCAGGCAACAAAATTCCGTGACTTCACCAAAGCCACAGACTTAAGCTGGGGCCCCCTCCCCACCCTCTTTCATTTCCCCCAATGGCAACTTTTACTGGCTCACATTCCTCTTGCTGGGAACACTACTATTTAATTAAAAACGACAGACTTTTGTTTTCCTCTCCTTCTTTCCTCCTCCCTCTCATCCTCCCGGACTGGATGCCAAGGAGACCCACCAAAAACATGCGGGTAACATTTGTTATGGCTTTGAAGATAAAAGTCAATTGAAGTAAGCCCTCGCTGTATTTCAAGTTTCCCCTCTAGCATGGAGCAAAGGCTGTCTGGCAGTTAAGGGGGGGAAGAAAAAAGAGGGACTGCAAATAAATGTCATTCTGCAGGAATACTTTGTAAAAATAAACAGGCTGAAAAAAACCCAAAACTTGATTAATGGAAATCCGCTCAGTTGGCTTGTCTTGAGCTGCAAATGCATTTGTTCATATGGCTAAATTGGATCATTTTCATTGGCCTTTAAATTAAAAAGTAGATCAAAAACTGGAACTGGTGGGGGAAGGAGTTTGTAGTTCTGTTGTTAAAGGGCCTCACTGCAGTGCCCCCCACCCACCAAGTTCTGACCTTTCCTAGGGGCTGGCAGCTCCGATTCCAACCCGGCCAACAGATGAGGAGAAATGAGAAGAGAAAGCCCCCACCTCAGCAGCAGTGGGGGAGGAGGAGGGCATAGCAGTTCACTCAGCCACAGGCCCACCTCCCAAGGCAGCCCCTGCAGCCCAGCTGCCAGGGCCCACCACCCAAACACACACACACACACACACACACACACACACACACACACGCATCTACAGACTCCACCATCCTCTCCCCAGCTGCGGACAAGACCAAAGAACTAGCCAGACCTGAGACTCAGTCTGTTCCCCCTCTAAGTTAAAAAAAAAAATTAAATGTCACATCAAAAAGTTGATTCATCCTTTGATCCTCGGCTTGCGAGAGTTCCACGCAGACCATCTGAAAGCCCCGTGCAGAGTTCTGGAGCTCACAGGACATCTGTGAACACCAGTCCCAGGCCAGGAGCTGGGGCTGGACTCACTCATCCCTGGTCACACTGCCTGCTTCTCCAGGGAGGACTCCAACCCACTGGGTGAAAGCACAGGGCTGTGCCTGCTCTACAGCAGGATGAGTCCTTTCTCTCCCAGCGGGCCTTGCTAAGGGGTCTGTCGGTCTCAGCGCTCCAAAGCTCTCCACTCAAATGACAGATCGCACTCATTAATGCCACAGACACTAACACACACTCAAGAGTTGGCTGCAAAAGCCTGGGCCAGCACAGCCAGGCCCTCCACCCACATACTTCCAATGCCTCCCCACTCCCCTCTGCCCATCTCCAGCTCCCCCTCTGCATGCCAGCCACAGAAGCAAGGCAGAAGTGGGCAGTCCCTGAGCCCCACAAGCAAACTGGCTTCCCCATCAAGTGGACCTCCTCTTTACTGAGGACCTTCTTCTGGATAGCTGCCCAAAAGGGCAGGAGAGGGTGCAGCCTGACCTCTAAAGTTCCCCATAGCATGGGGGTGAGAGTAGTGCTGGGAGGGCAGGGGGCACCTGAACGGGAGTTTTTGACCTAAACACTGCCAGGAGGGAGCTAAAAGTGTGTAGGGCGGTATGGAGGGCCCATCTCTGAGGCTGAAGGGGGTGAGGGGGTGGGGCAGGATGACGACCTTACCCGAGTGCCTCGACCAACGGTGCCCGCCAACCGCAAATGCCGGGGTCCTGAGATGCCACCTGGACAGCGCTGCCTCCCGATCCACTCTTCGATGCCCTTCCGAGCCCAGGCAGTGCTCACGGCGAAGCTGTCACCTGGGACAGGGAGGATATGCGAAGCCCCTGAGTCTGGCCCCCAGGAGACAGAAAGTTACCAGAGAACAGAGGAAAGAAAGCAGTGGGTGGGGTAGAGCCCAAAGGAGAGGCACCAAGGGGTCCACTGGGGATTCAAGAGCTGGGGCAAAACCCAAGAAAGACACAGGTAGTCGGGGTAGTAGGATTCAGAGAAATCCTGAGAGCAAGGATCCAAGAGGCGGGAGGAAGCGCAGTACCCCGGGAGGAGGGTTGGGGGGATCAGAAAAGGGAGCGCTGGAAAACCAACACAGCAGAGAGGGTCAGGAAGGAGAGGGGACGAAGTGGGCGCAGGAGCCAAGATCTCGGGAGCAAGGAGTGGGGGCAGGATCTGGAGACCGGCACCTGGGGGTCCGGAGAGGGGGCGCAGGGGGCGGAACGCGGAGGGGGAGGGACTCTAGAGTCAGAAGTGGGAGCTGTACCGCGGAGAGGGGGTAGGAGGGCCAGAGGCGGGGGCCAACGCCTGCCCTGGGCGCGGGCTGGGGCGGCCCTGGTAAGGAGACCCGGCGGGCAGGCCATCTGGCCGGGCGCGCGCTCCCCTCCCGCCCCGGCGGCGCCCCGCGCCCTACCTTCCGGGCTCTCCCTGCGCTTGCACACGGCGGCTGCAGGCACGACGAGCGCGGCGGCGGCGGCGGAGCCGGAAAGAAAGGAGAGGGAGAGAGTTAGCGGCGCGGCGCGGCGGGCGCGGGGCGGGCGCGGGGCGGCGGGCACTGACCCGGCTTGGAGTGAAGTTTCCCCATGCTGGGGGCGCGGGGCGGGCGTCCCTAAGCCATGCGCGTGGCCGCGGGCCTGCGCCTCGCCGGCTGCTCCCCCTGCCGCGCCGGAGCCCGAGGCGGCGCCGGGACCGCTCCTGCGCCGCGCCGCGGCCCGACTGACGCCGGGCGCCGAGCCCCCAGCCCGCCGGCCCGCGCCGCCCCGCGCGCCCATTGGCCGGCGCGGCGCTTCAAAGGCGGGGCGGGGCCTGGGGCGCGGGGCGGGGCCCGGGGCGCGGGGCGCGGGGGTCCGGTCGGCCGGCCGGGGGCGCGGGCGCGGGCGCGGCGGCGCGCACCCCTCTCCCGCGCGGTCCTCGGGGGACCCGCCCCCTCCCGGGGTGCCGCGCCTCCCCTCCGCGCTAGCTTCTCGGAGCCGGCCAGGCGGACTCGGCGGCTCCACTTTACAGGTGGGGAAACTGAGGTCGAGCGAGGCGACCTCCGCTGCCCTGGCGCAAGCGCCTGCTGAGCTCCCGCCGCAGTGCCCCTGCCCGCCCACCACCTGCCTTCTGCAGAAAGTGTTCTTAATTTCTCGCCCCCACGCCCATCTCTCTCTCTCTCTCTCTCTCTCTCTCTCTCTCTCTCTCTCTCTTTCTCTCTCTCTCTCTCTCTCTCTCTCTCTCTCTCTCTCTCTCCTCTTTTTCCTGGGAGTTCAGGAGGAGCCCCCACCCACCTCGGGCCCGCGTGGGTCCAGCCCACTCCTGGCACTGTAAAGCATGTAGCAGCCCCTACTGCCCGCCAGCGGGTCGGATCCCCGCGTCCAGGGGCCCCTGGGTGCTGGCCCGGGGTCGGGGCGCGCCGCCAAGCCGCGCGGCCCGGAAGGGGGTAACCGCTGGGTCTTTGATCTTTTTCGGTTTCCGCTCCCTGCTGCAATTCGCCAGACCCATGGGCTTGTTTGTTTTGTCTGGGGAGGTCTCCGCGGAGGGGAGGGCGACATCAAGGGGTTCCACCCCACCTTTGTGGTTCTCAGAGAGAATGCCTGTCCCGCTGGGGACACCATGGATCTGGGTTAAGCTTATTCTGGTATCTGGAGGCCTGGCGTGGGAAAAGAACCTTCGGCCCCCTGCTCAGAGTGAAAACACCAGCTCTGCCTTTTGGGCTGGATTCTATGTGAGCCTCAGTTTTATGATCTGCAAAATGGAGACTCAGTTCTTCCCCTTTTCCCTATTCCAGAGAGCAACACTGTCCAATAGAAATGTAGTGTAAAGTGTAGGAGCCAGGGTGGTGGAGCATGCTTGTAATCTCAGTATTTGGGTGTCTGAGACAGGAGGATTGCAGGTTCAAGGACAGGCTCAGCAAATGAGAGTTTTAGCAACCTAGTGAGAACTGTTTCAAAAAATAAAATAAGATTGGGGATGTACTCAGAGGTAGAATGACCCTGGGTTCAATCCACACACACACACACACACACACACACACACACACACACACACACAATATTACATTCATTGTATTGCGTAGTCTTTAAAATCCAGTGTGGCCTGATATGGTGGGGCAGGACTGGAAACTCAGTACTTGGGAGGGTGAGATGGTAGGATCACATGTTTGATGCCCTCAGCAACTTTGTAAGGCCCTGTTTCCATAAAAATTATAATTGGACTGGAGATATAGATCAAAGGTAAGGCCTCCCCCCTCCCCCTTCAATCCCCAATACCACCACCAAAAATAAATAAATAAAAAACCGGTGTGCATTTTATACTTGAAACACATCTTAACCCAGACTGGCTATGTTGCAAGTAACCTTTAGCATGTGGGCAGTGGCTCTGGTATTAGAAGGCACGGCTCTGAGCATGTCTCAAAAGGACCTTCAGGACCGAATGGCCCTCCAGAGTCCCGCGGCCACCTCCAGTGCCTTGTCCTCTGACCATCCATTCTCCGAGCTTCCTTTTTCACTTGCCCTGTAGGAGGAATGAAGGTCTTAAAAGCGTTGCATTAATGCTGCTTCAGGGTGCTTTTGTTTGAAGAGTGCTCAGACCTCACAAAGTATTATCTGTCATTTCTATATTGAAATTTGTATCCAGTACCTACATGTTGCCAGTCACCATCCTGCTTCAGACCTACCCAAACACTTTCTGATGCAGATTTGTACTTGTAAAAAAAAAAAAAGAGAGAGAGAGAGAAACAAACAAACAGCCTGGGCATGGTGGGGCATGCTTGTAATCCCTGCGCTTGGGAGGCTGAGACAGGAGGATCGCGCAGGTTTGAAGCCAGCCTCAGCTGGCTTAAGAGATCCTTTTCCAAATAAAATATGAAAAAATAGGTCTGGGAGTATAGCCCAGAGGTAGAAGGCCCCCGGGTTCCATCCCCAGTACCACCAAAAAAAAAAAAAAAAAAAAGGAAAGAAAAGAAACCTACTAAGCCCAGAGAGGTGAAGTTATTTGTCCAAAGTCACACAGTTCATCAGTGGCTCAGTTAGGAACCCAACCCAAGTCTATCTGACCCCATTACTCATGCTCATTTTTACCACATCAGGCTGTCCCGACAACATTCCATCATTAGAAAGTCTCCCATCTGGAAACAAATATTAAGTACCAGCTATGTGGCAAGTATTGTTTTAGGCACTTAAAATATGTATCAGTGAACAATCACCACTCTCTGGAGCCCAACTCCTATTCGGTGGGTGACAGGCAAGAAACAATAAATGTGATGAATGGGCACATTCTGTCGGAAGGCAGCTGCGCCCCAGGAGACATGGGGCAATATGTGAAGGCAGACAGTGGGTAGGGGCCAGAGAGGCTGTGAAACACCCTGCACCACACAGGACAGGATCCTGCAGCAAAGAGTGATCTGGACCCCGGTGTCACCATCTCTCAAACCAAAGCAGGTCTCTGTGCGCTCTTTCTCACAGTGCTTAGAAAGTTGGTTACTTCCTCAAACCAATCATGGCTTTCTGCTTTCAGGAGAAAACATTTTCCCCCTTCCCCACGGGAATTTCTTTTTACAGTTCAAAAGGAGATAAAAGCAAGAACTAAAACTGCAGTTGCTGGCTGAGTCCTGGGGGGAAGCAGATGCCGAATGTCCAGCCCAGATGGACGCAAAGGCCTCTGCACCTGGGCCCGGTGCTTCCCAGCTGGGCAGGTATCCAGGACTGCTGCTGATAGAATCAGGACACTCCTACCTGGCCCTGGGGCGAGAAGCCAGAGAGGTGTGCCTGGGGGCAAAGCGTTGGCCTGTCTTGGACTCCGAGGAGGGACTCCCCAGAGGCCACCAGCACAGGGTCCACTGGGTGGCTACTGGGCCTCGGGGGCTCTCCGCCCCCACAACTCACTGTCTTTTTATGTGTTTTAATAATTTATCTGGCCCATTTCTTGGGCTGTATACTTACAGTGACACATCTTTTTCTTTGAAGATTTCCCATCCTTTGGGGGAGGAGAATGGGAGAAGAAGGCAAGGAAAAGATAAGAGAGAGAGATTATAATGAAGGGGTTGCATGGGGCTTGAGATTTAGCAGGACTGAGGTGAAATCTGTCAGACAGAGAGCTGGGAGAATTTGTTTAACCGAATCGCCCTGGCCAGCTGCCTCCACCCCATGTTAAGCCATCTCATGTGGCTCCCTGCAAATGTGTCTTCCTAAAGGAAGCTCTCCTGGCCTTCCAGCCTCCAGGGTATCCCTCCTCCTACATCCACTTGACATTCCTTATTTTTTAAGGAAGAGGCTAAGTCTCCGACCTAGAGGACAGGGTTCTGGCCTGACCCGCATCTCTGGTTGTGCTGCCCAACACAGCACTGCCCTTAGGAGCTCTAGGTAGAAGGAGAAGAAGCCATCCTGCCCGCTCAGCTTGGGGTGTGTTGTGGTCACTAAAATGGTGGGAGGATGGGCGTGGTGGCACACACCTGTAACCCCAGTACTTGGGAGGCTGAGACAGGAGGCTCTCAGGTTCGAGGACAGCCTCAGCAAGACCCTCAGAAACTTAGTGAGACCTGTTTCAAAATAAAAATTAGCCGGGAGTGGTAGCGCACACTTATAATCCCCGCGCTTGGGAGGTGAAGACAGGAGGATCGCGCAGGTTCGAAGCCAGCCTCGCTGGCTTAAGAGACCCTATTTCCAAATAAAAATATAAAAAATCAGGTGTCGGGAGTGTAGCCCGGAGGTAGAAGGGTTTTCAGGAACCCCAGTACCACCAAAAATGAGTTAATTAATTAATTAATTAATTAAAACTCAAAAGAGATGGGGATATAATTTGGAAGTAGACTGCCCCAAGCTAGGTTCAATCCCCAGTATCTCTCTCTCTCTCTCTCTCTCTCTCTCTCTCTCTCTCTCTCTCTCTCTCTCTCTCTCTTTCTCTCTCTCACACACACACACACACACACACACACACACACACACACACACACAAAACGGCAGAGGGCTGCCAAGGATATGCTTTGGGATATACAAGGGGAACACTCAATCTCTGAGCCTCTGTTAGTTCCTCACAGGTCCTTGGAGCTGCCTCAGTGTCCCCTCCCTGGTGAGTTTCGGCCTCTCTAAGGGGAAACCTGGCTTGTGTGAGGAGGAAGAGTTAATCGTCTCTGCATGAACGAGGAGCAGAAACTTGGGAAACGGCACCCAGGGAAGGGAAGAAAAAGGTCCTAATCAGACAAAGAGTAAGGGAAGAGAGATAAGCAGGGGCAGAAGTGAGTCCAGCACGAGGCCTGGGTGCAGCTGGCGGGTGCCACATGCCTGGCTCTGTCAGCAGCATCCCTCAGTACTCACACCTCGACAAAATCCAAGCCACATCCTGGCTTCGTGGCACAGGCGAAATGAAGGCGTTGGAAGGACAGCCCTACACAGGTCAGCTTCAGAGAGGAGCGGTCAGCGGGAGAAAGGGCGCGAGAGGTGGCCAGCAGCAAGACCCGGCCAACACGTCCTTGGAGGTGGGCGGGGCTGCTGGGCTCCCACACACAAGGCTCATGCCCCCAAGCACTCTGCGTGGTGTCAGAGGAGGAGGCCAGAGGATAGCCACTTGGGTTCCTGCAAATGTTGATCAGAATGAGTTGGACTTTGTGGCACCGCACCCTCGAGGGCTCAGAGCACAGCCTTTGCCTTCTACTTATGGTACCATCTTTGTCTGTTCCCAGACTTCTTTTGTGAAAGAAAAAAAAATCTACCTCTATAAGCCTTTGTTTTTCAGTTACGTAGCCAAGCGAGGCCTGATCACCACATCTAGTCTCACCACGCCTAACATGGAAGGAAGGGTTGGGGCAGATCTGCACTTCTCAAAATGGGTTCCACCGGACACTGGTTTTGTGAGGTGCTATGATGTGAAAGAGAGGCTCCATGAGAAACGTCAGGCAGCCCCTGCTTAGTCAAAGGAAGTCAGAGCCTTCAGTGAGCAGCCAAGCTTTGCAATTCTCTAAGAATAGGACACTATAAGCAGAGTTTCTTAAACTCACCAGGCTAGGAAACCCTTGGGGGAAAGTTTCAGTGTTAATAACTGTTCATAGAATTGTTTTGAAATATTCTGGACCAATGGCGTTTAAGGTTCCTTCCAAGGATGAAGTCCATGGGCTAGACTAAGAGCATGGCTAGAAGGAGATCTTGTGAGGCCAGAGCCAGTGTGGAGGTGCCCCTGAGGGAGCACCCATGTGCACGTGGTTAACATGTTTAGGATGTATTTGTCCATTTGCAGGCCTCTGAGAGCCGGACTCCTCCTACAGGAGGCTGTGTTGGATGGGCCTTCTCAAGGCCACAGCTTGAGGAGTTGAGGACAGATGATCATCATGGCTTCCCCTCTAGCTTAGCTCCCTGTTTCTCCTCTTGTCACCCACAATCCACAGCTTCTAGGTGGCTTCCACTGCCCTATTAGCACTCCCTGTTCCTCCACTCTTTGGCCAAAGCTGATTGGATGCCTCACTATGCTTCACTATGAGTCTGGCCAATCAGGATCTTTGTGGAGTTTGAATAGAGGCTGGGAGGGCATCCTCAGGGGCTAGAGCAGCTGCTTGGAGTCCAGGTGGGCTGAGGAACACACAGAAGGAAACAGGGGCAGGAGTAGAGGTGGCAAACCATATGGGCAGACACAGACCGATTGTCTTGGTCCCTGATAGTGCCTGTAGTTTCTGAACCTGGGTCCCTGAAAGACCTCAGTCCTCCTGTCCTGGGCTGATAGTCAAACAGCATAGACAAGGGTTTCTTGGGATATGATGTGTTTATGAAGCCCCTGGGACCTTCTTAAAATGCAGTGTGAAGCGGGTGTGGTGGTGCACGCTTGTAATCCCAGCGCTCGGGAGGCTGAGACAGGAGGATCACACAGGTTCGAAGCCAGCCTCAGCTACTTAGTGAAGCTCCCAGCAACTTAGACCCTGTTTCCAAATAAAGTATAGGTCTGGGAGTATAGCCCGGAGATAGAAAAGCCTCTGTGTTCCACCCCCAGTGCCCCACACACACACACATGTAGCGTGAGCAGAGCCTGAGAATCTGCATTTCTAGCAAAGCCCCAGCCAGGAGAGGCTAGCAACATGCACCTCGAGGCCCTCGATAGCTACTGGGTCATGGAATGTGCCTCAGCACCATTAACAGTGGCCCTGGGGTGCTGAGCGAGACAGAAGTTGGGGAGGAGGTGACAGAATTACAGGTGTGTTTCTTTTAATCAAGTTAATTTCATCCCTTAATTAATCAAGTCATTCCATGAATATGTGCTGGAGGCCTGATATATACAAGGCTCTTGGATCCACAAAAAAGTGGGGGGGAATCCCATTTCGTAAAGCTTACATGCTAACAAGGAAGACAAATGATAATTGGAAAAGTCAATGTAATATATTTTATGTCTGTGGGGGGGAAATTAAAGTGGGAAAGAGGAAGAAGAAGTATCAGGGCAGGATACTTAGCCAGGATAGATAGCCAGGTCAGAGAGGGCAAGCTTTGGGCAAAAACGGGAGCCATGGCTATCAGGGAAGCAGGTCCCGGCGAAAAGACAGGAACTATGGAGTGGGTACTTGGTGCTGATGTTTCAGGGACAGGGAAGAGATTACTGGTTCTGAGGCATAAAGAAAGAGTTGAGGGTCTGGAGGAGAAGATAAGGTTGAAGGTGACAGGACCAGATTATGGGGCCCTCGTGGGCTTCAGCAAGGGTTGTGGCTCCACCTGAACAAGACAGGGCCGTTGAGGGGAGTTGAGAGCTGGAGCTGCTGGGCTGCTGGGCTGAGAACAGGGCCAGTTGAGGGGTGAAGACAGGAGGCCAGGCCTGAGATGGCAGTAGCTTAGATCAGGGTGCTGGCTGGGGAGGAAATAGAAGGTGTGGGTGCTGTATGTATTTTCAAGTTGAAGGCAACAGGATTCGTTCATATATGGGACCTGTGGTGGTAGAGAAAGTCAGATGCCAAGGCTGGAAACTGAACAACTGGGAGGATGGAGGTGCTGATACCAGAGCCAAGGAAGCTGCCTAGGTGAGCCGATTTGCAGGGCAAGGAAAATGGGCAGCCCCATGTTATCCCCAAGGCCTGTGGAGTCTCCAGGCAGGACAGGTGGGCAGGCAGCTGGATGGATATCTAGAATTCAGATACAGCAGGGGCTGCCCCCAGTGTTATATACTGTAGCCGGAACCGAAAGCCCATGCTGGAGACAATCCCTGGGGAGCAAGTGAAGATGGACAATAGAAGAGGATCCAGGATAGAGCCCCATGAAATTCCGAGATCGCCGCAGTGGCTGAAATACTGCCTGTCTCCTCTGCTCAGTGCCCCAGGTCCTCCTCCTGGAGGAGCCCTTCCCTGTGCCTGCATACCACCCCTCTCCTCCAGCCGCAGACAGGTTCCTGGCCTCAAATCTGAACTCTCAAAGCCCTTCTTTGTTCAAAGCAGCCCTGGAGATAATAAGACAATGTGTGTGAAGGCCCAGGGTCACCCAGCAGAGAGGACTGGCAGACACCTCCCAGTGGGGATTACAGTGTAGCGCCCCACCCGAGTTAATCCCCTCTGTGCCAGCACGCAATAGGGCCTTCAGAAATGTTTATTGTTGCTTTGAATGGCTGGACAAACAAGCCTGTGTGGCCAGAGGTGACAATGTCCCCAGTGGTGTCTTCCGACTTCTCCAAGCACCCCCCTCACTATGTGCCCAGGACAAGGTCACTGCCCCCCACTGAGCCCAGTGGCCTTGGCCAGGGCAGGAGGACAGGCAGAGGGCACTGCTTCTGCACCCAGCCCTGCCACCTCCTTCCCCTGAAACCTCAGGGACAAGTGTCTTCTTCTCCACACAACTGAGAATGTCCCATCTGCCTCTCCCCACAGCGAGCTGTGCGTCCTCCACCTGGCACCTCTTTTAACCTCATCTTCCGTGGACTTCTCTCGGTGACAAGTATCTTTGTACTGAGCCCCCTTCCTGGCCCCTCCTTCCCTCCCTGGATTCTAACTCTCTCGCAGGCTTCCGTCTGCACAAAGGGGCTATTGAGAAGCAGGCCATGGGACACCGCCTTTGATCTGGGCTTCTAATAACGTGTATGTTTGCGACCCAAAGCGAGGCAGCAGCCAGTTGACTCTCGGAGGCAGAGGAAGAAGAGAAGGCCTGTATTAAGCCCAGCACAGACTGGATCCTGAGCATGGGCACAGGCAGAGGGCATGCCCGTGGGTCCCCGGGGTGAGGGCCATCCAATAATCAGGTGAAGGCTCCTGCCTGATTTGTTGGATGGAGGCCAGAGAGGTCTGGAGGACTGCCCAGGAGCTCCCTAGAGCCAGGAATCTCAGTCTCACCCTGGAAAAGGGCGGGAAATCTAAGCAAGGGCCTTAGACCTATGGACGGCATAAGCTCAGAGTAAAGGGGCATTTGTGTGACACCGGCCAGCAGCCGAGGGCCCTCGAGTGCCAAACCTTCTGACTTTTAGTAGCTGGAAATCCAGGCTTCTAAATACAATCTCCAAATTTTAAAATTTTGGCAGGGGATTTAGAAAATGTTAAGTCATGGAACAAGCTGAATGAGGTGGTTGTGCCCGTCGGGTCCCAGCCCGAAGTCAACAGTATCAACTGCTGCTTGGTGGAGGCAGGGAAGGAGGTGGGCAGATGGATCTCTGGCCAGGCCCCAGCTACCTCAAAAGGGAAATGTAGGGGTGATAATGTCAGGCTGTGCCTGCTGCCACAGTGGGTCCCAATACCCTTGCTGCTCTGAAGTACCTCCACCAGTCTCTCAGCAGACAGGTGCCCAGGTCCCTCCATGAGCCAGGGCAGGACTGGACATGGGATGCAATCACCAAGTAGATGCCCTCGGGTCCATACAGAGAGACAGAAGTGCAAGAGGCTGCAGTGTATGGAGACTGCTGCAGGGTCTGTGGGGGCTGCACGTGATCTCTGCAGGAAGTCCCACGGGAGACGATGCTACCGTTCACAGCCCCACTTCACAGGTGAGGAATTGGGCCCAGGAGAATATCAGAACTTCTCAGCAAGGCAGCAGAGATGAGATTCTCACCCCCTGCTTACCTGCCAAACCCTCACGCGTGGATGTGTGGCCCTACCCTGGCCACCCCACGGGCTGCGATGGGCACCTGGGCTTATGCCACTTAACTCCTGGAATTATGCAGTACATAGTTGGTGCAACTCTGCATGCCAGCCCTGTGTAGAACAGATAAATTACAACAAAATTAGCACTCATCGAGGTATGTAGAAAACCCTGGAGCTTAGCCCAGGAATGTGGGGGCAGGGCTCCCCTGAGGTGCCTCTTCCCAACACAGGTCTGGCTTCTGGTGAAGAAACTGGTTCCTCCTTTGCTCAGACCTTCCGCCTTCCGTGGGCAGTGGGGAGAAACAAAGAACCTACAGACCACAGCACTTGGTTTCCTCACCTGTAAAGAGTGACCGGCATACCATTCTCAGAGCTGCCGCCAGGAAGTGATCTGAACGTGCCTGGAACAATAGGAGAGGGTTCTAGGCTAGACCAAGGAGCTGTGGCCTCGCATGCCAGCTGGTGAGCTCAGCCAGCTTACCCGCTTCCTTTCGTCTGTGAAACAGTACGCAGCACCAGCTCAGTGGGTGCTCGCGGTGCAGCTTAGCTACCCTCAGTATTCTCCTCAGTGCGATTATCTGCACGGCCTCCTACAAATGGAGCTGTGCTCAGAAAGGTGTCCCTCTCCTGCACACAAACTTCCATGGCTCCCACTTTCTTTGGGTATCAGGCTCTTTCCAGGAATTCACTGGCAGCACATCACAGTTGACCTCTCCAGAAGCCTCTGCCCACACACTGAGAAATGGGAAGGGCCACACTGCCCGCCAACCTCCACCCTGGGTGCTGGTCACTTAAGTGAGGGAGAGAGAAGGGAGGGCAGGGCTGTGCGGGGAGGGGAGGCCTGGTCATACCCATCATCAGATGTTAGCAGGTCAAGCCCCAAGAATGGAGGGGAGGGCTGAACATTGGGCCTGGGGCCAGTCCCTGCTCCTCCCCTAGGTCTTTACCTCCCTCTTTGTCCAAAGATGCTATCAGGTTCCCTGAACGGCTCTGAGGACATACTAAGGACAGAGAACCTTTGAAAAGGCCCTCAGCCTCCTAAAATTCTGCGAGATAGGACAAGAACAGCAATATGGTACCTTCAGAGCTGGGCGTAATGACACTCACCTGTAATCCCAGGACGTGAGAGGCTGAGACAGGAGGATGGCATCCAAAGCCAGCCTCAGCAACTTAGCACAAGGCCTTTAGCAACCTAGCGAGACCTTGGTTATACAAAAGTACAACTGGGTACCGCTCAAAGGTATAATGCCTCTCAGTTCAGTCCCCAGTAAAACACACACACACACACACACACACACACACACACACACACCTGGTACCCTGAAGGAGTTTTAAATGGGAGCGCTGTAGTCTCTTCTAAGCCCAATACAGCTGCATTCGACTCATTTTAATGTTCATGGGACATTCTGAATATCTCCCGACGAAAATAATTCAGATTTCCAAAATAAATTTCTTTTTGTTTTTGTGATACTGGGGACTGAACCCAGGGGCAATCTATCTCTAAGCTACTCCTAGCGCTTTTATTCTGAATCAGGGTTCCAATAGGTTGATAAGTCTCACTACTTGCTGAGGCTGTCTGCAAACCTGCAGTCCTTCTGTCTCAGCATCCTAAGTACTGGGATTACAGGTGTGTGCCACCATGTCCAACTTTCAAAAACTTTAACTGCCAAGTGCCAGTTTTTCTGTTCTCCCCCCCCAACACACACACACACCTGGGAATTGAACCTAGGTGCATTCTACCTCTAAGCCCCAGCCCTTTCGATTTTTTATTTTGAAACAGGGTCTCACTAAGTTGCTGAGTGTCACTGAATTGCTGAGGCTGGCCTTGAACCTGCAATCCTCCTGCCTCAGCCTTCTAAGTACCGAGATTACAGACATGCAGCAACATGACTTGGCTTCTGTCCTTAAACAATTGTGGAATGTGCTAGAATATGAAAAGCTAGTGCTGGATATCCACTCTCCTCGTCTTGTGGTCCGGGCCTCCCTGAGCTCCACATCTGGCCAGCATCTCAGCTGCCTCGTGAGCCTGCCTCCTCTCTGCTGCGGACGCTTGGTTCCTGCCTGCCCTCAGTTCTAGCACAGAGCCTACTTCCTCCTCCACCAGCCACCTAGAGCCCTGGGGAGGCCCCTCCTTCACCCAGGTGGTATACAGAAGCAGAGAGCTCCTCACCCCGGTTCCCTTACAGTCCCCCAGAAGAATTCTGGGGCCAAGTGAAAAATTATAAAATAGGTACCATGATTTGAATGTATTGTCCCCCAAAAGCTCAGATATCCAAGGCCTGGTCCCAGGGTAGCAGTGTCAGGAGGTGGTGAAACCTTTAAGAGGCAGGGCCTCGTGCAAGGTAATGAGGTCCCGGTGTGCCACTCTTGAATGGGATTGGTGTCAGTCCTGCAGGATCCCCATCAGTGCCTGCAAGAGTGAGTCATCATAAAGAGCGATCCTGGTCCTGAGTCCTCCTGGCTTCCTGTCTGGACAGTGGCTGCTCTCCCTCTCACCTGTACTCTCATGGTGATGCCATCTCCCACGCTACAGAAGCCCTCACCGGAGCTCAGACAGAGAGAGCTGCCTGGTCTTGTACTTTCAGCCTCTGAAACAGAGCTGAAGATGTCTCTTTTCTTTATAAAGTACCCAGTTTTGAGTAAAATAGACTCATATAATAGTAAAAGAGGGGCTGAAGCTGGGGCTTTCAGAATGAGCAGGAGCAGGGCCACTTGTATGTGGCCACCCCCAAAGATCAGTTCCTAGTCAATCTGGCCAGAGGGCCAGCCCATGTCCGTACCCCAGGACTTGCACCAGTACCCCATTCACCTCACAATGGGTGCCACATGCTAAGTTCAAGGTGGTCTACTGAGAGGCTGTTATCAGGATGCCAGGCATGTAGTGGAGACACCAGGAGGCATGCACAGAGCAATGTTGTAACCTCAAGGAGATTAGTACTCTAGGGGAGTGCCACTGTGCACACATACAAATAACACAGATCAAGATGAGCCATGAGCTAGTGCAAGTACTTGGCACAGAGTCTGACAAACAGCAGGAACGCAGAAAAAGTTGCTCTTATCAGCAGCAGCAGCAGCAACAGCATCATTATTAAGCATCAATAACTGATGTTTTCTGCATCATAAGTGATGTTTTCTTTGTGACTTTTTGGTCGTAAGATACAGTGACAGAAGCAACTGGAAACTAACCCGAGCAAAAAGGAACCATGTGGGCTCATGTGACTCAGGTGTTGGCAGGACAGGTTATGAACAGCTTCAGGTTTATAACCTAGCAACCTTACATTCAGAGGAAAAAGAGAACTGTTCTCTCCCAGCTCTGGTGAGGAAGATCCTGGGGAAGGACTCTAATTGGTCCAGCTTGGATCACGTGCATGGTCCTGGACCAATCACTATAGGAGTTTGATTGGTTTAACCTGAGGTAAATGTCCAACCCTGTGGCCACATGGAGTTGATTAGCAGCCCTGCCTCAACCAAGGGCTGAATGAGAAGGAGCGAAGCCCCAAAGGAAGAAGGGGAAAGGGAACATGATCTTCCCTGAGGAAGGGAAAATATCCTTGCAACTGAACCAGTGCACCAAACTTGGGGCCTGTCAGAGAAGTATTCACCCCACTTATGGAGAGCAAAAGTAAGTCTTAAACCTATAGAACAGCTTGACCAGGGCCACATGATTTATTGGTGGTGGCCCTGAAACTCATTCTAGAAGTGTCGATCTCCATAATTTTCCTTACCTTTGGTCCTGCTAAGCTTGGCACTCAGAAGGAAGAGAAAGACTCACTGCATACAGGTGCTAGCATTTTCTCCAGCTGAGCAGCTACTGGCCTCAGCCATCCAGAACCACCAAGTCTACTCTTTGGAGATATCTTCAAATGGATGAACTTGACCTCTTGTCAAAGCACAGGAAGGAGAAACTGAACAATCTGAGTAGCAAGTTAGCAATCATCCACTGGTGAGACTGAGAGCAGAGCCCCAGATCTGAGGGAAGGCTGGCTTGGTGAGAGAGCTGGAGGGAAAAGTAATGAAAAAAGGAAAAAATCATATGTCATGCACTGCCCTCCAAGGCCAGGTCTCCATGAGGCCGGAGAAGACCTTCAGATTCTCACCTGTTGAGGAGAACCCTGCACCAGGTGGCCCTGGGCCTCCAAGAATACAGGAAAGCCATGCAGGGCCACCTGGATCAGCTGATGCTCCTGGGGGAGCCAGTGCCCACTGGATGTAGTCTCTGATAACATCTGCAGAAGTCAACTCCTCAAGGTAATTAGAAGTCAGTCTGTCCATCCCCAAGGCCTGCATACTCCACCCTGCTCCGACTTCTGCAAGCCTCTTCTGGGGACTTCCAGTATTTTTCCTTTTCTGCCTTCTCTGCTACTAAAATGTACCTGTCCCATGTCTTCAGTTGGTGCCATATGAGATGTACAGACACTCTGACTAGCTGCTGGGGTGATCATAAATGTCCTCGGCAAAGGTGCCAATCACCTTTCCCTCCCAGGGAATGTATTCACTACCTGACAGAGAGATTGTTCCATGTTTGAGCCCAGAGCTAATTGTAGCACTTAAAGTGGCCATCCTGAAAAACCTCTAGGGAGAGGCTTTCTGGGAATCCTCAGTTCTTCCTTGCATGACCACGTGGATCTTTCTAAATCGTTCTTTAGTCTGCCTCCTCTCCTCTGCACTGCCACTGCCTAGGTGTGATTGATTAAAATAATTAAAATAAATGATTCATCACTCTTCCTGTGAAGCCCTTGAGTCTGGCTGACCCTGTGACCACCAAGCCTGGTAGAAGTGAAGCTGTGCCAGGCCCGCCCAGCCTACAGAACAAGCAGATTTTATTTTCTCCCCCTTGGAATGCTCAATTCAGGAGCATTCCTTCTCAGAGCCCAACTGCCATGCTGGAAGTCCAAGCCACCTGGGGAAGTTCTGTATGTGTGTCAGCTGACAGCCAGCCAGCAACAACTGCTAGCTACAGAGGGCACCATCTTGGAGGTCTAATGAGTCCCCAAATGACTGGAGTCCCAGTGGACAGGAACTATGCCACTGAGCCTGGTCCACCCCTAGGGAGGGATACAGATTCAAAAGTTATTTAGAAGCTGGGATGGTGGAGAATGCCTGTAGTCCCAGTATTCGGAGACTGAGACTCCGAATACAATCACAGGTTTGAGGACATCCTTAGCAGGTAGTGAAACTCTCAGCAACCTAGCAAGACCATGTTTCAAAACAAAACAAAACAAAACTGGCCTAGGTGTGTGGCTTGGAGGTAGAATGCCCCTGAGTTCAATCCCCAGTACCACACACAGAAAAAGAGAGAGGGGGGTTTAGAAGAGATAATTAAACAGGTGTGTTTTAAGTCAATGAGTTTGCTGTAGTTTGTTACACCACAGCAGGTGCCAGAACCCCAGCTTCAAGTTTTCATTGTCATTTTTGTGTCGGTTGCAACAGTTTGCTCACTAGCTGACCCCCAGCCTCCCTGGCCACCTGTGTCCTGAAGCTATTTCCAAGCCCAGTACTGATCATATCACTCATCTGCTCAAAAGTCTCCAACGGTTTCTTGTTGTCCACAGCCCCATCCTCAGCCCATGAGGATGTGCATCAGAATCACAAGGGTGGCTCTTTTAGAAGGCATATAGGTGTCATGTGATGAAACAACACCCCTGGTGTAGTATTAAATTATTTGTCCACGGGTTTTCCTTGTCTACCTCTGTCATGGTTCACTGTGAGCAGAGGGACTCTCTTACACCAACATGTTGAACTTGACCATGTGACTCGTGTTGCTCAATTGAATACAGGTACAAGTGACATGGTGACAATTCTAAGATGAGGTCTTAAGAGGCATTCCATATTCCCACTCCTCCCTCTTGTATTCCTGCTATTCTCCATGAAAGGCTTTGTTATAGATAGAAGGAGTCAGTTCCCAAATGAGAGACATAAAGAGCAGACCGGAAGCCAAACTTTGACATGAACCCACACTCCACCAGTACTAGTGAGGTTTTCAAAGTTGCCGCAGCTGATTTGCAGACATGTAATGAGAAAAATTAATTTTTGTTGTTGCATGGCCTGGGAACAGCCATTTGTTACACAGCATCATTGCAGTAAAAGCTGACTTATACAGCAGGTGATTCAGAAACACTTTCCTGACTAAGGACCACTAGACCAAAAGAAAATATCTTAAACACAGTGTAGCAGTAGCAGTTGAGCCCTTTCTCACTCTAGCTCCCATTACATCTGGCTTCATTGCCCAGCTTCTGAATTAATCAGGGTTCTGGGTGCTAACATGGAATCCAATCCTGATTGGTCCTAACCAAAAAAAAAAAAAAAAAAAAAAAAAAAAAAAAAGGACAGAGAAGGACTGTAAAATCTAACTGAGAAAATAACAAAAAGTCAGGTCCATGGGGCCAGAAGAATGGGCATGATGGAGAAAGAGCCCTCCATGGGCACTGCTCACTGTCCAGATGCTGAAGCCACTGCTGGCAGGAAGGGGACCCCCAGCTCCCCCACTTCGTTGGAGAGGGAAGTGCCACTAGCCCGGCCATGTTCTAACCATGGTGGGAGGGATGGGGAGAACAGGTGTGCGACTACTAAACAGGACGAGGTAACGTGCCAGGAAGCCCAAATCCCCTCAAACATTCCTATAGCTTTGCATTTCCTACAAATATGGACAGGGCTCACACAGAGTTCTCAAAGTTGTTCTGGCATATAGGAAGTGTCATGTGACTCTTGCTCCAATATAATATTAAATTGTATAACTTCAGCCAGGTGTGATGGTGCTCACCTGTAATCAGACGGCAGGTTTGAGGTCAGTATGCTGACTTAGTGAGAAATAAATAGATAAAAAAAAAGACTGGGGTGTAGTTAAGAGGCAAAATACCCCTGGATTCAATCCCCTGTAATGCGTGCACACACACACACACACACACACACACACACACACACACACACACACACTATAATCTTGGCTAGGGGCTAAATAAGGGCCCTCTGGTTGCTCTTTACCAACTCCATAAAGGCAGATCTTTTAAAAGCCAACTCGAAGCCCACCCCCTTCTGAGGCCTGGCCTGTACTCCAGATGGACAGTGACACCCCTTCCACAGCAGATGCCCCAGATGTGCTTGGTCTTTGTGTCTTTTCTGACACAGAGAAGGAATTAGAGTTCTCTGACATCTTGGGAGGTACCAAGTCCCTCTGGTGTTGCGGCCAGTGCCAGATGCCTTGCTGGTGCTCAGGAAGAACTGAGTGCAGACAGAGCGGGCGATCCTACTGCCTGCTGAAGTCCCAACCTGCCCTTGAACCCACCAAATATGTGCTGTGGGCCGGGCATAACCACTAGGTTTCTTCTACTGTGCTGGGCCTGGACTGGCTCATGTGGCCTGACCCAGCCAAGTCTGCTAGTGAAATGCCACTGGGCAGAGGGCCTGCGGGCAGGAATTCTGATTCCTCAGGCAGGGATTTTAAACAAATACTCCCAGCTTTTGAGCTGAGCACATCGAGCCTTCGGGTTTGCTGAGCCTCCTATTTGGAAGTGCTTTGCAAATTGGCAGCTCCAAGCAGAAAGCGCCTTGGAGCCCCACGGGGGAGCTCCATGCCCACTCGAGCCTGGCCCATTCGTGAAAGGCATTTTCTACTTCAAGTCTGTTTTGTGACTAAGCAAGAGCTACTGAGGACAGACGGGGCACTGCACCTGTATCAGCTCAGACCCTTTACCACAGTGCTTTGACTTCAGACAGCCAAAGCTCTTGTCTGACTGTCAGAAGGCTGCTCTTGCCCCCAGACCTTTCCTGATGGTTGGCTGTGTGTGGGTACCCACCCCAGCTTCCTTGTTCCTTCTCTGAAGAGCTCTCCTGAGGGCTTCAGCCAAAATCGCACTCTGTGGGATTTTGCCTGGCCTCCTTCCCTTCCTGTACCACTTTCTCACCAGCTCCACATCTCCTCCAGACTCCACAGAAGCCAACCTGAAGGAGTGGAGAGAAAGGAAACCTTAAACAATAAAGATAACCACCCATGACTGCGATGTTAATGTTCACTCCAAGGTCATTTCATGCAGCCAGGTGCAGCAGGGCACACCTGAAATCCCAGTACTTGGGAGGCTGAGACAGGAGGATCAAAGATTTGAAGGTTCCAGGCTAGCAAACAGTAACTTAGTGAAACTCTGTTTCAAAACATGAAAAGGGCTGGAAGCTTGACAGAGAGAATGCTCCTGAGTTTAATCCTCAGTAACACACACACACACACACACACACACACACACACACACACACACACACGTGCATTTGCCATCTTAATTACCTTAGCTATCCTACAAGGAATTTTTATCCTCATTTTAAAGATGAAGAAATTGAGTCTCCAAAAAGTTAAGTAACTTGCCCAAAGTTAGGTAGTTAGTAGGTACTGAGCCCAGATTTTCTCTCTGCTACATGCACTGATTCCCAATAGAAAGATGCCACCAATAAGTCTACACATATGTCTCTAGAGGTTAAATCTTGAGCTAAAGAAACAATCTATTGAGCAAACATAGATGATGACAGTAGGTACGTATGGAGGAATTAGTGTGAGGAATGTTGTTTTGCCATCGTACCTCCCCCTCTTTGGCCCATTTCCTTCCCCTGTGGGATAGGGGTGCACATGCAATGAGACTTGCTCTCCCCACACTTGCTTTCCCCTTTCATGGAGACGCAGGGATAGAAGGTGACTGCAACAGAAACATCAGGTGGCAGACCCTTCCTTTGCTGACATGCACCAAGACGTAAATTCCACATCCAGCTCTTCTGTCCTGCCTCGGTCCTCTGATCGAAACCACCCAGGCACAGCTAAATAAAAAGCCCCAAAGGTTCAGGTTCATCAGAGTCTATAGCTGTTGTTTGTTGATAAGACGTTCCAAAAAGTGGACTGTTGAAAGTGACACAAAATAAATTTTTAATGGGATTGTACAGGAGCCAATAAAGCCCCCTGAATTATATAAGGACATTTAAATGGTATTTTTGCACCTACAGCCAAAAGGACTTCGTGATGTGTGAATGAAAAAAGTAGGAAAGCCCCTTCCCGAGTAACCTTCCCTATGCTACATTCCTCGGCTGCTGCCTCTTTTTTTTTTTTTTGGTGGTGGTACTGGGGATGGAACCCAGGGGCTCTCTACCTCTGGGCTACACTCCCAGACCTATTTATATTTGTTTGGAGACAGGGTCTCTTAAGCCAGCCGAGGCTGGCTTTGAACCTGCACAGTCCTCCTGTCTCAGCTTCCCAGGCACGAGGATTACAAGCATGCACCACCACGCCTGGCTCTGCTGCCTCTTTTTGGCTGACATACAAATTTGATCACTGTCTTTCCTAGTTAAAGCAAGCTAGTGTTTTTCAAGTGTTTTAGATAGTGTTCTCACCGCTGTGACCCAAACACCTGACATGCAAAACTTAGAGGAAAAAGAATTTTATTTTCTCATAGTTCTGAAGATTTCAGTCCACATTAGACTGGCTTCCAAGCAGGAGCCGTGGCTGCAGGTCCTCAGGGCATCATGGTGGGGAGCAGAGAGAGAAGGTGAGAGCTTGTGTCAGCTCATGGAGGCAGAGATGAGAGAGAAGGTGCAGTAGCCTGGGAAAACACTGTCCCTGGTCTTGCCCCCAGGGAGCCCACCTCCTGTCATGTCCTGCCTCTGAACACGGCTGCATAGCTTAACACATGAGCTTTGGGGGACATTTTATTTATTTAGTTATTTAGTTAGTTAGTTAGTTCTTTGTTATTGGGTATTGAACCCAGGGGCATTCTACCACTGAGCTATACCCACAGCCATTTTTATTTTTTGTTTTGAAACAGGGTTTCACTAAATTGCTGAGAGTCTTCCTATATTGCTGAGGTTGACCTTGAAACTGCAATCTTCCTGTCTCAATCTCCTAAGTACTGGGATTACAGGTATATGCCACCACATCTGGCTCTGGGGGCCATTTTAAATTCAAACTATAATATTAAAGTAGCAGGATAAGGAACCAGATGTCAACTCAAATAGGGAGTCACCTGATCTGCCCAGGAGGGCAACATCTGATACATCGTCACAGAGATAGCTGTGTGTATGGCAGGAAGGACATGAGCCTGGTGAAACGGAGTGGGAGCTCTAATTTTCTGTGTTTCATTGAGTTAGAATATTCCCCCTCTGGACTCAACCTCTTCTTGTACCTAACAGGCTCAAATGTTTGGAGAAAGTGTAATGATACTTGTCCTAGATCATACGCACAGACTGACAGGGTGAGAAGAGGCAGCACCCTCAAGGGCTGAGTCTGTGTAGTCCTCTTTGACTTTTCCACAAGCATCTCTTTGAAACCAGTGGCCCACAGGTGTCACATTCTTATTCCCACTTTTTCCTCTCCTGATCCTACACCACTGCCTTAGAGCAGGAACTGTTACCTGTCCCCAAGTATCCATGTTTTAGGAATAGAGTAGCTACACCACTAGATCCTACACTTTCCCACCTCTGTGGCAGTTGCATGGCCCCATGTGGATGGGCTGTGAGAGACACAGCATACACTGGCCTTCACATCATCCCACCATCTCTGCGTGTTGGAACAATGGCACGGCCTATTGTTGCAACTTTGGCCCTGGGGAAGGCAGGGAACACCATGAGACTCTACATGAGACCCTGGCCCACTTCAGTGGGGTCCACTTCCCAGCCCACTTCCTACTTTGGAGTTTCACATGAGGGAAAGAACTGTCTTTCTTGTTTAAGGTGCTGGGCTCAGGGGCTGCTTTCACAGAAGCTTAACTTGTCACCTAACCAATACCTCCTTCCCCACCTCATGCCAGTTCTCCTTGCTGGCCAGGGACAAGGAGCTAATCTCCACCAAATAGCAGAGGAGAGCCAACGTGGGCATGGGGGAAGGATAGCGCTTATCGAGCACCCATCCTGGTCCAGGCTTCTAGCTCTATTACCTTGAAAGCTTGCATCTTATCACTGGAAACAAGCACAGTCCATTATTTGCCTTGACATGTACTTCATTTTTAAGAAAACATCTGTCAATACTTGAGCCTGAATAAACATAATTTCTGTTAGTACTTTTTTTTCATCCCCAAATAAAAACAGTGCGCAGAAAGGTCAACTCCCAGCTCAGTAGCACATGTGCTTTTCCTCATGACAACTGTCATACTTCAGGATGCAGGAAAAGCACCTGCACTTCCACCTGGCTGCACTGAATGCAAACATGAATTGTACTCGAGGCTTGAGAAATGAACAAACTAGTAAATGTCCCTGCTTCAAGGACATCTCCAGTGATACTGTCTCTTTTCCTGACTTATGTTTTACTGAAAGAACATCCCAGCCTGACAGGTGCTGTACCACCCACAGATGTGCCACCATGGTCCTTGGGCCATTGCACTAACGTCAACTCCGTAAAAAGGACAAATAGCATCTCAGTGCTATTATGAAAACAGCTGTGACCTCGCAGCCTGCAGTGCCCTGGGGACCTCCAGGCCTCCTGACCCACACTTGGGGAAGCACTGCCTCTCCCTCTGCTGCCTTTTGTCATAAGCTTGTGAATGAGCACAGGCATGGGCGTGTGCACACACACACACACAAAACTTCTCTCATCTGATCTCTAATACTTGAATATCAAAAAGAGAAGGGACGTCATCTCAGAAGAAAGGGGAGCCCCTTAGAAGGAGAGCATTTAGTTTTCTGAACAACTCAGGACATTGTCCCTGTTATGTGGTTTTGCGGAGGAGGCCGGGGGCAGAGGTTGGCCTGGAAGGCTGGTGTTTGGAAACTGCCTGCAGCCTGACACGCCTCCCTGTTCAGATGAAAGAGACTTTGCCCCAGGGGCTGGGGGGCTGAGCGCTGACAGGGCACACAGCTGGCAAGGCTCACTGAGCTGTTCCCCGGGGCCACCTCCACACAGTGCCACAACCAACAGGCACACTCTGACACTGGTCCCATCCTCCCAGAAAAGCTAGAACAGAACTGCTCACTGGAGGCCCCTGGGGAAGTCTTAACAGGAGCGGGCTAAGGCTGGAGTGAGCAAAGACCACAGCCCACGAATGAGGAGCCTGGAGAAAGGGTTTTGTTCATGAACTAACCCCAGCGCTGCGTCATCACCCAATGCAGGTTCTCTGGCCTGGGTCACTCTAGAGAAGCCACGACGGTTCACATGTACACTTGTGCCACACCCCCTGACTCACTCATGTACCCCATCTGCTATTAGGTCCTATACCATCATCCCCTGAGCCCTCTGCTCACCATATCCCCAGTCCCCTGGGAACACATAAAGACCAGGACCCCAGGACCTGGGCAACCATCCCCGGCAAGTCTCTTCCCAGCTACGACTCAGTTTCCCAACTCTAAGGAGGGAGAAGAGGACAAGTGAGGAGGCTCTGTCTCTAGAGTCCTTGCCAGTTATAACAACCTGTTCATCTACAGTGAAGACCTTCCTGGCAGCCCAGCCTAGTCCAGCGACCTCCGGCAGGCAGGAGATGGCAGGGTATCAGCACTATGTTCAGGCCTCTGGGACAGCACAAGATCAAGGCCCTGGAATTGGACATGAGGTGAGGGGGCACCTGTGGAAGGGTGGGCCTGAGGAGTGGCGTGGGAGAGGCCACAACGCAGTGGTATAGGATTTGCCATTTGTGGGGTGCTCATCAGTAAGGATGGCGAAGGTGGAGCATACACTTACTCTACAAAACCCGAGACCCCCGCCCCCAGAGCAGCTCACGCCTGTCCCACCCTTTCCAGCAGGGCCACACCAGCAGGCACAGGACCGGAAGGAGCTAGCCTCAGTGCTAGGCTGTGCTGGTGGATTTTATGTGTCAACTAGACTGGGTCATGTGGTGCCCAGACATTTGACCAAACACTTTTCTGAGTGTGTCTATGAGGTGTTTCTGGGTGATACCAACACATGAATTGTGGACTGAGTCAGCCAAATTGCTGTTCCCAGTGTGAGTGGGCCTCTTCGATCCACTGAAGAACTGAATAGAACAGAAAGGCTGAATAGGAGGGTGCTCCTCCTGCCAGACTGCTTGACTCGGGTATTTCCTGCTTTGGACTTGGACTGCTGAGGCAGATCTGCAGCGGAAGCTGTCTGCCTTGCGCTTCTTGTAGCTGGACGGTGGAGTCCTTCTTGGAGGGAGATTCCAGGCACCTTTGTAGCTGCAGCACTGTGTGTTTAAGGGTCTTTTGCTGCTTTTTTTCTTTTTCTTTTCTTCTTCTTGGTTTGGTCAGGCATGTGTAGTTGAGTGTGATGCACACAAGCTGCTCTGCCTACAGTACTGATAGTAGGTAACATTCATGTATTCTTAAGGATGTTCTGGCCACTAAGGTCTTTGCCTCCAGGATCCCAATGAATCAGGACATGGACCCTGCACAGTAAGGTGCTGACCACTATTGCTCTTTTTATTTTTAATCAAGGAACTGGGGCTTAGAAAGGCCCTGTGATTTGTCAGGGTTCTCACAACATATTGGAGCTGGGACCAGGCTCTCCACCGCATCTCTCCAACCCAGAGTCTGAGCTCATAGGAGCTCTATGCTAAGAGCAATAGCTTGTAGCTCAAGGTTGCTTCTATCCCGGTGGTTCTAGAAGAGCCCTGGGAAACTAGTGCATGTTGGAATCCGCTGACAGAGGAGCCCCAGCCACCCCCAGAATGCCAGAAAGAGCGGGAACCCCATCGGCATGCTTTGGGTCAGTTTGGACTTCTGCTTGGCAAGGCAGTTGCATTGGAGCAGGGCTGGGATCTAGCTCCATGAACCTGACTCTGTGACCACTCGTGTCTCTAAAGTTGTCTCTAGGTGGCTTCCTGAATTTGCCCATCCTTGCTCAGAGGAGAACTGGCTTGACCTGTCTGTCTCCATGATCTACACCGCTCCAGGAGCTCAGTCTTCACAGCTCCAAGCACCCCGCCTTGGCCCCTCTCTCTCCTTCAGGAACTGGAAGGACCCACAATGGTTCTTGGGAATCCTTCAATTTCTCATGTCGCTGAGCAATTAGGAACAACGCTAATGTCCCAACTTGATCAGCTCACTGTATTTAGAAGCAGTAGCTGCTACATCATACCAAAGCTGAAGCTAATAATCAGGAAAAAATAAAAGAGCCCATGTCAAGGAAAGGACTGCCCAGCCTGTCCTCGGCAGTTTCCCAGGAAGCAGGACCTTCGCAGGGAGGAGGAGTGCCAGGGCCTGGGTCCTGCTGCCTCTGGAGCCAGGGCCCATCTGCAGGCGGTCTCCGTGGACAGCATGCTGGGGACATGGCTACCGCACCTGGGGAAGTTTCTGCTGGGGATCCCGGTTCACTTGGGAGAAACAAATGTGGTCTGAGACAGAATAAATACTCTCTTTCCAAGCTTCCTCAGGTGAATGGAATCACCCAATTTAGAGGAGGCTTAACAAACCATACTAGACAAAGTAGCCAGAAATGAGGTACCATGATGCTGACCAGATGGCACAGAGGTTAACATCAGGGACTTCAGGAGCCCAGCTGCTGGCCTCAAAAGTCACGGCTCTGCCTGTGAAGTGTCTCTGGGCAAGTCGTTCACGTCCACTCTGCCTCAGCTTCCTCGTCTACAAAATGGAGATGATGGTTATCATAAGCATCTCACCAGGGTCTATAAGAATAGAACAGTAATAACCGGGTTTGGTGGTGCATGCTTGTGATCCCAGTACTAGGAGACTGAGACAGAAGGACCACAGGTTCACGGCCAGCCTAGGCTACTTAGTGAAGCCCTCTGCAACTTAGTGAGAGCTTGTTTCAAAATAAAGAATAAAAAATAGGGCTTGGGTGTAGCTTGGAGGTAGAATGCCCCTGGGTTCAATCCTTAGTATGCCCCCCCAAAAAAAAGAATTCAATGATAATATACATAAAACCCTAGAACCATGTCTACTACACTCATCCTCCAGTACTAGATACCTATTCAGGTCATACCCAGAGGTGGTGACAGAAGAGCTCCATGTTCCCAGCTCAGTCATCTTGTTTGGGGGATATTGCTGCACATCCCTGAGGCTTGGTTTCCTAATTTGAGTACCTAAATGATTGTTTTGCAGCACTATCATGAAGAAAAAATAGAATTATGGAAAGAATCATTTGTTCAGCTGTAAACGGATCCCCTAGGGTTGTGCAGTGCACAATCTGAGCAATCGCACACAGCAGCCCTGATGATGAACGTAAAGTAACTGTTGAGATGCAGATACCACCCCCATGCCTCCTTTGCATCCAACAGTGGACTTTATTCAAAGGATGGTTGCACCTGCACACCTTCTGAGCACAGTGGCTGCGAATGCTCAGGAAGGACAGTGCCGTCCTCAGTTTTTAACCTGCGGGATCCTTGCCCTCTAGGAACAGACGTTTCTGGCAGTGGGAAGTAGCTCAGGCGCTGCAATAAAGCAAGAGCAAACCTGCAGGGCAGGCTCCAGAGAGTGAGGTACCCGACCGCAGACGGGACTGAGCATCTTCCCAAAGGAGGGTCACTGGGGGCGGCCTTGACTCCCAGTGAAGCGGGCAGTCACTCTGCACTGTTGGCTGGTCCACACCATCCCTGCAGCTGCCCCTCTGTGTGTGCAGGAGTGCCTGCTGCAAGCGCAGGCAAGGGTGAAGGCTGGCAGAGTCTGGGGGCTGCTCCGTCCCCCCGCCCACACCCACTGGGTCATTCACTTCAAATAGGGCAACTCACAGAGAATCCCAGTGACACTATTTTCCTATTACCCTTCATTACAACCACTTAGATCTTTTATTTTATTACAAACATTCTTCAGCACAGTCACGGGCTGATCTCCTAATTGGAGCTGCTGCCTCCGCCCCCACCCAGATCAAAGCGCCCTGTTTGTTTGTGGAGGATGCAGGATGAACCGTCTTGCGGCCTTTGAACATGAAGGCCCCTTTGTCTCCCAGCTGAAGTCATCCTAGGCAGGGGGGGGGGGGATTCTGCAGCCAGTCCCAGACTTAGACCAGGGTGTGAAGGGGGAAGGTGAGAGCCTGGCTTTGAAAACCAGGTTCTCACCTCCCCACTGCCTCTAGGGAGAGGTCTCAAACCCGAGGTCCCACAATAAATCTTACATGACCCCACAGTGATTTTTTTTTTGTTTAAATATACTAACTCAAATATTAAAGATTTTAAAAGATCAACAAATTCAGATGGTTTTTTCTTAAAAAAAAGAGTACTTAGGACACAGTGGCACACTACTTGGGAGTCTGAGACAGGAGGATAGCAGGTTCAAAGCCAGCCTCAGCCACTTAGTGAAACCCTGTTTCAAAATAAAATAAATAAATAAAACTGGGGGTAGAGAACCCCTGGATTCAATCCCCAGTTTGAAAGGAAAGAGAGAGAGAGAGAGAGAGAGAGAGAGAGAAGGAACAGAGTATATCCTTTCCACTTTCTCTAAAATTATGAATATCTGGCAATAGTGGATCTCTATTAAAGAAAAATAAGCCCCTCATCCTGGCATCCTCCGAAACAGTCAATAGGACCAGTGGTGGACACCTGACCTGGGCTGGGCCTCTGGGATCCTTCCTCCTCGGGAGCAGCGATTTGCTCTAGCCCTGTAAGCCATGCCAGAGTGAATGGCTGAAACTGGACCACAGGCAAGTGGGAGGAACTGTGTGAAAGATGGACGAAGCCCAGGTAGAGAGAAGAGAGTCTGAGGCTGGATGCTGCCGCATCCGCAGCTCTGGGGTAGAAGATCACCTCCTGGGCCTCCACCTTCCTGAGCACCAGCTCACCTCTGCCCCAGCCTTCACATCACCCGTGGCCTGCCTGCCATGGAGCACCACCTGCTGTGTGAGCTGACTTGAGAGACCCTGTGTTCCTGGAGCTGTGCGATCCCTGTGTAAACAGAGCAAAGGGTCTCAGTTCCATCCTGCTACTGCCCTGGCCTAGAGCTCTAAGACCAGACATTTAACCTCAGTTTCTCCTCTTTCTTTCTTTCTTTCTTTCTTTCTTTCTTTCTTTCTTTCTTTCTTCCTTTTTGGTGGTGGTACTGGGGTTCCTGGAAGCCCTTTTACCTCCGGGCCACACTCCCAGACCTATTTTTTTATATTTGGAAACAGGGTCTCCTAAGCCAGCGTGGCTGGCTTTGAACCTGTGCGATCCTCCTGTTTCTGCCTCCCAAGCTCGGGGATTACAAGCGTGCACCACCATGCCCGGCTCAGTTTCTCCTATTTCTAAAATGAGAATAGCAAGTTCTTACTTTATAGGGCTTTGAGAAGATTCAAAATAAATAATAGAATTGGGGGTCTTTGTGCACAATACCTAACACAGGGGTACTCAGCATCTGACCAGTAGATTATCATTGCTGTTGTTGTTGCTGCTACTATTTAAAAGCTTTGGTGGAGAGCTAGCAGTCATTTTAACCATTTTTTTCTTTTTTTGTGTGTGATACTGGGGATGAAACCTAGGGGCATTCTACCTCCAAGCTACACCCCAGCCCTATTTTTTATTATTTATTTTGAAACAGGTTCTCAGTGAGTTGCAAAGGGCCTCCCTAAGTAGCTGAGGCTGTCCTAGAACTGCAATCCTCCTGTCTCAGCCTCCCAAATGCTGGGATTACAAGTATGTGCCACTTTGCCCAGCTTAGCCAATTCTTGATTACTCTATTTTGCAGACCATCCACGGACCAGCTTTTATCACGCGTGGACTTCTCTCCATCATCAGTTTCTGATGCTCAAGAAAGACAGAACAGACAGGTGGGTAGTACATACTTATAATCCCGGCAACTTTCAGAAGCTGAGGCAGGAGGATGGCAAGTTCAAGGCCAGCCTCAGCAACCTCACGAGACCGTGTCTCAAAATAAAATAAAAATAAATGAATAAAAGTAAAAGGTTGCTGATGTATCTCAGTGGTAGAGGGCTTGCCTAGCATGTGTGAGGCACTGGTTTCAATCCCCAGTACCACACGAAAAAGAAAGAAACAAAGGATGATATTATTGTTGACCAAATTCCTGCAATTGTGAAGATATGCTTATAATCAATATCATATCAAGACGGCATGGTGTTTACTCCAGGACCTTAGATGTCTTTTCAAAAAGACATGTTGTATTTTTCTAAATGAAGGATGCGATGCCAGCAGACAGCAGAACAGAGTTTCAGTACTTATCTATCCCCCCTCAGAAACATCAATTTGAACAGCTATCCAAGGGCAAAAATACCATTGCAAGAACTAAAATATCCAGGTGAGAGTTTACAGCACTTGGGTGGAGCACAGATAACAGAAAAAGCACATGGAAGAGGGACAATTTCATGTTACCCAAGGCCCACTTCTCCCAAGCCTGACCAGCACCACACAGAAAGGGATTCCAACTGCAAGAAAGAAGGAAATTAAATAAACACCTAACTTCATCAGAGACTTCCAAACTAGGCCAACGCCAGTGAACTATAGTGCCAGGCCAGCCTCCACAATCCTCGGCCAGCCCCTAAGGACCCATGCTCCAGGTGGGACCTAGCCTCTAGACCTGCCATAACCCCAGACTGGACACAAGACCAGGCATCAGGCTGGTTCCTGTAGACCTAAGTTCCACTCCCTCCCTGCCCCAGTGTCAAGCTCACAACTATAGCCCATGTTCCAAGCTGACTCTATGCCAGGCAGCCCCACAGATCCAGGTTCCAGGCCCACCCCCACAAAACCCATGCACTAGTCCAACCCAAGTGGACCCTGGCACCAAGCCAGCCCCTACAGGTCCAGCCTCCTGGCCTGGCCGGACTCAAGTACCAGGCCAGTTTGCCCGAGGATCCCAGCAGCAAGCCTGTCTTTGGACTCACCAGAGTGTATGCCCAGAATTTCTGGATGGATTGACTAGTGAAGGGCTCTCCCTGCAAAAGCCAATCTGTAAAGTCCAGAAGAGGTTCCTGCTGCTTCAGACAACAATGTGAAGCTACAAGGGTCACTAATAGGAAAATGTGACACCACCATAGGAACACCACAAACCGACTGTAAAGAAAAGACATTCATAAATCGCCTGATAAGGAGCTCATAATTGTCTTGAATAAGTTGAGGGAAATACATGAGCAAACAGAGAGGCAACTAAATTACACAAAGTAAATGATACAGGAAAAAATGTAGAAGTCCAATAGGGAGAGAAACCTTAATAAAGAACCAGGCGAATTCTACAGAAGACTCAAGCAAAAGAGTAACAAGTTCAAAAATAGGTCAAATGAAATTACCCAGTAACAGAAACAAGGAAAAGAGAATGAAAAAAGTGAAGAAAGAGAGTATGACATATGGGGGCACCAGTAAGCAAACTAATGTTTACATCTTAAGATCCGTAGAAGAAACAAAGAGAAAGGACTGAGAACTTTTTTTTTTAAGAAATACAGAAAACTCTCTAAATCACAACAGGGAAATCAACAGGCAGACCCAAGGAACCTAAAGAACCCTAAATATATTAAATATAAGGAGATCCGCATCAAGACACATTTGAATTCTCAAAAGTCAGACAAAATGAATTTTGAAAGTAGCAAGAGAAAAGTAACACACTATATACAAGGGAACTTCCATAAGATTATCTACATAGCTCTCAGCAGAGACCTTAAAAGCCAGGGGAGAGTGAGATGATATATTCAAAATGCTGGGAGGAGGAGGAGGAGGAGGAGGAGGAGGAGGAGGAGGAGGAGGAGGAGGAGGAGGAGGAGGAGGAGGAGGAGAAGAAGAAAAGAAGAGGAGGAGAAGAAGAAAAGGAGGAGGAGAGAAGGAAGAGGAGGAGAAAAAGGAGGAAGAGGAGGAGGAGGAGGAGGAGGAGGAGGGCCAACCAAGAATACTAAACTCAGTATGTTGTCCTTCAGAAATAAGGAACTAAAAAGACTTTTCTAGACAAACAAAAGCTCTGGGAGTTCATCACCAAAGACCTGCTTACAATTTTTTTTTTTCTTTTTGGTGGTACTGGGGATGGAACCCTTCTACCTCCGGGCTACACTCCCAGACCTATTTTATATTTTATTTGGAAACATGGTCTCTTAAGCCAGCAAGGCTGACTTTGAACCTGCATGATCCTCCTGTCTCCACCTCCCAAGCATGGGGATTACAAGTGTGTGCCACCACGCCTGGCACAAAAATTTTTAAAGGAGGTCTTGAAGTTGAAATTTAAAAAAAATTTTAAAGGAGGTCTTGAAGTTGAAATTAAAAAATTCTAAATAACAACATAAAAATATAAATATAAAACTCACTGTAAAGAATATTATTAAATCAGAATAATGTTGTAATAGTAAGGTATAAATCACTTTAAACTGTAGTTTAAAAAAATTAAATGTTAAAAGTAGCTATTTTTTGCATTTATGTAGCAAGTTGGGCATAGTGGAACATGCCTGTAATCCCAGTACTTGGGTGGCTGAGACAGAATCACAGGTTCACAGTTAGCCTCAGCAACTTGGTAAGGCCCTCAGCAACTTTATGAGACCCCATTTCAAAATAAAAATAAAACAAAACAAAATAAAAATAGAGCTGAGGATGTAGCCCAGAGGTAAAATTCCCCTGGGTTCCATCCTGATCTCACACACACACACACACACACACACACACACACACACACACACACAGTAACTATATTTGTTAATGAATATATAATATATGGAAGATATAAATTGTGACATTCAAATCACAAAATATGGGTGCAGGATAAGATAAAATGTAGAATTTTTAATGAAATTGAAGTTAAGCTGTTATTCAACTTTAGTTAGAATGTTACAACTGTAGGATACTTTACTTAAGCCTCATGATAACCACAAAAAAATGTGTAGTAGTAACACAAAAGGATAAGGAGAAAATAATTAAAGCATATCACTACAAAACAAAAACTCAAACCAAAAATAAAAGCAGAAAGAAGGAAAAATAACAAAGGAACTACAAAACAAAATATTCTTTTTGTTGGCAATATTAAGTCTTGGCCTTTCAAAAGTTACTTTCAGTGTAAATGGATTAAATTCTAAAGTCAAAAGGCATAGAGTAACTGGACTGATTTTAAAAAATAAGGTTTGCCGGGCGTGGTGGCACACACTTGTAATCCCCATGCTTGGGAGGCAGAGACAGGAGGATCGCGCTGTTTCGAAGCCAGCAGCGCTGGCTTAAGAGACCCTGTTTCAAAAATATAAAAAAATATAAAACAGGTCTGGGAGTGTAGCCCGAAGGTAGAAGGACTTCCAGGAATCCCAGTACCACCAAAAATAAAAAAATAAAAATAAATAAAAAATAAAAAATAGGGTCCAACTATATGCTGCTTACAAGAGACTCACACATATGCTAAAGTGAAGACAATCGATACAAATTATGGCCCAAAGAGAACAGATGGCTACACTTATACCAGACAAAATAGTTTTTAAGAACTAGGTGTAGTAATGCATGACCATAATCCCAGTACTTGAGGGGCTGAAACAGGAAGATCGCATGTTCAAGGCCAGCCTCAGCAGATTAGCGAGAACTTATTTAAAAAAAAAAAAAATTAAAAGGGGTGAAGGTATAGCTTAGAGGTAAAATGCCCTTGGATTCAACTTTCCAGCCCCCCCAACACACACACTCCAAAATATATAGAGACTTTAAGAGGGAAAAAAAAAAGACAAAGTGCATCATTGTATAATGATAAATGGGCCAGTTCATCTAACAATTACAATAATATGTACCCAATTTTAAAGCACCAACAAAAAATATAAAGCAAATATTTATAGAACTGAAGGGAGAAGCAGAGTAACTATAGGGGGCTTTACTACCCCACTTTCAACAATGGATAGATATCCAGAGAGGAAACCACAGACTTAAACAACATTACAAACCAAATGAGCTTGACAAACATATTCAGAATTCCCTTTCAAGCATGCACAGAACACTCCAGGATAAATCCTATATTAAGCCACAAAACAAGTCCTCACACATTTAAAAAGATCAAAATCACGAGTATCTTTCCAAACCACAATGCTGTAAAACTCGAAATCAACAGAACACCAGGTCGCGGCAACACATGCTTGTAATCCCAGTCCTTGGGAGGCTGAGACAGGAGGATCACAGGTTCGTGGCCAGCCTCAGCTACTTAGTGAGGCCCTCTGTAACTTAGTGAGACCCTGTTTCAAAATAAAGAATAAAAACAGGGCTGGGGAGGGTGTAGCTCAGAGGTAGGATGCCCCTTGGTTCAATCCCCAGTACTACAAGAAAGAAAGAAAGAAAGAAAGAAAGAAAGAAAGAAAGAAAGAAAGGAAAGAAATCAACAGAAGAAAAACTGGAAAATTCACAAAAGTGTGGAAATTAAAGAACATATTCCTGACCAATGAAGTCATAAAAAGAACCTCACTAGAAATCACAAAATATCTTTAGACAAATAGGACTGGAAATACTACATACCAAAACTTATAGAATGCAGTAAAGGCAGTCCTAAGAAATAATTTTATAGTGATAAATGCCTACATTTAGAAAAAGATACGTATCAAATAAACGACCCAACTTTGTACCTCAAAAGCCAGAAAAAGAATAAGCTAAGCCTAAAGTTAGCAAAGAAAGAAAATAATAAACCGGGCGTGGTGGCGCACGCTTATAATCCCCGCGCTTGGGAGGCAGAGACAGGAGGATCACGCGCTGGTTCAGAGCCAGCCTTGCTGGCTTAAGAGACCCTGTTTCCAAATAAAAATATAAAATAGGACTGGGAGTGTAGCCCGGAGGTAGAAGAGCTTCCAGGAACCCCAGTACCATTAAAAAAAAAAAAGAAAGAAAATAATAAAAGATCAGAGCAGAAGTAAAGGAAATAGGCTAGAGAATATAAAAGATCAATAAAAAAGTAAGTAAAAATAGAACTCCCATATGATCCAGCAATCCAACTTCTGGGTACGTATGTATAAAGAAAGGTAATGAAATAAGTATCTTGAAGAGATATCTGTATCCCTGTGTTCATTACAGCATTATATTCAACACAGACGGATAATACAGTATCGTGTGTGTGATAAAATATTACTCAGTCTTAAAGAAGAAGGAAACCTAGTCATTCCTAAGAACATGGATGAACCTGAAAGACCTTATGCTAAGTGAAATAAAATGGGCACAGAATGATGGTGCTTATCAGGGCTGGGGGATGGGGAAATGAGGTATAAACTTTCAGTTAGGCAGAATGGACAGGTTCTGGATATCTAATGTATAATATGGTGACATAAAGCTACACTGTGTACTTGAAATTATTGAGTATAGATTTTAAATGTGTCTCTCGCATACACAAACAGTATGTGAGGTAATTAATATTTTAACTAATTTGTGATAATTACCTCATAACATATATCAAAACATGTTATACATCATAAACACATTTTTGTCAATAAAGCTGAAAAATTAAAGCAATAAATACTGTTTAAAAATTAAAACACTGCTCCAAACCTCTGCCCAGCAAAACTGACCAGGAGTTTGTTCCAGGTCTCTGTGCTGGGTGCCCACTCTGTGCCAGAGCTGGAAAACCCCACAGGGCCCCTCAGCGGCTGCAGCTGTGACCTCTGCCACCAGCCACACCTGGGCGGGATCCTCACTGAGGCCTGAGCCTGGTTCTAGCCAACACAGGTGTAGCCATTTCCTTTGGAGAGTTGGCCACACCCCTCTCCCTGAGGACCCTGTTACTTTAGGGGTTATAAAATTCACACCCTTTCCCACACTCAGGGACTTCAGCTCTCCTATCTTGGCCTCAGTTTTCCTAAATGGGCCTCCTCCACTCAGGCACTCTCTCCTCTCTGGGATAGAATACTAAGACTGTGGTTCTCAGATTGTGGCCCTAGACTACAAGCATCAGTATCACCTGGGAAGTTGTTAGATGCAAGTTATTGGCCCCCTCCCAAGACCTACTCCATCAAATTCTTAGGTGGTGGTGCTCAGCAGTCGGCTTTAACAAATGATTCTGCTGTATGCTCCAGTTTGAGAACCATGGGCCCTTATAGTCCTCACAGTGAATGTACTTTGATATGCAAAAGCCAAGAAGGGGGCTTGTTCTGAGATGACTTCAGTTTCCAGTCTCTGCCACATAGCATCTCCGTACCCAGTGGATAAATCACAAACACCAGAGCCCTGAGCTGAGAGGAGACAAAGGCTGGGGCCAACATGTCAACAAGTATGACAGCGTTGGGTTGTACACTGCACAACTCCAAGAGACGTCCTCCCATAAACTACCATGTGCATGGCACAACATGATGCACGGGTAGCAACAAGAAACCAAAGGGCATAAGATGGAATCAGTGGTCATTTGAATAAGTGGGTGTGGGAAAAATCCATCCCCAGCAAGGGACAATTGGAAAGATTGGAAGAAAAAATGGTGCAAAACCCAAACTTGGCCCCAGGGGGTGCCACACATTGAACTGTTCAAAAGGCCTCAAACTCAGGTGCCTTCAGAAGCCAGGCTGGTATGTGCTGAAGACTGGACACAGCCCACCCAGAGAAGTGACCACCACCCATCTTCACTGTTGCCACACATGGTGCCGAGCTCGGTCTTGTCAGAGCTTTCTCTTGAAAAACAAGCAAGAACAGACATCCATACATTTACTTGGAATCTTTCAAATATTTTTAAAATATCATGATTTGTATTATATCCAGAATATAACCATTACTCTTAAACCCCAATTAAAAACTAATACACAAGAGTTAGAAACATTGCCAGAAAAAAAAAACAAAACACCATACAGATGGCAAATTAGTACACGAAAAGATGGTCAGCATCATCGCTCACTGGGGAAATGCAAGTTAAAACCACAGTGTGACACCACATATCTACTGAGAGGGCCAGAATAAAAGCAAAACCTGATGACACCACGTGCTGATGAGTGCGTGGAGCAGCTAGAACTCTTTCACACGGGTGGCAGGAATGGGAAAGGGTGCCAATACTTTGGAAACCATTTGGCAATTTCTTACAAAGTTAAACACACTCTTACAATGCGACCCAGCAATCCCACTCCTGTGTGTTTGCCCAAGAGAAATAAAAAATTATGTTCACATAAAAACCTGTATGTGAAGGTTTATGTGAATGGCTTTATTTGCAATCACCAAAAACTATAAATAATCCATATGACCCTCAACTGAGGAATGAATAAACAAATTATGAGGTATCAAATTGTAAGATACAAATCAGCAATAAAGGAACTAATGCAATAAAACTGCTGAATCTGTTTTTCAAAGATATTCTGCTAAGTTAGAGAGCTCTGATCCAAGACTCTGTGGTGGGGGATTCCATTTCCATGACATTCTAAAAAAGACAAAATCTTGGTAGAACACAGATGTGTAAGCCAGGTGTGGTGGTGCACACCTGTAACCCCTATGCTTGGGAGGATGAGGCAGGAAGATCGCAGGTTTGAGGACAGCCTCGCAAGTAGTGAGACTCTCTTCAACCTAAACAGATTTTAAGAAATAAAATAAGGCTGGGAGTGTAGCTCAAAAATAGTATGCCTCTGGGTTCAATCCCCAATACCACACACACAAAAAAAGAACACAGATCTGTGGTTACCAGAGTTGGTGGTAGAGGCAGAGTTTGATTAAAAAGCTCATGGGGGCTGGGTGTTGTGACGCCCATTTGTAAGCCCAGTACTGAGACAGGAGAATCACGCAGGTTCGAAGCCAGCCTCAGCTACTTAGTGAGGCTCTCAGCAACTCAAGTGAGACCCTGTTTCCAAATAAAATATAAAATAGGTCTGGGAGTGTAGCCTAGAGATAGAAAGCCCCTGGGTTCCATCCCCAGTTACACACACACACACACACACACACACACACACACACACACACACATCTCATAGGGTGTGCTTTGGGGAGTGAGGGAAATGGTTTATCAGTTGATTATAGTGGTGGTCTGTCAAAATTTATAGGGCCATTTATTAAAAAGGATAAATTTTATCGTATGTACCTTATCTGATAAAAGTATACTTTAATAAAAATGAAAAATAAAATTTAAATCACCGTGTGGGCCAAACAAAATAGCACTGCAAGTGGGTTCCAGCGTGAGGTGAGGCCTGTGCTGGACATCATGGAAGATAAACAGGAAAGATAGCGTGTTTTTCTCTGTTCTGTTTTGCACTGGGAGTTGACCCCAGAGGCACTCTATCTCTGAACTAAAACCCCAGTCCTTTGTATTTATTTTGTTTTATTATTTTACTTTGAAACAGGGTCTCACTATGTTTCAGAAGATGATAGTGTCCTTGCAGGTATTCCCCTACTCTCAGCAGCCATCGATCTGGGGACAATTCACCCCATCCCTGGGAAGCTGTGCCCCTTCTCTCCTGAGATTGGCTGTGCCCAGAATGGGAAGAAAGGCCTCAGCCCCGGCCATAGCTTGTGAAAGGGCCTTCCATTGGGAAGACAGGGACCAGCACTGGGGCAGGGCCAGGGAGCTTCTGAGAGGGCACAAGAAGATGAGGAGCCAGGAGGGGCGGGAGGGGGCTTTCAGGGTCTTGAAGGACAAGCCTGAAACAGGAGACAGACTTAGTCAGTTATAAACAGCATGCTTATCTCCATGCTATGCTTTGTCCCCTCAAACTTGCAGGAATTTAATCCTCAAATGCTTATCTTAACAGATTTAGAGGGTGGATGGAATCCACTATGATGTTTAGAGGTGGGGCCTCTGGGAACTGATTAGACTACATTAGGTCACTAGGGTGGAGGCCCATGATTGAATCCTGGTGGCTTTGTAAGGAGATGAAGAGAGACCACGCAGACACAGAAAGGCTTGCGTGCCTTTGCCATGATGTCATACCTGCACAGTGCCATTTGGATTCCAAATTGGGAGCTAAGTTTTCCTCTTTTCTTCATGAAGCAGTCTGCCTCAGGTGTCTCGCTATTAAAAGATGGCAAATGCACTCTATTTTTCAGATGGCGAAGCTGAGGCCCCCACAGCTAAGACACCTAACAGGCGACTGATGGAGACTCAAACACAGCCTCCAGGGCCACCTGAGCAAAGGCCCTGCCCGGCCGCTAACTCCCAGAGGAACCTAGGGAAGTCCTTGCTCCTCTCTGGACCTTGGTTTTCCATCTTGACAATGACTAGAAGTCCTCATGGATCCGGAAGCCCCAAATCCCAGAACTTCATAGCACCCGGTGCCAGTCTTCCTTCCACTCCGAGACTGGCCACCCGTCTGGAACCCCTTGTCCATGCTTTGATGCTGCCCACTGGCAAGCAATAGCCTGGACCCCCTGACCCGAGCACTCAGCGACCTGGAAGAATGACCCATCGTCCTTGCTTTATCCATCCCAGCTACCTCAGCCACTTCCTCCTCCCCACCTCTGCGGACAGCGCCCTGGGCTTCCTGCTTCCTGCTCTTCACACCTGACACACATGCATGCCCACAGCCCTTCAGCAAGTTGCCTAGTGACTCAGGGGGCTAACTCTTCCAGGCTGCTTTTTAATTCAGCCCACAAACACTGGGCTGGTATCGGTGTTCAGAGAGGTTGATGGGGTAAGCCACTAGGGAGAAAGAGGGGAACCCCAAGAAAAATCAGTTTTAGTCTCGTCACAAGGACTTTGCTATTTGCCCTACGAAAGGCTTCCCCCCATGAGGCAGCCACCGTGCTCCTCATTTCTAAGTAGTTTCAAGACCCAAGATGGAAGATCCCCGGTGCTATGGGTCATGTTCTCCTTCTCCTCTCCTGGGCTTTCCAACTTGATGCCATGAGCAATTATTACTTTTGAAGTTGGAGAGCAAAGGTATATAGACTTATGATTCTTTTAAATATGGGGGTACTTTATTGGTGATATCTATAAGTTATTCTGTTCCTTGAAAAAATGCAGACAAGAGCGAAAGACAGTGAAAAGTCCCCCATAATCAACTGACCTGGCAGAGATCTTTTTGTTTTGTTTTGGTACTGGAAAGTGAACCCAGGGGCACTCTACCTCCAAACTAATCTCCCAGCCCTATTTTATTTTTTAATTTTGAAACAAGGTCTCACTAGGTTACTGAGAATCTCAGAAGTTGCTAAGACTGAGGTTCCCAAGTACTGGGATTATAGGCATGTGCCACCATGCCCAGCTATTGTGCCCTTTTCCCAACTTGTAGTGATGTAAAGCTGAAAGAAGCTTCCAGGAACTGGGTTTCCAATGTGAAGTCCCTCCATGGCTCGGGTTCTGGTCCAGTGGGACCAGCAGGAGTGCTGAGCAGGAGCCTGCCTATGCCTGTGTTCCCCAGAACCACACTTCAGCAGGTACTGGGAGCCTCCAGCAAAAAAGGAATTCATCGTGTGCTAGTCCATACCATTCATGTGCAGGAAGGCGGAGGCTATAGAGGCAAAAGCCAATCGCCCCCAAATTTGGCCTATTAATGTGATACTGCCAATTTTTGCAATGTGTGTTTTAGGCCAAACAGGGATAATTAATGGGAAATAGGCAACTATTCATTATCACCAGGATTTCATAAGAGAATTGATGTTTGCATACCCAAAATAGGAAAGTCTGCCTCTCTGGATAAAAGCTTTACCAGAGCTGCAGTACCCTGCCCTGCTAGCCTTATTTTGCTCTGTGGGGTGTGCGCTATAGACAGAGGCTAGAGTTCAGAGCTGGGAAAGGTTCTTTCCTTACTCTGGGCCTCAGTTTCCTCATTTATCTGGCATTCTTGTTGCTTAAAGATTCTATGTCCCCTTCATCCCTTATCATTCTTTTTTTTTTTCCAATGACAAGTAGCTTTGTCCCCAGGGTTACTTCAACATCCATACCCCACAGGTTGCTAGGTAGTGCCAACATCTAGACAGACGAGGAGGGTAACAGCCTTGGAGAAGTGGCAGTGATGTGGCTGGAGGAGGGACAAAGGCAATGCCCAGAACAGGAAGTCTAGACGCTGCAGGGCGGGGTGTGGGAGGGAGGGTGAGGCTGCAGGGTGTGGGGGGGGGAGGAGGTGTCCCATGGTAATTTAGAAAGGGCATGAGATGTCCAAGGGGTGGTGAGAATGTGTTCAGGGAGGAATCATTTTCTGGATGATAATATATATGTATATATATCATGCACACACATATATACAATACATATATGCATATATGTATTGGAATATATGTATATGTGTGTGTGTGTGTGTGTGTGTGTGTGTGTGTGTGTGTGTATGTTTGTATGTATTGGGGAATTGAACCCAGGGGCATTTTTACCTCTGAGCTACACCCCAGCCCTTTTTATTTTTATTTTCACTTACTTATTTGGTACTGAGGATTCAATCCAGGGGCCTTCTACTTCTGAGCTACACTCCCAACCCTTTATTTTTATTTATTTATTTGTTTGTTTATTGGTGGCACTGGGGTTCCTGGAAACCCTTCTACCTCTGGGCTACACTCCCAGACACCTATTTGTTATATTTTTATTTGGAAACAGGGTCTCTTAAGCTAGTGAGGCTGGCTTCAAACCTGCGCGATCCTCCTGTCTCCACCTCCCAAGTGCAGGGATTACAAGTGTGCGCCACCATGCCTGGCTATTTTTTATTTTGAAACCAGGTCTCACTAAGTTGCTGAGGCTGGCCTCAAACCTGGGATCCTCCTGTCTCAGCCTCTGAGGATTGCAGGCATACACTATTGCTCGGCACGTGGAGAGATTTTCTGAACATAAAAGCTGCATTCTGTCAGTAAGTGGAGTTAGTTCATGGAGGGGCCCAGCTGGTAGCCCTGGATAGAGAGATGGAATGAGAGAACAGACCCGGGAGCCCCCCCTCACCTTGCCCAGCACCTCTGCCTCTCCCGTGGGCCCCTGGGAGGTGTTCTGAAGCTCCCTCCCCCTAGGCAGAAGCCTGTCCTCCTGGGCTCAGGACTCAGGAGCACATGACAGGAGCCAGGAGGGCACAGGAGCCTGCTTTACCTGCAGCTTCACCTCCCTGTCAGACCCCGAAGCCTCCCCGCAGGGTCTCCAGCCCCTTCCCCATCTCCTAAATCCAGCTGCACAAATTAAGAGAGCAAGGGGTAGTAGGCATCAGGGCTGAGGAGAGTTTAGATCATGTCATTAAATCGTCCCTCATTTACTTAGGGAGAAACTGAGGCTGGAGAATGGAAGCCAGGCCGTGTTTACAAATTCATTTCTGAGGTGAAACAATAATGATCCTGATAACAACAACAAATGATTGCTGAATTCCAGTCTATCTCTTTTCTTCCTCCAGGACTTTTTAGCTGGAGCACTGGGTACTGAGGCCAATGGGTTCTTAAGCCGTGGCTGGACCTAAGGAGAGATGCATCTGGATCCCAGGAGAGCCATCCGCATGGACACCTTCCTGTCCACGTCAAGTCCCCCACCCGTACGCAGCCTGAGCATCCCCTGATGTGGTCATTTTAAGCAGTTGGATTTTCTATTCTTTCCAGCCCTCGGTCCACCCCCACCCCTCCTAGCAAATGGATAACAGGAAACAGCCAAAGCTTCTTAACTTTTCTTTAATCTTCCCCTCTCTGGCAAACTGAAAAATCAAACGATAATTGTCTGGGTGATCTCATTATTGTCAACAAAATCCAAGCCTTGAAGTCCGAATCCACTGAAACGCGGACACATTAAACACAAAAGGAAACTGTGCTTGCATGTTGTTCGATAAATAAATAAGGCTGGCGGGAGCTAGTCGCGGCCTGGCACACAGAGGGGCCCGGCTGCCGGAAGGGCTAGGACGGGGAGATGACCACAGGAACCCCGGAACCCTGCATCTGGGAAAGACTAGATCTGGGAGGTCAGTGCCCCATCCTTCCTGTTCGTGTGAGTCCAGCCCAGCAGGAAACAGATGGCACCTACACCTACCCAAGGGCAATGAGGGGAATTTGATGATAGGCCTATTTACAAGAGAGGAGAGCCAGAAAGTAGAGGTGAGACACCCCAGGACTAGCAAATAGGAAGCCATTCCCACCACCAGGCCAAAGCAGAGCAGGTAGCAGAACCCAAAGCAGGTGGCCTTGGGACAGGACCCCCAACAAGAGTGGAGGCTTTGGGGAAGGAAATACCACTGCTGCCAGCTGTGGGCTGGCAGGGGGAAGACCAGGAATGGGCAGCATGTCTGCTCTCCCCATCACCTTCTGACCTCTCGATCCTGCCTCCCATTGGCCAGACACTCGGGATGACACAGATGCAGGGATCCAGCTACCTGGAACTGGATCTGTAGAGAAACAGAACACCCAGCATTCCGAGTGGGGCAGACACTCCCCACGACACGCTGCCTCTGCGCTCCCCTCCGCCTGCACAGGCCCAAGGCGGGGAGCTCGGCCCCACCTCCACCTGCAAGCAGCTTGCTGGAATTTGGACGTCCCAAGCCTCAGTTCCTGGCATAACCAAGTTCAGGGCTTGGGCAGTAGGTCACCTGCAGACTTGGGAGCAGGCCTATTTGAATGTGAGGACAGACTGACTGGGATGGCCAGGGAGAGAGGAGCTGGCAGGCAAGCTTGCTGGTTGGGGGGGGTGGGTAAGTACAGAGCAAAATACAACCCCCATTTGTTTGCCTTCTCTTCATGTCTCATTGTCTTGATTTCTTTCTGCCATCTTACCATAATCTTGCTTTTGTGTGTGTGGTGCTTTATGCATGCAAGGTAAGTGACATACCCTCCAGGCTTATGGTAATCTTTTTTTTTTTTTTTTTTTTTTTGGTGGTACTGAGAATGGAACCCTTTTCTGGACTGTACTCCTAGACCTATTTTATATTTTTATTTGGAAACAGGGTCTCTTAAGCCAGCGAGGCTGGCTTCGAACCTGTGCAATCCTCCTGTCTCCATCTCCCAAGCACAGGGATTACAAGCATGTGCCACCACACCCGGCTCATCATTTTAATAAGTGGTATGACAACATAGATGGGTTTTCACCTTTATGGAAAATGAGACGCCCTGGGAGGCTGAGGTGCAGTGGTGGAACCCCTCCTTCCACTCCCTCGCTGGCCTGCAAGACCAGGGCCAGAATCTTCTCCACTCCCGGCTCCTGGGCATGTTGGCTGCCTGAGTGCTGCAAGCCTCCATCCCTCTCTGTCCCAGGGCACCAATGGAGGGAGCTCAGGGAGGGGAGAGGGCATCAGGAGACCTTCATTATTACCTAAATGGGCTGCTTCTGGATGTGCGACCTTGCTCTGAGTCACAATTTCCCAACACAGAAGGAAAGGGGACTTTGATTCTGACTTGACCAGCCTAAGAGCCCAACATGAAGCCCCCTCTCTCCTTTCCCCTTCCCCAACTCCTTTCTATCCTAAAGGAATGGCTATTTCTACCCTGGAAACATAAATCTTATTTTTTTTATTTGTGAGAATTCCCATAAGCACTGTGGGTTTTTGCAAAGGGCCTCTTGCATATTGTCACATTGGGTATTTTGGAAACGGCTCCCTCTGTTTTGTCCACTCAGCCATAACATGAGCAGAAGGGACAAAGGAGGACCCAGCGTCCCTGACAGACCCTCAAAGCAGAGACGGTCCCTCCTGGCCCTCCCTCAGTTCCCCCCTGAGCCTCAGTTTCCTCCTCTGTAAAGTTGGGTGTTTACTACAGGAGTTGCAACCCACAAAGCATTTAGCCAGTTCCCGGTGCTCCATAAGCACTGCTGGAGTGCCAGCCTCATGCTCCACCTCCTTGGAGGCTTGATGCAGTTGGATTTACCCTCAAAGCCAGACGGTCGCTGGATGGCCCTGCCCTTTAGTCTTTGTCTTTTCTCCCCCCAGGCTTCAGCAGGAAAATGTTCACCAGAGAACTGTGGATATGAGGCTGAAAAAGGCTTCTATAAAAATGCAAAGGACTGCATGCTTCTAAGGAATTAAAAAAATATGCGGATCTTTTCATCTATAGATGCCTTGTCACCTTGAATAGGTTCTAAATTCTTTGAGGGTAGAAAATAAAAGCAGGGAACTAATGTTTACTGAACACTGTGGTAGACATTACAAAGTTTCCCCAATATATGGTACAATTTTTCTTTCTGAACATAGAGAAAACTATATCCCACCACCCAATGTGAGGTGGAGCCATGGGGCTAGTTTGTACCAATTAATCGAGAGCAGAAGGTGTCGATCTGCTGCTCTGACTAAAGTTGTCTCTTTAGTCTATCTGCTCTGCCACAACAGGCATAGAGGCTTTGTGTTGAAATGGTAGGGCCAGAATTTAATTCTCTAGATTATTGTTACTCAGAGGGGAAAGCTGTCATGGGGAGTGGCCTAGACATGCAGAAAACCTGGAGTAAAAAATAAACTTCTGTTATTTTAAGCCCGTGAGTTTTGAGGGATGTTTGTTACTACAGCATAGCCTTACCTACACTAACTGATACAAACATGATCATGTCAAGTACTTTTATATGTCTTGTTCTCTCATTTGATCCTCACTGTAACTCGAGAAGTAGGTGTCACCATTTTTCAGAAAGCTGAAATTACAAGACATGTCAGGTCATTGGTCCAAAATCAGTAAGAAGTAGACCTAGGGGTAGAGCCAAGTTTATTTGCCTCCTAATTAGGTCGATTAGGTCGGTTCTACCACTCAGAAAGGAGAAAGTCGGGAAGCAGGCATGTAAATGGCCAACTCAGTGCAGAAATACCTCTAGTAACCATGGGGTCCTTGCTAAGTAAATCATAATCCTTCAAGAGCCTGGGGAGGACTTCCGGGAAGATGGCGACCGAGAAAAGCGGGGCTTAAGAGTCCCGCTAACAACCAATCTCCATTACCACAAAAAGAGCGCCTTTCATAGCCAGAAAAACAAAAAAAACCACCAGGCTCCAGAGAGAAAGCGGACTGAGAACAGAGCTCAGGGCCACAGAGGAGACACACGCGCCCGAGGACGCGGCAGCAGCGCCATACTGCCGGCGGCAGCGGCGAACTCAACGGACGGCTACAGCAAGCCAGGTGAGCCGCTGCGGAACAGCCAAGCGGGATCTTTCGGCACAGACAGCATTTAAAGCTCCCAGTGGCTGAGCTCAGCACACGCTGCAGAGATTCAGAGTGGAAATCAAAACCAGAGAAGAAAAAATACGCCAGCCTCATGGCCGAGGGCGTGGCAGAGGCGCCATATTGCCACCGGCGGCGGCAGCAGCAGTGAATTCACCGAGTCCAGTACAGCTACATCTGCGTACTCAAGAACAGTGAGTCAAATTGCGGGCCACAGAGGAGAAATCGCAGTATTGGGCCTCCTGGGACTTGACCCAGTGAGGGAGTGGTGGTGGCAGAGATATCACACCATAGGAGAACGTGCAACCTGGCACCCCCCATAGTTTAAAGCAGCCTCTATCGACTCCCTGGGTCGGAGACTCTGTGATACAGCCCAGTAAAGGAGTAGTGGGGTCTGAGATAATACAGACTCGAGATCCAGAGCACTTTAAGTGAAGCCATAGTGACCCAAGGGAAGAACCCAGAGAAGGCACAAACCTCCGAAATCATGGGAAAGAGGAATAACACTGGAGTAATGAATGTGCACAACCCCACAACATCAGAACCCGATAAAACAGAAAATCAGAGATTTCTAGAAGATCAAATCAGGAAAATAACTGTAGAAATAATAGAGGTGCTTCGAAAAGAACTCAGAGAGAGCCAAAAAGAGATAAAGGATGCAATTAATGAAGTAAAGGCCTCAATTCAAAGCACAAACAACCGATTAGACCACATGGAGAACAGAATCTCGCTCTTAGAAGATGAGCAATCCAAAAATGAATGCATAGTTTCTAATCTAGAAAAAAATATCCAACAGCAGGAATCTGACATTGAAGAAATATGGGCCCATCTTAAGAGAGCTAACCTAAGAATAATTGGAATAGAGGAGGGAAAAGAAAGTGATACCAAAGGGATCAACAATCTCTTCAAGGAAGTAATAGCAGAAAATTTTCCAAATATAGAGCAAGAGGTTGATACACAGATCCAGGAAACTTATAGAACTCCCTTTAGACAGGATCGGAGAAGAGGATCCCCACGCCATATAATTGTCAAAATGACCAATGTGGAAGCCAAGCAGAGAATCTTAAAGGCAACAAAAACAAAGGGCCAACTGACATTCAGAGGCAAACCAATTAGAATCACTCCAGACTTCCCAAACCAAGTCATGAGAGCCAGAAGGGCTTGGAGTAACATATTCCAAACTCTGAAAGAAAACAACTTCCAGCCAAAAATGTCCTATCCAGCAAAACTTTCTATCAAATTAGATGGAGAAATAAGAAGCTTCCATGACAAACAGAAACTGAAGGAATTTATGTCTTCAAAACCAGCGCTAGAGAAAATACTCAAAGAGATTAACTACAAAGAAGAAATAGGTAACACTCACCAGAACCAGAGAAACAAGAGTTTCCATCCAACAGACAACTAAGATTGGTTATCTGTGGAGATTCATTATTTATGTTAGTCTTTTACCTATCTCTAAGTTGTATTGTTTGCCTTTATTGTTAATTTTTAGGATTTCTAGTTGGAATATTAATATACCTTCAGATATAGCATTTGGAAATATTTTATCCAATTCTATTAGTAACTTTTAACTCTGTTTACATTGTCTTTGGATATACAATATTTTCTTTTATTTTTTAGGGAGTTTGTATATTCTTCTGTTGCCTGTGCCATTGAAATCATATCCAAGAAATCACTGCCAATTTCAATGTTGTGAGGTTTTATGACCCAGATTTTCTCCTAAAAGTCTTAAGATTTATATTTAGGTCTTTTATCTATTTTGAGTTAATACTTGTATATGGGATTAGGTAAAGGTCCAATTTTATTCTTTTCCATGTAATTATTATTTTTCAACAATATTTAGTTAAAAGATTATTATTTCCACCACCAAATGTTCGTGGAAACCTTGTCAAAAATAACTTGACAATATAGGGAAGAATTTAGCTCTAGGCTTGTATTTAACTCCAATGGTCTATATATCTGCCTTTAGAACAGTACTACACTGTTTCAATTATTGTAGCTTTATATGGTTTGAAATCAGAAAATATATATCTGCTAGCTTTGTTCTTTTTCAAGATCGTTTTGGGTATCTAGAATTCATATTCCATATTAGGATAGATTTTTTTCTGAAAAATAAATATATAAATATATGATAGTTTCACCTAAAAAAACAAAAAAATATGCTCTAGTAAGAAAGAAAGCAAAAAGAAATATTGAAAGGCTATCTTTAAATCATCAAAAGCTTGGTATCAGACAAATGAAACTGTTATGTGAGATTATCATTTTTAATTTTGGATAAATTGCTATAATACTAGATGTCAACCACTAAGCCAAGCATGGGAAGGAGGGATGGGGAGAGAATGGGGTGGGGATCGGGTGGGGGCTGACTGGGCGATGTGTGCATGTATGTCTACAAAAGTTTGTATCCCACTATGATGTATGAATACAGTGCACCAATAAAATAAAATTAAAAAAAAAAAAAGAGCCTGGGGAAAAAATGTTCCCAGCTAAAAGTAGCTACACCAGAGGGTCTAAGCCAAAGTCAAACTCCAGGTTGGCAGAATTCTTGGATGGCTTGGAATTCCTGCTGGCCAGGGTTCCACTGGCATGGAAGTGTTTACACTCGCCTCAAATTAGTTCTCCCACGCCTTCCAGAGCCCCAGCCCATATTTGGGATGGAAAAGGAAAAATGATTCCCAGTGGGGATTCAAAAGCATCAGAAAAAAACTCCACAGGGCTGTAGCCTGTCCGTGTGGGCCAGGGCTTTGAGCAACGGCATCCCTGGTCCCCCATACCTGAGCCCTGTGCTAGCGGGGCAGCAGGCCAGGAGTACAGAAAGCCTCTCACACACAGATTAGGAAGGAAGGCTTTTTCTGTTTTTTTGCGGTTCTAGGAATTGAACACAGGGGTGTTCTACCTCCAAGCTACACTACCCTAGCCCTATTTTTATTCTTTTTTTTTTTTTTTTTTTTGGTGGTACTGGGGTTCCTGGAAACCCTTCTACCTCTAGGCTATACTCCTAGACCTATTTTATATTTTTATTTGGAAACAGGGTCTCGTAAGCCAGCAAGGCTGGCTTCGAACCTATGCAATCCTCCTGTCTCAGCCTCCCAAGCACGGGGATTACAAGCGTGCGCCACCACGCCCGGCCCTATTTTTATTCTTTATTTTGAAATAAGGTCTCACTAAGTTGTGAAGGGCCTCACTGAGTAGCTGAGGCTGGCTGCAAACCTGCGATCCTCCTGTCTCATCCTCCCAAGTACTTGGATTACAAGCGTGCGCCACCATGCCTGGTTTAGAAAGAAGGCATTTCTGAAAGCCCCCTTACGAAAACCAGTATCTCTCCACATTCAAACCAACTGCAAGAAATGAGAGAAAAGATCTAGTGTGTGTTTCTTCATCCTCCATTCAAAAAGGCCTTGAGTGATTGTACTGCCTTCACATGCAGGGAGCAGCAGGCCCAAGCAAGAGTCTCTGCAGGGAAAGAAATTTATAGAAGACCAAGAAGCTTGTACCCTTCACACAAGAATAAAAAAAAAATAGGCATAAGAAAGAAAAAAGCAGCGTGTTGTTTGAATTAACATTTATATGTGTTAAGAACACACACACACACACACACACACACACACACACACACACGTGACAAACAGAGTTCAGGACAGTGTTTATGGGGGTTAGGGGTGTGACTGTGTCAAGCTTGAGAGGAGCACAGGTCAGAGTCACCATCACTGGCCAGTGCTTCAGCCGAGGGGAGTGACAGGTTACCAGCGTTTCTGTCAGTCTAATTAATATACCAGTGGCACATGAGGGATGCAGGTGCTCAATTGATCCCACGTTGTCTACCTAAGATCTATTTTCAAAGGAGAAACTAAAGCCACACCCCTTACTTGTCATTTCCCAAGTGCTGGGCTCTGTGACAAACCTTCACATACATTAAACATATTTACATGTCACAGCAGCCTTATGAGGTGGCTTATTTTATGTCCATTTTACAGAAAGGTTAAGTACCAGTTGGGCACAGTGGAACATGCCTGTAATCCCAGTGTACTTGGGAGGCTGAAACAGTAGGAGGACTGCAAGTTCAGGGTCAGCCTCAGAAATTTAGTGAGACTCAGCAACACGGTGAAACTCAAGCCTGGTGTGGTGGTACACACTTGTAATCCCAGCATTCAGGAGGCTGAGACGGGAGGATCACGGTTCGCGGATAGCCTCAGCTGCTTAGGCGCTTTGCAACTCAGTGAGACCCTGTTTCAAAAATAAAAAGACTAAAAAATAGGGCTGGAGATGTAGCTCGGAGGTAGAATGCCCCTGGGCTCCACCCTCAGTAATGCAATAAATAAATACTCTGGGCATGGTAGCACACGCTTGTAATCCCCGCGCTTGGGAGGCAGAGACAGGAGAATCGCGCAGGTTTGAAGCCAGCCGCACTGGTTTAGGAGACCCTATTTCCAAATATATATATATTAGGTCTGGGAGTGTAGCCCGGAGGTAGAAGGGTTTCCAGGAACCCCAGTACCACATAAATAAATAAATAAATAAATAAATAAATAAATAAACAAACTAGGAGATAAACATCCCTGGGTTCAGTTCCCAATAAGGAAGGAAGGAGAGAGGGAAAGAGGAAGGGAGAAAGACTGGCTAAGCACCTCCTCAGGGACCCACAGCTAATAAGGCAGGTAGCTTTTGTCACAGTGACAAAATATCTGAAATGGTCCACCTGAAAGGAGACAAGGTTTGTTTTGGCTTTATTCAGGTCTCAGTGGCTTGGCCACGTAGCTTTGGACCTGAGGAAAAGGCAGAATATCATGGTGGGGGAGCTCCTGGTAGAGAAGGCTACTTATAAATGGCAGCTGGCAATCAAAGAGAGAGACAGGACGGGCCGGGTTCTGGATCCCTTCAAGGGCACACCTCCAAGGACCTCGCTCCCTCCCACCAGGCAGCACCTCCTAAAGACTCCATGGCTCCCAATACTGCCACAGGCAGCAAACATGCCTAAGGCACGTGGGCCTTTAGGAACATTTAAGACACAAAGCATAAGCCAGATGTGTAATCCTGGTGCATGCAGTAATCCAAACTACCCCAGAGACTGAGACAGGAGGACTGCAAGTTCAAGACCAGCCTGGGCAACTTAGTGAGATCCTGTCTCAAATTAAAAAGTAAAGCTGGGCGTGATGGCGCACGCTTGTAATCCCTGAGCTTGGGAGGCTGAGACAGGAGGATCGCACAGGTTTGAAGCCAGCCTCAGGTACTTAGCTCATGGTAGAATGCCCCTGGGTTCAGTTCCCAGAAACACACACACACACACACACACACACACACACACACACACACACTATCCAAACCACAGCATAAGGCAATAGGCTTCAGAAATCTACTTAGGCGTCATACAATAAGAATGATAACCACCCATAAAACTCCAAGTCAAAGACAGAGTTGTTGCACGGGTGGTTCTGTGGTTCCATGGTGTCATCAAAGATGGCTTCTCTACCTTGTCCCCACTCCCCCACCCCCACATCCTACTGTATCTGCTGCATTTTCAGGCAATCCCATGCAGCTCAGCAACACAAGGCATTTCCTCTTGTGTGCTGCATGTCACTGGGGAGGGAATCCTTTCCCAGATCTGACTTTGAGACTTTCCTGGGGGCCAGTGACTACTACATGCTCAGAAAAAAGCCAATCACTGGCCATGTGAATGTTTACAGCATTCACCCCCTGAGACTGCAGGTTGAACAGGAATGGCTAAAGGGGAGGCAACCAAGAGCATTTGCCTCTGTCACTACTGGGGTTCTGCTGAGAGAGCAGGAGAGGACCAGATGGTGACCTCACTGGACTGACAGCTCCCTAGATAGAAGCCCTGTCATCCTGTTCTTTCTGCCTCAGGCCTCATGTCTTAATCTGTTTTCTTTGCTATGACAAAATACTTGATGCCTGGTAGTATATAAAGAGAGAAGGTTTCTTTAGCTCATAGTTTGTGAGGTCCAAGAGCATGGCACTGGCATTTGCTCATCTATAGCGAGGGCCTTCTGACTACATCACGACATGGCGTGTGGTGTTGTGGAAGTGCACACGTAGGGAGAGATCACAAGAGAAGAAGAAAGTAAGAAGATGAGCTGAAAAGCCACCTTGCTTTTTAACAACCCATTCTTGCAGGAGCTAGCCCACTGCAAGGGACCAGCATTAATCCCTCCTGGGGGAACTCCCCCACCCCCAGTGACTCGCCTCCCTCCACCAGATCACAGCTCTTAAAGGTTTGCCACCTGGACCTGGCTAGAACCAGGGACCAAGCTTCCAGCACATGAACCTTTTTGGGGACAAAGCATACCAAACCATAGCATCTAGTCAAGGCCCACCAAATAGTAAACACCAGTCCTGGACCTGCTGGGCTCAGTCCCCTGCTGAGGAAAAAGGAACAATCTGCCCTTGGGGCGCAGGTGGCTGATCTGGCCCATCCTACCCTTTGTCCAGAGATGATTGGTCAAGAGCAGTCACCTGACTTCAGGGAAGTTCCATCACACAGTAGCCGGGAGCTTATGTTATGTCATGATACAAGATATCCCAACCAAAATGGTGCTGGTTTGATGTCTATCTCCCCAGATTCTAGAAAGCAGGGTCGGGTGAAAGCTTATCTGTGAGTCTTATTGGTAGGTGCACTTTCATGGAGACAAAACAAGGGTAAATGGAAAGTGGGGCAGAGAAGGAGGGTCCCCTCCAGAACTGAGGGGCATGTTCCCAGCTCTGCGGAGTCCCCAGATCTAGTCCTCTTTGGAGTTGCACTCCCAGAAGCAAGTCACTGTGCCCAGGTCTGCTCCTACCTGGGGCAGCTGTGGCTGGCGGGCACAGGGGCGCAGAGGCTTGACCCCAACCCAGCTCAGGACCACTGACAAGGGTTGTCCCTGCTTCAGGACTCGAACTGAGACAACCACACAGCCACTTCTCCCTCTGCACGGCTCTTCTGCTGTCCTGCCCTCCAACTGACCCCCTGTGCTCTGAGCTTCACCTCAAATGCTGCTGCCCAGAGAACCCAGACAGAACGATTCAAGCACGATCGTTTTTGTGCGTGTCCCGTATTCCCAGCTCAGTGGGACATCCCCACAGAGGATATATGAGATCACTGCATCTCAGGTGAGGCCCTCGAAGGGAAGCCAGGTAGGAAACCTGCATCTCCTAACTCTCACTCTACCAGGGCTGCCTTATTTCCTCCGTGTGGCCCTTCCGGGAAGCTGCTAGGGAAGCTGAAGCATCAGAGCCTCCATGGGCCCAGTCACACCAGTTCTAATGATCAGAGCTGTGACCTGTCCCACCTGGGCAGGCACTGTGGCGGCCACGCCAAAGCCCAAGTTTGCTCTCCAGGGGAGGCTGAGATAGTCAACAGTGTTCAGAGATGAGATGACAGTGATAGCAGCCAGGACTTTACTGCCACAGGAGTAGCTCAAGTCATTGGCTGGGCCACACTGGCTGGGGACAGAGCCAGAGGCAGGCTAGCCAGGCATGATGGCGCACGCCTGTAATCCCAGTCTTGGGAGACTGAGACAGGAGGATCACAGGTTCACAGCCAGTCTTAGCAATCTAGTGAGGCTCTCAGCAACTTAGCATGACCCTCTTTCAAAATTAAAAAATAATAATATAGGGCTGGGAGGTGTGGTTCAGAGGTAGGAAACCCCTGGGTTCAATCCCCAGTACCACAAAACAAACAAACAAATACATACATACATACATACATACATACATACATACATACATAAGTAGGAACCTCAAGAGAGTGGAGGCCTGAGTGAGTAGAAGTCAGGAAGAAATGAGGTGAGGTAGAGAGAAGCCCACCAGAGTGCAGGAGGGCACTGACTGGCCGTCAGTCACCTACAGACACTGCATTTGAGCTGAGGTAGCCCGTGTTATGGTTTGGATATAGAACATTCCCAGGAAGGATCATGCATTGACAGTGTAAAATGTTCAGAGGTAAAATAATTGAATCATGGGATTCTAACTCATCAGTGGGCAAAGTCACTGATGAATTAATAATCTGTATTTATTAAGTGGCAAGGTAGGCAAGTGGGGTGTAGCTAGAGGGGGTAAATTACCTGAGGGTATAGCCTTGGGGCTATGTCCCTCAGCTGCTCCCTGCCCCTCTTTCTCAGTGCCTCACACCATCATGCCCTGCACTCCACAGACATAACCCAGCCTAACATGGACTGAAACCTCCAGAAATGTGAGCAAATAAACCTTCCTTCCCCTAAGTTGTGGTCATCAAGTATTTGGGTCACAGCAGTGAGAATTCTGACTGAAATACCATGTTCCACACTGAGAGGATAGCAAAAACAGCCCTGCAGATACAGCCACCCTTATTCTCAGAGTCTCAGATAGTTTTATCTGAGTCACCTCAGAGATTCTATTCCTTGTGAGGAGATCAGCTTTGTGCAGGAAGAGGACATCTCCTCAGGCTCTAGCCCCAACTTCTGGGTTAGTCCAGTGAGAGCCAGCCTTGGAGTCAGGTCAGCCTTGCGCTTAGCAGTGCTGGGAGGCTATTGGTCCACATTCTGATCCCTCTGGCCACAAAGTGGAGGAGACTCCCACAGCAAGAGACAGCTCAGATCTCAGACGAAGGGAAACCAGCTCTCATACATGGCTTCATCCTTGGGCCTTTCCCTCTGCATTTCTCCTCCGACCAAAAATGTCCTACTACCAATCTTTCAAGGAGCTGCTAGAATACTAGGATCTTACCACCAAATGGGAAACAAAAAATTCAACTTAAAAATCGGCCAAGAATTCAAATAAGCATTTCTCCAAAGAAGATATAGCTATGAATGATAAATGCATGAAATAATGTCAAGGGCACCAATCATTAGGGAAATGAAAATCAAAACCTACAGAAAACACTTCACACCCATTGGAGTGGGATTATTAAACAGAGAGGGAAAGAAAGAGAGAGCTGTACGCGTGGATGGGAAGTGGGCGTTTTTATTAGAAATGTAACCATGCAGCTACTATGGAAGCCAGCATAGCAATTCATCAAAAAATTAATCACGGAGCTGGGCGTGGTGGCGCATGCTTGTAATCCCAGTATTTGGGAGGCAGAGACAAGAGGATCACAGGTTCATGGCCAGCCTCAGCAACTTATAAGGTCCTTCACAACTTAGTGAGACCCTGTTTCAAAATAAAGAGTAAAATATAGGGCTGGGAGGGGTTAAGCCGGTGCTGGGGCCAGTGAGGCCGGCATCGGAGCCTGCCATAAGGCAAGGCCGGTACTGGGGCCTCCGAGGCCAGGATAAGAGCCTGCCGAGGGGTTAGGCCGGTGCTGGGGCCAGCGAGGCCGGCATTGGAGCCTGCTGAGAGGCATGGCCGGTGCTGGGGCCTCCGAGGCCAGGATCGGAGCCTGCTGAGGGGTTAGGCCAGTGCTGGGGCCAGCGAGGCCGGCACCGGAGCCTGCCATGAGGCAAGGCCGGTACTGGGGCCTCCGAGGCCGGGATTGGAGCCTGCCGAGGGTTTATGCCGGAGCTGGGGCCAGCGAGGCCGGCATTGGAGCCTGCCTTGAGGCAAGGCCGGTGCTTAGGCCTCTGAGGCCAGGATAAGAGCCTGCCGAGGTGTTAGGCCGGTGCTGGTGCCAGCGAGGCCGGCATTGGAGCCTGTCATGAGGCAAGGCCGGTACTGGGATCTCTGAGGCTGGGATAAGAGCCTGCCGAGGGGTTAGGCTGGTGCTGGGGCCAGCGAGGCCGGCATCGGAGCCTGCCGTGAGGCGAGGCCAGCATCGGAGCCTCCCGTGAGGCATGGCCAGTGCTGGGGCCTCCAAGGCCGGGATTGGAATCCTGCCAAGGGGTTAGGCCGGTGCAGGGGCCAATGGCCAGCATCGGAGCCTGCTGTGAGGCAAGGCCACTCCTGCGGCCTCCAAGGCCGGGACCGAAGTCAGCTTAGGGGTTAGACCGGTGCAGGGGCCAGCGAGACCAGAACTGGGGCCTCCCATGAGGCAAGGCCGCTGCTTGAGCCAGCGAGGTCTGGATCAGTCCACTGAGTAGCCAGGCCACTACTGGGGCCATCAAGAGTGGGATTGGTACATGCAACGCAGCATGCACAGAGAAATATCGCAGAAAATATAAATCAGACGCTTCTCTTAATCAGCAATAACTAGGAGGAAAGGGGCAACAGGAAAAGGTTGAGCTATAGAAAGGGCCCTATAGTGAAGCAACTAATGTGAACAATCAGAGGGTATGTAATACTGGAGGACAGAGCCTCTTTAAAACGCAGGAGGTACATAAACAAATGTATCAAAGTAAATCACCAAAGAAGCGTGGGATGGAGGGAGGGGGAGGAAATGGGATGGGGGCTGAAGGAGGGCTAATTGGATGATGTGTGCTTGTATATCCTCTCATGTCTTGTACTCCAATGTGATTGATACATGACTACAATGCACCAATTTAAAAAATAAATAAATTAATTAAAAAATATATATATAGGGCTGGGGGTGAAGCTCAGAGGTAGAAATGCCTTTGGGTTCAATCCCCAGTGCCACACACAAAATCAAATTTAAACACGGAATTACCATATAAAACTGTAGTTCTGCCTTTGTATAGATACCCAAAAGAAGTGAAAGCAGGGACTCAGATATCTGTATACCCATGTTCAATAGCAGCATTACTCACAATAGGAAAAATGTGGAAGCAACCCAGGTGTCCATCAGTAGGTGAACAGATAAACAAAACATAATATAACCATACAATGGAATACTATTCGTCCTTTAAAGGGAAGAGATTCTGACATAGGCTACAACATGTATGAACCCTGAAGACATTAAGATAAGTGAAATAAGCCAGCCACAAAAAGATAAATTGCATATGATTCTATTTATATAAGGTACCTAGGGCAGGCAACTTATAGAGACAAAAAGTAGAATGGTGGTATTATAAATTTGTAACAACATGTATTTTCCTGGTGCTTTATCATCCCCACAAATGGGCGGTGTGCCTCCTACCCAGGTGACCAGGTGCAGCAGAGTGATAAGGCTGGTCCCTGCCACAGGTTCCTCTTCTTGCCCTCCCTGACTATGACCTAGTGGCATCCATGTAGCAGTAAAATCCTCGTGTTCATTTTGCTCCAGTACTCCTTGCTGACACTCCATAAGTGTCATCCCCCTACACACACACACACACACACACACACACACACACACACATACACGCCTGCTTGTTTGAGCCTGCCCCCTCACTACCCCTCTAATGTGGCCCTCTAAAGGGAAGGCCAGACCTCCCTGCTGGGGCCTGCAAGCATCCTTATGCCACTCTGAGTATGATTTCTACCCTGTGTTGGAGCAATCCTTAAGGACCCCACAATGGGGGCTGACTCTCCATTCAGCAGTTACCAGGGGATGGGGAGGGAGAAATGGAGAGTCTCTGTTTAATGGGTTCAAAGTTTCAGATGGGGAAGAAGAAAACTTCTAGGGATGAATGGTGGTGATAGTTTCACAACAGTGTGAATACATTTATGCCACAAAATCGCATTTTAAAAGTAGATAAAATTATGGCAAATTTTATGATGTGTTTTACTCCAAAATTTTTATAAACAGGACTATTTTGTCAAGTGTGGACACTTGTAGGATTTCATGAAATCATTGTGTGGACGGGCTCAGGGGAGGAGGGGGCTGGTCACACAACAGTGACAGCAGAAGTGGGATGGGAACTAGAGGTCCTAACTTGGGGTTTCAGCAGTGGGTCTTCCTCCCGCCCTCCCGCGCTCCCTTTCTACTTTCTTCTTTCCCTTTCTCTCTCTCCCACCCCCTCTCTCTCCTTCTTCCTTTCTTTTGTCTTCCTGTCTTCCTTTCATACTGGGGATCAAACCTCAAGGTTTTCTGCCTCTGAGCTACATCCCCAACACTTTTTGTTTTGTTTTGTTTTTGGTACTGGGGGTGAAACCCAGAGGCTTTTCTACCTCCAGGTTATATTCCCAGACCTATTTTTTTTTTTTTTTTTGTGGTACTGGGGTTCCTGGAAGCCCTCCTTCCTCTGGGCTACACTCCCAGACCTATTTTATATTTTTGAAACAGGGTCTCTTACGCCAGCACGGCTGGCTTCGAACCTGCGCGATCCTCCTGTCTCCGCCTCCCAAGCGCGGGGATTACAAGCGTGTGCCACCACGCCCGGCTCCCAGACCTATTTTATACTTTATTTGGAAACAGGGTCTCACTAAGTTGCTGAGAGCTTCACTAAGCAGCTGAGGCTGGCTTCAAACATGTGTGATCCTCCTGTCTCAGCCTCCCAAGCACGGGGATTACAAGCATGCACCACCATGCCCAAAAACCTTTTGGTTTTTTATTTTGAAATAGTATTTCACTAAGTTGCTAAGGCTGCTCAAACCCACAATCCTCCCGTCTCAGCCTCCTAAATACTAGGATTACAGGCATGTTCCACCCTGCCTAGCTTAGCAATTGGTCTTTCAACCTAAGTACTCTGCACATGGTGACCTAGATCCCAGGTTCATCTCTGCTACACACAAAACCCAGATTTTCTGAAGGTCACAGGATTCAACACCAAGACCACTAACCCAAAGAAAGACCCTCGGAGAGGACAGGCCTCAAGTTTTGGGGGCCAGAGAAGACTGCACAGACATAGCCTGTTATAGTTTGAATACAGAATGTTCCCCTGAAGAACTTGTATTGGTGATGCCAAAATGTTCAGGGGTGGAATTGTTGAATTAGGGCTCTAATCTCATCAGTGGACAAACCCATTGGTGAATTAATCATTCAAGTGGATTTACTGGGTGGTAAAATAGGCAAGTGTGTGTGGCTGGAGGAAGTAGGTCAGTGGGGGTATGGCTTTGGAGACTGTATCTGTCCCTGGTCCCTTTCTCCCCTCTCTACTTTCTAGCTGCCCTGAGCAGCTTTCCTCTGCCATGCCATGCTGCCATGATCCTCTGCCTTGGAGCTGGCTGACTATGGGCTGAACCTCTGAAGCCATGAGCCAAATAAACCACAGTCACAGAAAAGCAGACTAATAGATAGCCCAAGCTCCCTCAGAAGACTCCTGAATGTTAAAACCCTTGCAAGTCTCATCTTGCAATCCTGACCATGGTCCTCAGAGCAGGTCACCCAGGAGCTTCATGGATTTCATGCCTCTCTTCATAAACCTGATCTGAGTTTAGTTCCTCCATCCTGCCAGTACTCTCCCAAACTGCCAACTTTCAGGGTCTATGTCAGAGCCTCCCTTGGGCTTCTAAGCAGGGAAGGCAAAAACCTGAAGCATGTGCTACCACAACTCCTCCAGTGCTGGTGGCCGGCAGGCGTTATACGCCCATCAGTCTGTTCCCCACTGAGCAAGAAAAGGACCTTGGAATCATGACTAGCACAGCCTCCAGCGGTCCAGCCACGCGGCACTGGCATCAAGGTGAGATGTTTCCAGATTCAACCACGCTGAGCCAACACTCTGAGAACTTGGGAAAATCTTTTCTGTTGGCTTCAGTTCTTTCACCTGTAATATGACATGGTTGTTATGTCTATACCAGTTCTGTGATCTACTGAACTCCATAATAGAATGAGAGGATAGTTGTATATTGTGGATATTGGTGGAAATTCCTTTGGTTTTGAGGGAAATTCCCTGGTGCTTTTAGTATATTCTGGCTGAAAATCTGTGCTTGGGGTGGGTCAGGGCATGGTGGCCTCCAAAGACACTGGCAATGTGCTGAGGACACCAGGTTCCATCTTCTGTGGAGGAAGAGATGAGGCCCTGACTGTGGTCTTGCCCACTGTACCCTCTAGGAGCCATTTCCCACTTCCTGGAAGGTCCCAGAGCCAGTATAATCCTAACCCTTCTCTTTGAGGTGGGACACTACCTCCTATCAGGAGACAGCCAGGGTTGACACTTTTGCCCCTTGCTTTTCCTGTCCCCTGTCCTAGAAGGGTGGCTATTTCTCCAGTGGGACCTAGACAGCTTTCCTCACTTGCCAGCCAGCCAGCCAGCCAGGCTGCTCTTCCACCCAGCTCCCAGCCAGACAGAAAAGGATGCGTCAGAAGGAGGGGAGGGGACAGACCGCCTACTTGCCACCAACCACTGTAAAAGAGAGAACTTTAAATCTTGGCCTCCACTGGGGACCTGCCTTAATTAGGGTGGCGCCAAGCACGATGCTGTAATTAACTGTGTGTCTGTGCTTCCATCCCAAACGCCCATTTGCAGAGCTTTATGATCCAGTCTTCTAAGAGAAGCTCCAGCCAGAAACTTGGCACCAGCAGCCCCAGAGGGGAGGGATGGCCGGTTTCCCCTGTTCTTTTCTCTCATTGCTCTACTTGGGGTGAGTCTTTGGAAGTGGGAGCCACATATTCCTCCTAAAAAGAGTGACGTTCATATGAAATTACTAGGAGAAAATATAGGGGGAAGGCTTCAGGACTTTGGTCTGGGCAAACATGTTTTGGATATGATTCCAATAACGTAGACAACAAAAGCAACAATTGACAAATGGGATTACATCAAGCTAAAAGGCTTCTGCACAGCAAAGGAAATAACAGACTAAAGAGTCAACCTACAGAATGGGCAATGATATTTGCAAACTCTTCATTTGACAAGGGATTAACTTCCAGAATACACAAGGAACTAAAAAAATTAATAGCAAAAAAGATAAATAATCTGATTTAAAATGGGCAAATGAGCCCGGCACGGTGGCACACACTTGTAACTGGGGAGGCTGAGACAGGACGATCGCAGGTTTGTGGCCAGCCTCAGCTACTGAGTGAGGCCCTCTGCAACTTAGTGAGACCCTATTTCCAAATAAAAAATAAAAATTAGGGCTTGGGGTGCAGCTTGGAGGTAGAATGCCCCTGGGTTTAATACCCAGTACTGCAAAAAAAAAAAGGGGGGGCAAATGGCCTGAAGAGACATATCTCCAAAGATGATTTACAAATGGCCAGCAAATATATGAAAAAAAAAATTCTGTCACTAGCCATCAGGAAAATGCAAATCAAAACTAAAGTGAAGTATCACTGGCCATAGGTTAGAATCACTCTCATCTGAAAGATAAAAAGTAACAAACGCTGGCCAAGGTGTGGAGAAAGGAATTCTCTTGTACCTCCAGAGGTAATGTACAGCCATTTTGAAAAACATTAGAAATAAGCTGGGTATGGTGACGCGCAGTGGCAATCCCACTGCTTAGGTGGCTGAGCCAGGAGGATCACGGGTTCAGCCTCAGCAATTTAGCAATGTCCTTAGCAACTTAGTAAGACTGTTTCAAAATAAAAAATAAAATAAAATAGGGCTGGGGGTGCAGCTTGGAGGTAGAATGCCCCTGAGTTAAATCCCCAGTAACACACACACACACTCACACACACTCACACACACACACACTCACACACACACATGCTAGAACAATTATATGATTCAAGATCTCACTGATGGGTATATATCAAAAAGAATCTAGCCGGGCGTGGTGGCGCACGCTTGTAATCCCCGCGCTTGGGAGGCGGAGACAGGAGGATCGCGCAGGTTCGAAGCCAGCCGTGCTGGTGTAAGAGACCCTGTTTCAAAAATATAAAAATAGGTCTGGAAGCGTAGCCCAGAGGTAGAACCCCAGTACCACCAAAAAAAAAAAAAGAATCTAAATCAGTACATTGAAGATATATCTGCACTTCCATGTTTAGTATAGCTCTATTCATAGTAGTCAATGCTGTATATACACACACGAGACTATTATTCAGCCATGAAAACAATTGTATCATTTGCTGGAACTGGAGAATATTAAGTGGAACAAGTCAGGTACAAAAAGATAATCCACTAAAAAGTTAATCTCATAGAAATAGTGACTAATAGTTGCCAAAAGCTGGGAAGCACGGGGAGAAGGGGAGGATGCTAAAGGATGGCTCACAGTACAGGGGTGCAGCTGAATTAAAACAAAAAAGCTTCAATCTGGGTATGGTAGGACACACCTGCAATCCCAATACTTGGGAGTCGAGACCGGAGGATCCCAGGTTCATGGACAGCCTCAGCAAGTACTGAGACTCTCAGCAACCTATCAAGACTCCCCTGTTTCCCAAAAAAGGGCTGGGGTATAGCTTGGAGGTAGAATGTTCCTGGGTTCAATCTCCAGTAACACGCACACACACACACACACACACACACACACACACACACACACAAACCTCTAATGTTCTACAGCATGTAAGAAAGTTTTTGAATATTCCCAAAACAAAGAAATAACATATGTCTGAGGTCACATTAATGTACAAATTACCTCGATCCAATGATTGCATATTGTATGCACGTATTGAAATGTCACAAGTATCCCGTAAATATGTACAATTATGTACAAATATGTGTCAATTAAGAATAAAAGTATTTAAAACTAAGTAAGAACAAATGGTGTTCCTAGTGTCTCAGAGCGCCTGGCTGTAGCTGGTCCCCAGAGCCTATTCCTGGGGCATAGCATCAGTGTGAGCAGGACACACAGCCCTGGGCTCAGCGCGCACTCTACATTTGACTTGAGACACGTCCACTTTTATTTTCTGGTAGCTTTCATCTTCCTTGGGGAACCTACTTCAGTCACCTGAGTTCTAGGAAAGGGTCTACAATCTAGGCTGACCAATCAGAGCATTCATGGCCTGGACACAGTGATTGGTGTAGAATGAGTTACATGGGCCAATCACCAATAAGACTATGCAGGATTTTTTTTTTTTAGTGAGGATTGAACCCAAGGTATGTCAGGAAGAAAGAGAGAGTGACCTAATGGCATGGTCTAAACCGTTGAGTCCAGATTCTTTAATTATGTGAAAGGCAATAAATTCCATTTTTGTTGATGTCAAACTGAACTGTTTGTCACTTGCAACTTAAACATATTTGACTAGAACTTGAATCAGGATACAGACTCCAGCCCTGAAGCCAAATTTATTCCTTAACTTTTCAGTTATGTGTGTCAATTAATTTTTTTTCTTTAAATAAGATTGAGTTGAGTTTCTGAATCTCACAGCCAGAGTCCTTGTGATGCATATTTGCCTAATTATAGCAGTGAGGAATATCCATTGAAAACAAGTATAAAACATCAACAAACACACAATGGAAAATAAAAATGAGTCCTAATCCCACCACCTGAAACAACTTTCAGTATAAGAGAGTTAAGGCCCACTAGACCCATTTCTATAAATGCACATGCTTATTTCGATGAGATCATCCTCTAAAGCTGCTTAGTATTTTCTACTTTTTATTGAAGTAAACATATACTTATATACATATGCATATGTACACATAGGTGTAAATATATACATGCATTATATATAATCTAATCATTACACTTTGTATCCATGTATTAAAATGTCACATTGTACCCCATAAACAAATACAATTAATATATGAGAACTAAAAATAAATAAATAAATAAAGCCAGTCTTGGTGACGCACGCTTGTAATCCCCGCGCTTGGGAGGTGGAGACAGGAGGATCGCGCAGGTTCGAAGCCAGCCATGCTGGCGTAAGAGACCCTGTTTCAATAATATATAATAGGTCTGGGAGTGTAGCCCGGAGGTAGAAGGGCTTCCAGGAAACCCAATACCACCAAAATAATAATAATAATAATAATAATAATAATAATAATAATAAATAAACCAGAAAAAATAAAAAAATAAATACAGCCAGTCTTGGTGACGCATGCTTGTAATCCCCACACTTGGAAAGCTGAGACAGGAGATTGCCCAGGTTCAAAGCCAGCTGAAGCTGGCTTAAGAGACCCTGTTTCCAAATAAAATATAAAATAGGTCTGGGGGTATAGCCCAGAGGTAGAAGGCCCCTGGGTTCCATCCCCAATACCACCAAAAACATTAAAAATAAATAAATAAATAAATAAATAAATAAATAAATAAAAATAAATAAATAAATAAATGAGCCAGTCATGGTGGCGCACGCTTGTAATCCCACTGCATGGGAAGTTGAGACAAGAAGATCGCAGGTTTGCAGCCAGCCTCAGCTACTTAGGGAGGCTCTCTGCAACTTTCAAAATTGAGAATAAAAAAATAGGGTTGGGGGTGTAGCTTGGAGGTAGAATGTAGAATGCCTCTGGGTTCAATCTCCACTTCTGCAATAAATAAATAAATAAATGGCACTCACTGTGTGCTACATGTATACATACGTGTACACATATGTGTCTGTGTGTGTATAAATTCTACAAAATGAACGCAGCTATGTAACCAGCATCCAGATCAAGGAACAGCAGGCTAGGGTTCTACCAGGAAGTGGTGTGGGCCCCAAAAAGTGACCACCAGACTGACAGCTAGTTAATGTGGTTCATTTTTTCACATTATGGGGAATCACATGTAAGATTGGAAGAACCAGAGCTTCCGGCCCCTGGCCACAGAGCCTGGTCGGTGGGTGGCTCATGAGACCCTCGCTGGGCCAAAGAACTCCATTGCAAGGCTTGGAGGTGAATGTGCTCCTTCAAGTGCTCCTCCATTTCAGGCTCCTTTCTCAGCATTGCATTTGTGAATACAGTCTGGGGACCTCTCTTCTTTCCCATAAGCTGAGCGTGTCTCCACATCTTTATTCTTCTCCCACACCCCCCTCACGTGGAGGAATCATCTTGACCTTGTCAGTCTCTTCCTGAGGCATCTGGCCGCTTCCCACTTCCTGCTATTGTACACAAAGCTGTAATAGACATCCTCACCCTTCAGAAAATGCTGAACAAACAAACAGAAAAAGTTAATGAAAGATTTTAGTAATGGATAGTAGAAGGCAGCTAGTCAGCCACAGATGGGACAAGGGATCAGCCCTGAACAGCAAAAGGTGATGTCGGCCACGGACCTTCAGACTCTGTTGGTTCGTCCTGCATATACAGGGAGTGCTGCCCTCTCCCCCAGATTAGCCGCCTTAATTTTTATGAGCAATTTGTTTCGAATTTTTTGCCATTGAAAACTATGAGGCAGAGAACATCCCTTATGCACACGTCATTTTGCACATGGGAATTTATATCCTAGGATAAATCCCAAGAACAGCGAGTAGCTAGCTTTCCTCAAGCCCTTTCTTCCAGGCACTGAGTTAAGCGACCTTCATGGATTAGCTCGTTTGAGCCTCTCATCAACCTGCGAAAACGGGGACTCTCATGGTCCACACTTTACAGAGTGGGCTCTGGGGCAAAGGGCGGGTGCATTTTGCATCTTGATTCACATTTTCTAGCTGCCTTCTGTATGACTGGACCAATTAATCCTCCTCCAACCGTGCAAATGATCAGTTTCTTTTCCATGCAGGCTGAAGACGGGCACTCCAATTTTTAGTTGACACTCATGGCCAAACTGATATGTGAAAAATCATAGTTCATTATAGATATTTTTGTTATTTTGATGAGTGGCTTTCATTTTCAATTCGGGCTGCTATAACAAAAGACCACAGACAAGGTGACTTTAGAATAGCAGAAATTTGAGCCAGGCGTGGTGGCGAATGCTTGAAATCACAGTACTTGGGAGGCTGAGACAGGAGTACTTCAGGTTTGCGGCCAGCCTCGGCAACTTGTGAGGCCCTCTGAAACTTAGTGAGACCTGTTTCAAAATAAAGAGTAAAAAGTAGGGCTGGGGGTATAGCTTGGAGGTAGAATGCCCCTGGGTTCAATCTCCAGTAACACACACACACACACACACACACACACACACACACCACATAACACACACACACACACACACACCACACAACAATAGCAGAAATGTGTTTCTGTCAGCTCTGGAGGGTGGGAGGTTTCAGGTCAAGGCACAGCAAATCTGATGTCTGGTGAGGGCCCATTTTCTGGTTCAGAGATGGTGCCTTCTTGCTGCTCCCTCCCAGGATAGGAGGGTCAGGAACTCTCTGATTCCCAGAGATCGGCCTCCACCTCCTATTGCCACATTGGTAATTAAATTTTAACATATGAATTTTGTTTTTTTTGTTTGATTTGGTGCTAGGGATTGAACCTAGGGTCTCAGGCATGCTAAGCACATGTTCTAACACTGAGCTACATCCCAGGATCCCTAACATAGGAATTTTGGAGGAACATAACCATTATAACCATTCAGACCATCAGAGTGAGACTAAGCATCTTGTTTCACGTTAGCCATTTGTATTTCCTTTCTAAATTGTTCATATCTTTTGGCTACTTTTCTGTCTACTGGGAGTCCTGGATTTGTCCTTTGCGTATTAAAAGTACTCACCTTTTGTCTTTCATATATATTGTAGATATTCTTCACGATATTTCCCCCCTTTCTAGAGGTGATTTTTTTTTTTTTTTTTTTTTTTTGGTGGTAGTGGTGGTGAAACCCAGAGGCTTTCTACCTCCAGGCTATACTCCCAGTCCTATTTTTTGTATATATTTTATTTGGAAACAGGGTCTCACTAAGTTGCTGAGGGCCTCACTAAGTAGCTGAGGCTGGCTTCGAACCTGCGTGATCCTCCTGTCTCAGCCTCACAAGTGCGGGGATTACAAGCGTGCGCCACCACGCCCGGCTTAGAGGTGATTTTTATGATATAAAAGTTTGTGGAATTGGGGAGTGCGGTTTTTTGGTATGTTTATTAATCATTTTCTTTATGATTCCTCACTTGTCACATGGGGAGGGAATGGACTCCTGCCATGTTTCGATGTGATCCACATGCCTTGGGGATCCCAATGTTCCTGGGAGGCCTCCTGGGAGGGGTGACACGGGCAAGGGTCTGAGCTGCCTGCTTCCCAGTCCTGCTGGTGGTTCGACTAGATAAATTGGCATTGGCCAAGATACATCTAATGTACCCTGGAAGATTTGGAGCCCACCTGTGTTGCCCACTCGCCAGCCAGGCTGCTCTCTCCATCAGCCCCCTGGGACACCTCACCATACTCTGTGGGGTCCTCTTAGGTTTCCTCCATCATCCCTGCCCACCAAGTTCCAATCCAGCCCGGCCAGGTAATAGATGGTTACACTGTCCAGCCCTCTACCTCCTGTTCTGTGCCCAAGAGAGGAGCCAGGCCTCCCCCGCTGTGTGCCCTCTCTCCACCAGCACCACTTGCACAAAGCTCCTTATGAACAGCAGTTTACATGGATTTTAGGGTGATGGTGGAGGTGCTATCACGGCACGCAGCAAATGACCCCAAATTATACCCTTATGCTTCAAAGCCCTCCACCTGCCACTGTTCTATCCAATCTCCAGGATCCCTTTGGGCTCAGTCCTCTCTCGTGTACTGGACACATCTTTTTTTGGCTCCTTCCCCAAAGGACTTATGTGGAAACTTTATTTTTACCAGCTTATTAGGCAAAACACATTTGGTCTTCATTCATTCTTTGGCTTGAGACCTACTTACATATGTGTGGAAGCCAGATTCCTGGTTTTCAAAGAATGGCCTGGGGACTCCAGGGGTCCCCAAGATCCTTTCAGGGCTCCCCAAATCAAACTTATTTTTATAATTATATTGTAGTGGATTGAACGATGGCCCCCAAAAGATATTCCAGTGTCCTAATCTCTAGAAACTGTCAGCCTGGTCTCGTTTGGCTGATGTGTCTTTGCAGGTGCGATTAAGGATCTTGGATGGCAAGGTCAGACTAGATGATTTGGGTGGCCGTAAGTCCAAAGACAAGTGTCCTTACAAGGTAGAAACACGAGAAAGTGGTATAAAGTTAGAAGCAGAGACTGAGTGATAGTACAACAAGCCAAAGAATGCGGACAGCCACAACAGAAGGTGGACGGGACCAAGAGCGGTGGCCTAGAGGCGAGGCTAGGGCAAGCTTGACCACCGCACCACGAATCCCAAGTTCTGGCTGCCAGGGTTGAGAGAATGAAGCTGTGTTGTTGAAGTCATCAAGCTCATGCTAATTTGGTTATGTCAGCCGTCAGAAAGCAACTGCAAATACTGATACATTGTCTGCCTTTTCACTAAGTCTCTTGAGCATACAGTAGAGTTTTCCAGAAGCTGCAGGTCATGTGACATGAGAACAAATTGGATGCAGAAGCAGCTCTGAGAACCCAGCTGTCTCCCATTAAGCCAGACGTTAGGAGATCTGCAAAAGTGGAAAACAAGGCCAAGCTTCAAACAAATCTGCTTTGTTTTGGAAAAATCTACCTCTTTTTCACTTAAAAAATATTTTTACATTAACATAAGATGAGAATTTAAAAGTTATTAAATATGTATTTAAAGCTTGTTCAGTTTTAATTTCTCATATAGTAAATATTGACAGCTATATTCCACATAAACAAAGGTACTCAGATGCCTTTAGTAACACTAAGAGCATAAAATGATCCTGATATTAAAACACTTGAGGCCAGGTGCGGTGGCCGGGCCTGTAATCCCAGCCACTTGGGAGGCTGAGACATGAGGATGAAAAGCTTGAGGCCTAGGCAACCTAGAGAGACCCTATCTCAAAATGAGAGAGGGAGGGAGAGAGAGGGAGGGAGGGAGGGAGAGAGAGAGAGAGGAGCTCAATGGTAGAGCAGCACCCACTCCTGGGTTCAATCCCCAGTACCAAAAAAAAAAAACTTTTTTTTTTTTTTTGCAGTACTGGGGATGAAACCCAAAGGCTTTCTACCTCTGAGCTATACCCCCAGCCCTATTTTTTTATTCTTTATTTGGAACAAAGGTCTCAATAAGTTGTAGAGGGCTTCACTAAATAGCTGAGGCTGGTCAAGAACCTGTGATTCTCTGGTCTCAGCCTCCCAAATACTAGGATTATAAGCATACACCACCATGCCCGACTTAAAAAAAATTAATGAAAAATAGAACACTTGCCGGGCGTGGTGGCGCACGCTTGTAATCCCCGCGCTTGGGAGGCAGAGACAGGAGGATCGCGCAGGTTCGAAGCCAGCCACGTGAGCTGGCTTAGGAGACCCTGTTTCCAAAATGAAAATGTAAAAATAGGTCTGGGAGTGTAGCCCGGAGGTAGAAGGGCTTCCAGGAACCCCAGTACCACCAAAAAAAAAAAAAAGAAAGAAAAGAAAATAGAACACTTGAGAACTGCCAAGCTGCATAATGGTCCCTCTCACCTCCCCTTTCTGGCTTTCTTGTTCTACCTCTGCAAAATGCTCCAAGATAGGCTACCCTTGACAGAAAACTCAACTCAAATGGCTAAAACAACATGAGAAATATATTGTCTCACTCAAGAGCACAGGGATTGAGGATCCTGGGCTTGGTCCACTCATTGGTTCCACAGCCTCCTTACTTCCAGCTGCACATTTCTGCTGCTCTGTCCTGCCCCCTGAGGGAGTTAGTCCTTCTCCTTCTGGTTACAGGATGGCTGCAGCTGTGCAGAGCTTCACCTCCTTTCACAACCACAGCCAGAGTGGAGGAAGCCTCATTGTCTTGTTCAGATTTCATCACGGGCTCATTTCTGTGCTGGAGAATGACTGCTGTGTGACTGGCTTAGTCCAGTCAGAACTAACTGGAAAAATAGTCTCCTTGAAGACATGACCACCTGACTGGGTTTTATCAGCAAGGAAAGGGGGTCAGGCTGTGGGGAGACGACCGCAGGGCTTGCCATTGCTCCTGGGGATTTTGAGCGTATGGACACAGCAGTCATATCTCATGCTGACCTGGCTATCCACTCGCCAGGTATTTAACCAGGGTCCAGTGCAAGTCAGGTGAGCCCCTGTGCCTGCTGCTCAGAGCCACCTCGGCCGAGCTCTGGACGGGGGGTGGGGGGGGGGGTGGGGGGTGCAGGAGCTCTGGCCCCGGGGCTCCTCTGTACCACTCACCCCATCCTCCCACCCCTCTGCTCCCGCCCCCTTCCATCTGGACAATGTAGATAGGAACCTGTGCACTTCCCTGTCCCCAGTCTTGCCTGGAGGTCACCCCCGTTCACTCAAGGATCTATCAAGAAACACTGGTTGTTCTACAAAACTCTCCGCAGTCTCTTTCAAAAAATATAAAGTTCTCCCACCAGGCTCCTCCTCTCCTCCATGACACACTCAGTGAAGTGGCTCAAGTTTTTAAATCTTTGCTTTGCTACTAGCCTGTTATGCAACCTTGAGCATTTGATTTCCTCACTCTGGGCCTGTGTGACAGTATTTGCAAGAAGAGGGAAAGCCCGTGTTCTAGAATTGCTGCACCACTCACTGTGAAGACCAGGAAGCTGCTGGTTGTCAATTCATTGCTTTGTCTCAACACCTGGACCCTGTTGCAGTTTCACTGAGAGCCTGTACCTCCACATGATCAACTAAGACCCTCGCAAGCAAGTCAGGGTTGTACCCCATGTTGCCAATGCAGCAGTGTGATTTGGCCAAGGTCACACAGGTGACTCAAAGTCCATTATCATGCCCAGGTCTCAGAATCCAAGTCAGGGCCCATCCAGGGTGCACCTGCCTCCCTAACCTCCCTCTGAGGACCCAGAGGTCTCTGCTCCTGAAGGCATGGAGAGTTTTGAAGGAATCAGATATGGGGCCATTGGTCAACACATGGCCAGGAGCATCAAAGGTGACCACAAATACCCAGAAGAGGGGAGGAGGGAGCTGCCCAGTTCACAGCCCAGGATGGGAGCTTCTGTGAGGACCTAAGGAATAGAAACTTCAGGAATAGAAACTCAGAATATAGAAACAGAAGAGACACATTTTACACGTAAAAATGTTCATCTTTCAGAAGGCAGCAGATAGCCTGAGCAAAGGTAATAGACAATAAATTTGGGGAAAATCTTTGTGAGACAGAGGACAAAGGGTTAACATCTATAATATACAAAGAGCTCTTACAAATTGGAGAGAAAAGGGCAAACAACCCAAAAGAAATTATGGGCAAGGACATGAATAGGCAATTCACAAAAGAAGGAAGCCGAGTGACCTCGAACAAAGGAGAAGATGCTCATACGCATTAGTGGTCAGGGGAATGCAAATTGAACTGACAGTGTGCTATCTCTAAGCAAAATTTAAAAGAGCAATAATATAATGGCTGGCAGGGTCTCGGAGAAAAGCTACGCAAGCTCCTACTTTGTTGCTGAAAATGTAAATTATTTCAGGCTTTTTGAGAAGAAATCTGGCAACTTCAAGGAAAACACAAGGATCCCCATTCAAATTTTGCAATTAAAATATAACTTTGCATTGACAATATTGCCTTTGACCTGACAATCCTAACTCTGGGAATCTATGTGATAGAAATTAAACTCCAGTATCTGGAGAATAAGTGCTGAAAGATGTTTATGGGATTTTTATTTTCATACTGACAAAAACACTTGGGACGAAGCATGGCAAAGATGGCACACAGGACTCATCTTAAGTCCCAGCTCCCCTGGTGGCCTGGTTGGGGCCACATGACTGGGTGCTGCGGGGAGAAGTGGCACGTAGCCAAGAAGCCCACCGCACAAGGCCTCCTCCTCTCTTCTGGCTTGGTGGGGACCTGTTCTTGGAGATGAAAGGAGCTCCATCCGGAGCCAGATCTTGGAGGGGACCACCTGAGGGCCACTCAACCTCAGTGCACTGGGACAGGAATAAGCCACCGCCCCAGCGTTGTGTTAAGACACTGTAATTCCAGGGCTGCCTATGGCCACAACATTGCCTTAGCTCCTTTAATTAATGAGCAGCTTAGTATCCATTAGCAGAAAATAACTGCACACCCTGGAACACTGCTCAGGCAGCACAAAGACTGCATTAGGGCTGGTCTAGGGCGTTCCAGTGTAGGAGAAGAAAAGCAAAATGCAGAGAAGCATACTGTCTCACTTTGGCAATCTAAACGTCAGCCCAAACAACCTATAAAGTATGTATCCAGCTGGGCGTGGTGGCGCACACTTGTAATCCCTGCGCTTGGGAGGCTGAGACAGGAGGATTGCGCAGTTTCAAAGCCAGCCTCAGCTACTTAGTGAGGCTCTCAGAAACTTAGTGAGACCCTGTTTCCAAATAAAGTATAAAATAGGTCTGGGAGTATAGCCCGGAGGTAGAAAGCCTCTGGGTTCCACCCCTATTACCACCAAAAAAAAAAAAAAAAAAAGTATGTGTCCTGTATTTACAGGTGTGTGAAGTGTATGCATAATGATATAAAAGGGATAAAAACACAGGAAACACTGGACATGATGGCTCACACCTGTAATCCCAGTACTTGGGAGGCCGAGACAGGAGGGTCACTGGTTCAAGACCAGCCTCAGCAATTTAGCAAGACCCTCAACGACTTACTGAGACCCTGTTTCAAAATGAAAAGATGTAAGGATGTAACTAGGAGATAGAATGCCTCTGGTTTTAATCACCGGTACTCCTCCACCCCGAAAAAATGAAAAAGAAAAAAAAAAACCCACAGATGACCAGTACCAGCTGCTAGCATGAGGGAGGGAAGAAGACAAAGAAGAGCCAAATATTAAAAGTGAAGAAGTGCATCAGCAGAAACAGCTCAGACCTGCATGTTTTTGCATCTATGAAGGCAAACATGTTAACATACAAATGTTTTCATATTAGAGAATAATGGGGGACAATAATGAGGACTGAACCCAGGGGCATTCTACCTCTGAGCTATACCCTAGCCTTCTTTATTTTGAAATAGGGTCTTGTTAAGTTTCTGAGGTCCTTTTGTACTGAGGAGAGAGAGAAGAGAGCTCCTAGGGACCTTGGATTGGCTCCATGGTGGCCTTTCTTTTCTTGAGGGGCACAACAGGCCCTGGGTAAAAATCAAAAAAGAGTTGCTGAGGGTTTCACTGTTGCTAAGGCTAGCCTCAAACCTGTATCCTTATCTCAGCCTCCCAAATACGGGGAATACAGGCATGTAATCACAGCCACTGCACCTGGCTGAAAATAAAAGGTATCTTCTTCAGTGTGTGTGTGTGGGGGGGCTTTGTGTGGCTGGCAGATGCAGAGGAGGAAGGGGAGGCTGGAAGCACAAGAGGGGACACGAAAAATCCTGCCTCCATCCAGTGCAGTCTCTGCATCTTGCAGTCGGTCCAGGACGCTTCCTATCGGGGTTCTGGCATCCACCCTGGTGGGGGGGTAGAGCCTGAGGATGGGAGCTGCCCTCAGTTCTACCGGGAAAGGGAGAATCTTAAGCCAGCAGCATCTCAGAATGAAGGCATGTTGGAGAGGGTCTGTTAAGAGGAAATCCTTAGACATCGCCAAGGCCAAAGGCCACAAACTGGAAACTCGGAGGCCAATTCTTACCCATGGTTAGGATTTTGTTGGGATTGCACAGTAATGACTAAAAATTTTAAACTGGCAGGGAGAGTCCCCAAGATGGTCACGGTGGTGACCACGGCCGCAGCAATAGCTGGCAGCAGCCAAATAGAACAGGTATTACTCCGAGAAACCCCGGACATCAGATTTTGGTTTAATATCTGACCAGAACAATATATAGAGACATTTACAGCCATGACTTCCTAACTAAAATATAAGAAAGAAGAGACGGACCAAGATGGAGGAGACAGTGGTGGCAGCGGCAGCCAGTATTCAGGAGAGGTAGATAAAACCAATCCAACCCACCTTGAACTGTTGGAGAAATCTCCCCCCCCAAAAAAGACTGCTCCTGCCCCACATGCTCAGGAATTCTGGACAACATACTATGTAAGAAAAAATGCTCCAGAGGAGGGCCAAGATGGCGGCGGCGGCAGCAGCGGCCAGTATCGGGGAGAGGAAGATAGATTCATTATAAGCCACCCTGAACTTTTGAGGAAATCTCCCCAAAAGTAGACTGCACCTGCCCCACATGCTCAGGAACTCTGGACAACATACTATGTAAGGAAAATGTTCGGGGCATGTCAGATGGAGCCCCGCATAATCAGGTCAGTTGGGGCCACGTGTCCCAGGAGCCAAGGGCGCTCCTGGCCGCAGAGCTCCTCTGCGCAGCCATGGGGCTGAGTGCACTCGGAGCAGCAGAACCTGATCTCTGTGGTGAAGCTGTGGGCTTCCACTCTTGGAGGGAAGATAAAACACATTGCTACTAAGTACTTGGGCCCTCAACTGAAAAAGACATGTACTGTTTTCTTTTATTAAAAAACATTGAAGAGGGAGGGAGATGGCAGTGGCTTCAACTGCAGCGACGACCATGGCCAGAGTGGTGTAGGTTGGCAGCGGCTGAATAGGACATGAGAAACAGATTTTGATTTAATATCTGATTGGGACAACGCACAAACATTTCCAGTCATGACTTCATATCTGAAATATAGAAGAGAGAGTGGAAAATGGCTGAATTAGAGGCAAGACTGCAGCGCAGCGCCCGCAACTGCAAGAAAAGTGATTTTTGGAGGGATATCCCAGAAGAGATCAGAAAGCAGACTGCTCCTGCCACACATGCACAGGAATACTTAACAACAGCATACTCTAGGAGAGACCAAGAAGGCGTCAACAGCGGCCAGTATTCAGGAGAGGCAGACAGATCCAACCAAATCCACCTTGAATTTTTGGAGAAATCTCTCCAAAAGTAGACTGTTCCTGCCCCACATGCACAGGAACTCTGAACAACATACTATGTAAGAAAAAGTTTTGTGGAGATGAACCAAAATGGCAGTAGCGACGGCAGCCAGTATTTGAAAGAGGCAGACAGATCCAATCCAATCCAACTTGAATTTTTGAAAATATCTCCCCAAAGGTAGACTGCTCTTGCCACACATGTGCAAGAATTCTAGACAACACACTATGTAAGAAAAATGTCCAGGGCAAGTCGGAGGGAGCCCCGCCCATATTGCTGGGCCCATTCCCTGCTCCGGGTGTCCCAGGAAACCTCAGCTCATGGCTGCTGTGCTCATCTGCGCTGCTCTGAGAGTCAGGGCGTGCTTGGAGCAGCAGATTTCATTCTCCATGGTGAGGCTGTGAGCCTCCACTTTCAGTAAGGAGATAAAATCCATTGCTGCTAGAGAATTGGGCTCTCAACTTCTGCAAATGACATGTGCTGTTTTCTCCTACTAAAATATATGTGGAGGGAAAAATGGGAACCTCTGTAAATGTCATGCCCACAGTGACAGGAACCAGAACCTTCCAGGTAGTGTGGCTGGGTCTGGAGCCAGCGAGGCCAGGTCAGGAGCCAGCGGGCTGGGACCGGAGCCTTCTGTGGGGCTAGGCCGGGTCTGGAGCCAGCAGGACCGGGTCTGGATCATGTCGCACTGCGAGGCCGGGTCTGGAGCCAGCGAGGTTGGGCCTGCTTCACAGCAAAGGACCTGTGGATTTCTTCAACTGTGTGGCCAGGAAGCAATAGGAGCTGCCACTGCCTCACCTAATCTCTTAGCAGATTTCCAAATCCAAGTGACCTCTATTTAAGAAAAAATTGGTTGTGAGTGGATCATCCTGTCAAAATTACTCACTTCTGGCTTTCAGGTTTTCAGTAAGTGGGAATAAGTGTGGAGAAATAGAAGTTCTAATACATTGTTGGTGGGATTGCAAGTTGGTGCAACCACTTTGGAGAACAGTTGTAGAAGAGCCTCAGAAAAAGGAAAATGAACTTACCATATGATCCAGAAATACCACCTCTGGGTATCTACCAAAAAGAATGAAAACCAAAATACCAAACTAATGCATGAGCAACCATGTTCATAGCTGCACAGTTCACCATTGCCAAACTGTGGAACCAGCCAAGATGTCCTTCAACAGATTAATGGATTTCAAAACTATGGGATATGTACACAATGGAATTTTGCCCAGCCATAAGGGAGAACAAAATTATGGCATTTACAGTGAAGTGTCATAAAAAATAAGAAATCAGATGCTTTTATTATGTGAAATATTAGGGAGAAATGTTTAACAGGAGGAACTCTAGATGAAGAAGGGACCCTATAGAGGAGGAATGAAGGTGACATATCTGAGGGGATAAGAGGAGGACAAGGGAAACTCTTTAAAGCACATGATATACGTAAACATATCAAAGTCAATCAGGAAGCCAAGCATGGGTAGGAGGGAGGAGGAGGGAAGGGGTTAGAGATTGGGTAAGGGCTGATTGAGTGATGTGTGCATGTATGTCTCCACAAGATTTTTATCTCACTGAGATGTATGACTACAATGCACGAATAAAAATTTATTAAAAAAAAAAAAAGCCAGGTGTGGTGACGCACGCTTGTAATACCTGCGCTTGGGAAGTGGAGACAGGAGGATTGCGCAGGTTCAAAGCCAGCTTCAGCTGGCTTAAGAGACCATGTTTCCAAATAAAAATATAAAATAGATCTGGTAGTATAGCCCAGAGGTAGAAGGGTTCCATCCCCAGTACCACAAAAAAAAAAAAAAAAAATTTGGCTGGGTATGGTGACACATGTAATCCTAGTACTTAGGAGGCTAAGACAGGAAGATCATAGGTTTCAGATCAGCCTCAGCAACTTAGCAATACTTTGAGCAATCTAGCAAGACCCTGTTTTAAAATAAAAAATAAAAATGAGCCAGGTGTGGTGGCCCATGCTTGTAATCCCAGTACTTGGGAGGCTGAGACAGAAGGATCCAGGTTCTCTGCCAGCCTTGGATACTTAGTGAGGCTTTCTGCAACTTAGTGAGACTTTGTTTTAAAATAAAGAATAAGAAAAAAAATATGGCTAGGAGTATAGCTCAGAGGTAGAATGCCCCTGGGTCTCATCCCCAGTGCTGCAAGATAAATTAAATAAATAAATAAATAAATAAATAAGGCTGGGGATATAGCTCAGAGGTAGAATACTCCTGGGTTCAATTCCTAGGACCAAAAACAAAAACAAAACAAAACAAAAAACAAAAATGAATTGTCAGGTTTACACACACACCAATTTTTTCTTTTCTTTTTTTTTTTTTTTTTTTTTTTTTGGCGGTACTAGGGATTGAACCCAGGAACATTCTACCTCCGAGTTATAACCACAGCCCTATTCTTAATCCTTATTTTGGAACAAGATCTCACTAAGTTGCAGAGGGCCTCACTAAGTAGCTGAGGCTGACCACAAACCCGCAGTCCTCCTGTCTCAGCCTCCCAAGTACTAAGATTGTACAAGCGTATGCCACCACATCTGGCTCCACACACCAAATTCAATATCTGCAGCCCACAGCAACATCAGATTACCTGGCCACATTCCTGAATGTGGGCAACAACTGGCTACAGCTGTGGAGTGAACGCTTCTTTTAAACATTTCTTCTATTTGCTACAGTGGCCACCACTCCCTACTGTGGCCCAGCTCACTTTACCCTTGGTGTATTACCTGACCAGCCTCAATGGCACCCCTTTCCTACCCACCCTTGACTGACCCAAGTGAAAAGCAAACCGAATGGGCCTCAGTACAAGACAGCCTGGAACTGGCTGAACCACCGGCACCTGCAGTGTTGACACTGACCAACTTAGCTGAGCCAGAATCACATTTTCCCAGAGATCCAAAATGGTTCTGAGTTGGCATCAGCCAGAAACGGACACGGAGCACGAGCTCAGAAGGGTGTAAGTGCAGCAACAGCAGCAGCAGCAGGGCTTGCAGTGCTGGAAGGAGTGGGCAGTGCCTGTGGGCTGCGCTCACCTCTAGCTGGCCTTCTGTTCCTTCCAGGTCCCCCTCCATCCTTGCTCCTGCCCACAGTCCACCCGCAGCCTCCTTCTCCGGCGGCCCACTTAGAGTAACTTGAGGCTCAGCCCTGCGGAAGACCCACCAGCTGCCAATTGCAGGAGGCCCAGTGCCCGGTGACTCTGTTCTCCTGGGCCACCCCTTCAGGCTGTGCCTCCTTAACACTCCTGACTAGTACCCTGTGATCTTAGGCAAGCTCCTAACCTCCGTGGGCCTCACCTCCCTCGTATTAAAATGCTGAGGATAACAGCACTTTATAGCGCTACAGGGAGGCTAAGGTGGGTGTGCAAAGTGCTTAGCAGGGTGCCTGGCACTTCACAGTGCCCAGCAAGTACCCCCCCATTGTAGACTGGGAGCTGTGCCTTTATAACATTGGGGAAGAAACTGAATATAGCTAACTTTGTCCTCGGTCATCTAAAATTAACAATACAGCTTCCTCACTCTGCAATATTTTAAGTCCCCCACCACACAGGGGTGTGTGTGTGTGTGTGTGTGTGTGTGTGTGTGTGTTGAGAAAACTTGAAAATTCTAAACTAGTTCTTCCTTTCATCTTCAGCACAGATGATCTCCCTCACATTGGGTCCCAGGACCCAGATGAAAGGGAGATTTGCGTGCAGGAGGACTGCAGGGAGTCCTTTGGGGACCCACTTAGAGGTAAGGGGATGAGGCTGAGAGAAGGAAGAGGTCGGGCTGAGATGCAGATACAGCGGAGAACTCCCACAACCCCACAGGGATCTGTGGAGTCCCAAGGCCCTTCAGAGTTGTCCCAGACGGAGGCAGCATCCAGCCCTCTGTATTGCACCTCAGTCACTCGCTGCAAGCGTCCTCCCCAGGCAGGACCATAACCACGAGCAGGGCAGCGGCCTTCTGCAAGTGTCCTCCCCAGACAGGACCATAACCACGAGCAGGGCAGCGGCCTTCTGCCAGGTCCACCCTCAGGAGCAACTCTAGGGCCTGCAGCCTCTAGCACCCGAGGTCAAGTGTGCCTGGCCTCAAGGATCCCAAGTGGTGCGGTATGGGGGCAGGCATAGCCCTGACCATCTGAGCTAGACAGACACATGCCACAGCCAAAGGTCCAGCAGGACAACTCAGTCCCCTGGAACAGGGCCCCAAGGACCTGGGCTTCACCTCCTGAGCTTCTGAATCTCCTGCATTGGGCTCACGCATTGACTTAGAGAAGATGCTCAAGGTATATTTGTCAAGCAAACAAAAGAGAAGCCCTGGGTCCCGGCTGGAGACCTGGCTCTTTTTTTTTTTTTTTTTTCTCCTTGTATTAGGGATTGAATCCAGGGTGTCCTACCACCAAGCTATATCCCCAGCACTTTTTATGTTTTATTTTGAAACAGGGTCTTGCTAAATTGCAGAGACTGACCTCGAACTTATAATCCTCCTGTCTCAGCCTCTCAAAGTGCAGAAATTATAGGTGTTTGCTGCCATGCCAAGCCCAACCCAGCACAGCCCAGCCCACCTGAGTCTGTTTCAAAACCTGCTTCTCTAGTTAAAAAATATATGTACCAAAGATACAGTTGGCACAACCCGAATGCGGGCTGCCAGATGTGGCCATAACTCTGCTCCTTCTGGCTCCACCCTTTGCTCCTGTTTCTCCCAAGTCTGAATGTGCTGTTTTTCTCCCTCCTTTCAGACTGACTTCTGCCTCCTACAGGAAGTCTCCCCTGACTACCCAATCCTGCAGGCACGCAAGTGCTCACGTTCTCTCCCCCTTTCCTCTCCCTCTCTCTCCTCCCCAAAGAGCAAATGTAATCCTTGGAGGTCAACACAGAGCCCAGAAGGAAAGGCTCAGGCTCCCCCTCCCTGAGGGTGGAGTAGAGGAGCCCAGCCCACCATGCCGTGTTCATCTCTAGGGTTTCAGGATGGCCTAGGATGCAATTCTAGCCAATGGGGAAGGGCTCTTGGGCGTTTGTGAGAGGTTTTCCCACTGATATAATGAGATATATAGGAAGAAGGAGTCCCTCACCATGCGCCAGATATTGTTCCATGTTGGAAGTGCCCCGGGAGCTACCCTGCACTTGTGAAAGTGGCAAAGTAACAGATGATAGATCTCTGAGCCGTGATGAAGGGCAGCTGCTGCATTAACCACACTGCTGCAGCAGGTAGGTTGCTTGGATGCCTCTCTGCTCCCCGCGCAGCCAGCCCCTGCTCCTGTGTGCTCCCCAATGACCTGCACCTGCGACTGCCCTCAGATGCCTGCCTTGGGGTCCTGGAGTCATATGCTTTTGGAAGGCAGAGAGCTACAGTCCTCCTGGGCAGGAGTAGGCTCTGTCTCCTGCCATCGGCAGTCCAGCAAGCCTGCACCCACCTCATCCTACGGCCTTTGGAGAGTAGAAATAAAGAATGTCATTAAACTGCCGGTTGTCATGGCCGGAGCCCACCCTACCTTTAGCCTTGGGTTGGTGCGAGAATATAACTAGATCTTTTCCTATTAAAGGAATAGCTGAGCTTAGGCTACATTTTGTAAAACCACCATTGTACAATCTTGTGTGTTATTTATTTATTTATTTATCTATTGTGGCACTGGAGATGAAAACCCAGGCTTTCTGGGCTACACTCCCAGACCTATTTTATATTTTATTTAGAAACAGGGTCTCAGTGAGTTGCTGAGAGCCTCACTAAGTAAGTGACTGAGGCTGGCTTTGAACCTGTGCAATCCTCCTATCTCAGCCTCCCAAATACTGGGATTAAAGGCATGTGCCACCATGCCCGGTTCACTTTTATTTTTTTGTAAAGATAGAATTTCCTGGAAATTGTGAGTGCCAACCCTTCCCCACCATCCCCTTCAGCCAATGCTGTAAAGATTGTGAGGCTTCGTTCCTACCAACAGGAGCACAGCACAGAAGCCCCACACTGACAATAAAATACCCAGCAGATTTCTGCCACGTTATTCTTGCTTACCTCACTTGACTGGTAGCAGGATCCCTTTTTGCAAAAAGTAAAGTTTGCCTTGCCAAAATGCTTTCAAATATGTATCTTGTCTTATGACACCGTGGAAATTTATTTTTAATATGGACAAAATCAAAAGCTAGGCATGCATGCTGGTCAGAAGCATTCAGTAAACCACTGTTGACTGGTTCTTTCCCCCCATCCCCCCATGTACACACTCAGGAATGTGTATACACCCTCAGGGTTAATTTTCAAACACCCAGTAGCTTTCCTACATACTAGCAAAAAAAAAAAAAAAAAAGAAAAAGAAAAAGAAGTAAAATGGCACAATCATTGTGGGTAAGATTACAGCTCTTTCTCAAAAAATTAAACGTAAAATTACCATATGACACAGCAATTCTCCTCTGGGTATATACCCAAAAGAATTGAAAATAGGGTCTCAGACAGACATTTGTATGCCCAGGTTCATAGCATTAGTTACAATGGTCAAAAGATGAAAATAACCCAAATGTCTACTGATGAATAAATGAATAAGCAAAATGTGTTATAAACATATAATAGAATTGTTCAGCCTTAAGAACACATGAAATTTTCACACATGCTGTAACATGGATGAGTAACCCTGAAGACATTATGCTAACTGAAATCAGCCAGTGACAAAGGGACAGATGTACTATATAATTCTACTTATGTGTGATATATAAACTAGGCAAATTCATAGACACAGAAAGTAGAATAACAGTTCCCGGGGCTCGAGGGGAGATGGGGTTGGGAGAAATATTATTGTCTACAGTTTCAGTTAGAGAAGATGAAAAGGTTCTGAAGATGGTCACGTGGCAACATGAATGTACTGAGTGCCACTGAACTGTAGACATAAAAATAGCTAAAATGGTAAAGTTAGGTCATATGTATTTCACCAGGATAAAAAAAGATTGAAAACATAAGTGAAAAAAATCCCCTTCACAATAACAAAAAGACCTGCAAGGTACCTTGGAATAAATCCAACCATGAAATCACAGGACTCTGGAGAAAATTAACTGAGATGAGAAATTGATCTGAATAAATGGAGGTATACCATGACCATGGAGAAAAAGAATATCACAAAGTAGGCAAATCTTTCTAAATAAATCTATAATATTATGTCATTCCAACCATGACTCCAACAGGATTTTTCATTGAACTGAATAACCGGATTCTAAACATCCTATGGAGGACTTTAACTCAAGAAAAAAAATATATAAGATTTTGAGCTTTTGATTGAAGTATAACATACACACAGAGAAAGGGCACAGATTATAAATGTGCAGCTCATTTAATTCTATGAAGGGAATATACCCAAGCCACCAGAACCCAGATAAAAGAAGAGTATATTGCCCCAGAAGTCCCCCTTCTACCTCCTTCAGTCATTCTCCCCTTTAAGGATTACCACTATCCAGGCCTCTATCATAATTAGTTTCATCTGTTTATTTATTTATTTTTGGTACTGGGGATTGAACCCAGGAGTATTCTACCTCCAAGCTACATCCCCAGCTCTTTTAATTTTGAGATGGGGTCTTGCTAAATTGCTGAGGCTGGCCTTGAACCTGCAATCCTCCTTTCTCAGCCTCTCAAGTACTGGGACTATAGGTGTGCACTAACGCATCCAACCCCCATTTTTTAACTTTCTATAGATGGAGTCATTCCACACGTGCTTTTTTTTCTGTCTGGCCCCTTTGGTTGGGGATGACAGGTCCATTCCTCAACTCAGGAACTCAGGATCAGTGGGGTCTTTGACTAATGTAATGGAAAAGAATTTCAGCACATGCCAGTCAGAGACATAGAGGTTTATTTAGGAAAGAAGGAAGTATACATTCAAGGGAGAACGCGGGCCATCTCAAGAGGGGGAGAGAAATTCTGGGGAATGCGGGGCTCTTTTCTTATAGAGGACGTTTGTGAGAGGTGGCTAGAGAAGACAGCTGAGGATGCTCTCAGCCTGGTAGTCCCAAGGCAGTTTCTGGTGTTCTGGTCATCCTTTAGGGTCCTCAGGCTGATGAAAGTCTTTATTATCTGATTAACAGATAAGCTGGAGAGTGTCCTAAATTACATGTTTCCCAACATAGCGTATCTGTGTTGTTATCAAGGCACTGGGCAATTATAGTTTCTTTCAGTTAACTCTAGGATCTACAGATTTCCCAGAATTTGGGAGAGACAGGCCTGGGGAAGAGAACTAGTTTGGGGAGTAATAAAAGACTGAAGGACTTTAACACCAGGTTCTTATATTGAAGTTATATTTTACCTTTTCTTTCTGTTCCTGTCTGTCTCCTTTTTCCCTGTCTATTTTTTTTTATCTTATTTACCACTTTTACTCATGATTGTGTGACCCATACTGTTGCCGGGTTGCTGGTCATTCGTTCTCTTTTCTGCGTGACATCCCAGCGCATGACTATCTGCCCTTGTATATATTCAGAGTGTTACAATAGCACTCTGGTACTTGACTTTTGGTCTGTGTTTATGCATAATTTGGGGGGAGGCATATTCCTATGAAAAAGAACAGAGGGTGTTTGTGTAGGGGATGAGAATGGGGCAATCTTGCCCTAATAGGGCTCAAAACAAGTTATAAAGCTATAGTAGCTAAAAGGTACATTTTAACACATCCCCAAATCCACACATGTGAACCCCACATGCACACATCCACCCACGGGCGTGCATCTTCCTACCCCCAACCCCTGTCCTCCACCAGTCAGCACAGACAACTCTCAGGCCCGGACTTCCCAGACCAAATAACTGAGTGTCGAAGTCCCTTTCAAGTTGTATCACAGCACAGGCCGGCAAGTATGCAGGAGAAGCTGATGGAGAAGGGGAAGCACAAGCCCCTCCCCCACCCTCCCGCTGGCTTTAAAGGGAGAACAAAGTGAGCAGGATCCGAGTGTCAAGGTGATCGAGGCCACTGAAGCCATTTATCACTGCCGGATGTGTGAAGGGTCGGGCTGCGGGGCGCACTGGGAGTGCCAACGGGGGCGCCTGGACCACAGCCACAGTGAGAAATAACCTGTCCAATTGGCCGACGACCAAGCAAGGGCTGCCAGAGCCCTGCTTCCCACAAAATGGCAATCCTTTCTCCTCTGTCCAGGCTACGAGGGGCTGGGGGCCAGGGTGGAGGTAGCAACAGATTAATAAAGGACTGTCAGTCAGAGCTCTATAAATACCCTCCTGCTGCCAGCAGGCTTCCCCAGCCCAGGGCTGCCTGCCGCCTGAACTATCCCTTGGTGATGCACAAGGACAAATGTTTGCCCAGGGAGGCCTGATGTCAGGCAGCACATATGGCCCAGCTTGTGCATCTGCCCTCTCCCCACCCCTCCTCCCGGTTGCTCTAGCAGGCACACCCAGAGCAGAGGGGTCAGAGGGTCCCAGCGGAATGCAGAGGGCTGCCTCCTCCCCGAGGCTTCTGCACAGAGAGGAAGGACTAGAATCCTGCCCCCTCTCCCTGCCTGAGGCTCCCCACCCTGAGGCCAGCCAAGTTTCATGGGGACCCCAAGTCTAACAGAGAAGGCCATGACTGGAGGGTGCAGAACCGCCTGCTCACACAGAGTTGGCGCCACAGCCCCAGGCCAGACCCTAGGCTGGCACCCAGAACCACCTCTGCTTCTGAGGCAGGGCTACACTCCCAGTCCTATTTTTATATTTTTATTTGGAAACAGGATCTCTTAAGACAGCGAGACTGGCTATGAACCTGCATGATCCTCCTGTCTCTGCCTCCCAAGCACGGGGATTACAAGCGTGTGCCACCACGCCCAGAGAAAATATAGTTTTAAAATCTAGAAATTTTCTAATACTTAACTTGACCTTACAGCAATACCTGCTCTTTCTTAGGCAAAATCCTTTAATGGGCCACACTTTCATTTCTTTCTTTCTTTCTTTCTTTCTTTATTTATTTTTTGCGGGTCTGGGACTGGACCTCCGAACTACATCTCCTGTAATTTTTTTTATTCTTTATTTTGAAACAGGGTCTCATTAAGTAGCTGAGGCTGTCTGCAAACCGTGATCGTCTGGTCTCAGCCTCCTGAATATTGGGATTACAAGCATGTGCCACCACGCCCGGCTCACACTTTTAATTATAATAGTCCATCTAGAGCCAGGCGTGGTGGTGCACACTTGTAATCCCCGGGCTTGGGAGGCTGAGACAGGAGGATCGCGCAGGTTCGGAGCCAGCTTCGCTGGCTTTAGGAGACCCTGTTTCCAAATTTAAAAAATATATAAAATAGGTCTGGGAGTGGAGCCTGGAGGTAGAAGGGCTTCCAGGAACCCCAGTACCACCAAAAAGAAAGAAGAAAGAAAGAAAGAAAGAAAGAAAGAAAGAAAGAAAGAAAGAAAGAAAGAAAGAAAGAAAGGAAGAAAATGATCCATCTAGCCTGTCATTTTCTTAGGTCCTCAACAAGTCCTATGCTTGTTAACCATAATGGCCTATCTTCACACCTGAATTCCAGAGATACTTGACAAACAAAATCCCAAAGGAAGTCTCATCTTTTGTCAAACTCAGGCACCACCCAGCACTTACCAATGAAATACCGAGAATCTAAAGATTCAAGGAAAGGAGACTGAGCATCCCATGTTACCCCACCCTACCAGGTGCCCCTGGCCACCCCCTCTTGGGGTTCCCTATAAAAGGAAGATAGCGAAGACCTCGAGGGCATCTCATACTGTCAAGGTGGCCACTGTTCTCCCTTGAACTTGTATCCCCAATTTTCCTAATAAAACCTCTATCTTTGCCTCTGCCCGGCGGGTGCTGAAATTCTTTTCACCCCGGAAGCCAAGGCCCATAAAGGTCTTGAGGTGAGTTTCCCTTCCCCAAACCTGAGAACACCTCAGAACTCTCCAAAGAATTATCTGAATTATCGTGTTTTCCTGTGACACTTCTCCTCTCACTCAGTGGGGAAGATAAGGCAGTCCCCTGTTCCTGGAGAAGTCACAGTCTGCTGGGGAAGGCAGCCCTGCCAGCATGGCACTTCTGAGGGAGAAGTCTCAGCTCTTGCTTGAGGTGCTGCCAGTCTGAAGAGGGAAGAACAGCTTCAAAAGCACAGGTTCAGTGGATGCTTGCAATCCCAGTACTTTGGAGGCTGAGACAGGAGGATCTCAGGTTTAAGACCAGACTCAGCAACTTAGTTAGGCTCTCTGAAACTTAGTGAGACCCTGTTGAAAAGTAAAAAAGAATAAAATTGGGCTGGGGGTATAGCTCAGAGGTGGAATGCCTTTGGGTTCCATGCCCAGTACACACACACACACACACATATCACACACACACACACACACACACACACACACACACACACACAGGTTCCCCAGCGGTGCCTACAGCAACAGGCTTTTAGCCAAGAGTGCTTAGAGCCCAGTGCTGCTAGGCTTACGCATGCACCCAAATCACAGGTGAGTGTGTATGTGGCTGGGTACTGGGGGTGCTCTATGACTGAGCTACACTCCCACCCTTTGTACTTTTTATTTTGAAACAGGAACTCTTGACATCCTCCCATCTCAGACTCCCAAGTCCTGGAAGTACAGTCGTGCACCACCAGGCCCAGTTCACTGGGGATCTTTTTTTTTTTTTAAGGCAGATTCTTGCTCTGTGGGTCTGAAAACAGAGCCCCAGAGCCTGCATTTCTAACAAGACACTGGTGCTGCCGGTGTCTGAGCACGAGGATGCAAGCATGGAGGGTGAAGACAACTGGCTTCTGCGGGCTGTTCCTCGGATGGGAAGCCCCTGAGCTGGGCCTCCTGGAGTAAGCTGAAATTCTGGCTCTGGCATTTATTAGCTGTGTGGTCTGGGGCACATTTTCTGACCTCTCTGTAGCGTGGACAGCAATGGCTGCAGCCCCTTACACGGGCCTGTGAGCAGATGGAGCCCTGACACACGCTGGCACTCCCTCTGGCCTCAAAGCATTCCAGCCACTGCATACAATAAACTGCTTATGATAAACGAATTGCTGCGCCCACTGAAGAGGAGGCCCCGGGCGCCCTGATGTCAGGAAGACCAAGCCGAGAAGGGAGCTAAGGGCAAGAGCGCAGGGGACCTGGGAATCCCTGACCTCGGACCAGTCCTTGGCCTTTCTGAGCCTGTTTCCTCACCTTTAAAACGGGGATCACAGCACCCCTGCCTCAGGAGGTGCAGAGAGGCGCCCATCACCGCGCTCGGGGCAGGGGCGGTGGGCGGCGGGCCGGCCGCCCTGCTGGGGCCCGCGCCCCGCGCCGCCCCGCCCCCACGCCGCCGCCTTTGAGCCGGGCTGGCTTTGAAGTCCCAGATGCGCCCGCAGGAAAGAGGATCCCCGCGCCCAGCCCCCAGCCCGCACCTGGATAAACACGCGCAGCCAGCCCCGCCGCCAGCCCGGGACCGACGGCCTGGCGGCAGGGCGGCCCGGCGGCCGCGCAGGCAGCGGCTCACTTCAAAGGCCGCGGCCGCCCGCGGGAGGGGCCCTAATCAGGCCCGGCTGCCGCCGCCCGCCGCCCCGCCCGGCCGCGCGCCGCCCCGCCATCTGCTCCGCGTTAGCGCGGCCGGGCCCCGCCGCCGCCGCCGCGCGTCCCGAGGGCGGCAGCAGCCCTGCGGTGCCTGCACCGCGCGAGGCCGGGGAGTGCGGCCCTTCATTCAACACGCATTTGTTCAGCTCCAGCTGTGTACTAACAGACCCCAGGGTGCCACTCATTCATGCATGCATGCATTCAGTAAGCCCGGTGAGTGCCTGCTCTGGGCCGCAGGCAGGCCCCGTGCATCTCCCACCAGCCCAGCTCCCCGGTCACGCCCATCCCATTCACAAGCTCGCACCTCTCCGCCTAGGACTGCCTCCCTTTGCCTGGACAAACTCCTACTCCTCCCGCAAAGCCCGGTTCAAGTTCCCTCTGTGAAACCTCCATCACCTCTCCCAGGCCCCAGCCTACACCTGCTTGGTGCCTACTCTCAATAAAGAGTGCTTTATTCCTTTACAGGATTTGTGTACCTCCTGCCCCAGACTGACAGCCCCAATCTTGACCCTACCAGTTAGCAGCTGAGTGGCTCCTAGGACCTCCGGATGCCTCAGTTTACTGGTCGGGAAGCAAATAAGAGCATAATCCCTTGCAAGGTTGTAGGAAATAAGGGTCACACACAAAGCCAGGCCACACGTAGCCATGGTTGCCGGCCTCTTTCTATAGCCCTCCACTCCAGGAACGAAAGCTCTGCTCCTCTCTCAAGAAGCCCTCCAGGTATCCTCCCTCTGCTGGGTTTCTGCCACTCTTGCTCAGTCTACCAGCTGCTGGATCCCACCACTACAGGCCACCAGGGTCTGCCCAACCTGTATCCCAGACCCGAGGTTTCAGGGCACAGGACACTGGCCAGGGGCTCTCCCTTATCTCTCTGTGATGCCCGGCACATTGCTTATTGTGTTGCCAGAATCCAGCAGCCAAGGACCACTCTCCAGGCCTTGTTCTGTCCCTTGGTGAACTTGGGCTAGGCAGTCCTTACTGGGCTTCTGAGCTCTAACCTCAGGTTGCAAGGAGGTACCCCAGGACAGGAGCTTCACTGGCAGGACCATGGTGAGCACTGACATGCCCAGGAGCAGAGACTAACCAGGCCCACAGCCCAGAGAGCTGCAGCAGACTAACCCTGGGGCACTAAAGAGGCAACCCCAGGATCTGGCACAGTGGTATATACCTGTAATCTCAGTACTTGGGAGGCTGAGACAGGAGGATCCCAGGCTTATGATCAGTGCATAGTAACTTAGTGAGACCCTGTTTGGACATTTAAAAAATAATAAAAAGGGCTGGGGTTGTAGCTCAGAGGTAGAATGCCTCTAGGTTCAATCCCCAGTCACACACACACACACACACACACACACACACACACACACACACCTCCAAGGGGAAAAGCAAGGGCACCTGTCCAGGAGGCTAGCAGGTGGAGCCAGCAGGTTACCCACACATGCTGGAGGACAAAGCAACTGGGACCCTGGGGTCAAGGCCCTTCTCTGGCCCCAGGCCTGCCTTCCTGTCCTCTGCTTCCGGCCAGCTCACAGGCTCTGCCCTGAGGTGGCCTCTGTCTCTCAGCTCATTGGCAACCTGTGGGGAGTTGGAAGGAACTGAGAAGAGATACTGTGAAAAGCCCCAAGCATGGGGGGCCTGCAGGTAATCGGAGGTTTGGGGTGATGTGTGTGTGGGGGGGGTCTGTACTTAAGCCATATGCTTGTACAAGATATACAGGTCCACTTATCCGCTGGGGCAAGTGGATAAGTGAACAGAGTAATGAGAGAGAGGGAGGCTTTGAGTTCTTCTGCGCTCCCCTGGAGGCGCACTGCGAAGCACCCGCCTCCTTCTCCAGCGCTCATTCCCCGGGGAGAGCCTGGCCTCCTCTGAGCGCAGCTCCCCAGCATCTGTCAGGTCACGACCCCATAGGGGACCCTGAGTGAGATCAGGGGCGCACGGGGAGCTCGGGAAGCGCTCCAAGGGAGGCTGGCATGGCAATGGGGAGCGGCAGGGTCGGGCGACCGCGCTGCCCCAGCCGCAGGCTCTGCAAGGCGGGGTCGCCCCGAGTGGCAAGGAGGGGCAAGGAGGGGAGCTGGGCTTTCCTGTTCACCCACCAGCGAGGAATGTCAGCTCGCGGGCACTTCTGGCCTCGCCTTGTGGACGAAGCAAGCTGCCATCCCCAGAGGCCACGGAAGGTGAGCCGCGCAAGTGTCGGCCCCTGAAAGGCTAGAAAAGCCCTGCAGGGGTCTCTGGGCTGAGGCGGAGCGTGCGGCAGCAGTGCGGCCAATCCGAGAGCCGCTCTCTTGGCCCCGCCCCTTGGAACACTCCCGGAAAGAGCCCCCTGGGGGCGTTCCGCGGTGTAGCAGGTGTGGAGAGCTGCCCTCTCTAAGCCCTGCTAGATCTGGGCTCAAGGTCAGCGCACCTGGAGCCTCCAGCAGGGGTCCAGTACCTAGAAGGCTGTGATAGGAAGATCCCAGATTGGAGATAAGCCTCAGAAACTTAATGAGACCCTCAGCAACTTAGCAAGTCCTTGATTCAAGATAAAATGGGCTAGCGGTTAGCTTGAGGTCGAATGCCCCTTCAAACCCCAGTTCTGAGGGGACCACCGCTTATCAGCTGTGTGCTTGGACTAGTGAAGTCACCTCTTGAGCCTCCGCGGCCCAGCATAGTGCCTCAGCAGTAGAATAGAGATAACAACGACATCCCTGACAACGAACCAGGCTCTGTGCTATGCCCATTTTATCTAAGACTGCTGGGTCGCTTCTCATAGGCAGAGAGGCCTGTACAATTTTAGGAGCCATTTTGAATTCTGCTCATGTACCAACGAAAAAAATCACTGCTAACAATCCTCGTGCTAATTAATGAATTCCAGTGTTGGTTTTGTAAATGACATTTGAAGATGTGGATTCCTGATGAAGACCCTTCATATATTTTCACACACGCACACCCCGGGCAGGGGCACCCTATATAGCTGCACCAGGAAGCACCATGATCAAGCCACAGTAGGAATGGGCCCCTGAGGACTTCCAGTGCCCAATTTTCCTGGCTTGCTCCTTTGCAGCCCTGACCCCAGCAATGTGGCTTCCCGATTCCAGTAGTTCAGATACTAACCTCCATCCCTAGGCTGTCAAGTGATCTCATGTACATATACCTATCACATGGTTAGTAGTGAAGCATTTAAGGTCATCACACAGCAATAAAAGCAAGAACTTAGCCCCATGCCTGGCACATACCAAACTTAGTACTGTTACGTTGACTTTGCTTCCAGCATTTTTCTGCCCAAACACCAGCACTTGAGTGCACTTTGGCTTTCAGAGTCCCAGCCCCATCTCGAGAGAAGCTTCTAGGAGGCCCCAACCCAGGCCCCTGGCTCCCCCCCTCTGCTGACACCGACAGTATCCCTTAGTGTCCCCCCCCCCTCAGGCCAGTCACCTCCCCTGAGGAGAGAAATGGTTGGGTCACAGTGTCCCTTCTCTCAGGGTTCAAAGCTACCGCCAGGCCCCACTGGCCAGCTTGATTTGTTTCTTATCTTTAATTTTTTTAATCGGGCAGATCCCCTCTGGTTACTTTTTCTGCAGCATCTTAGGCATCTTTGGACTGGGCAACAAAAGCATTCTTTTTGGAGCCGGCAGGGGGCCAGGGCAGAGCCACTTCAAAGGGAATGCAAAGCTGCCGATGTCCCCTGCATTGTCCTGCCCTGCATGTCTGCCCCCATTGTCCCGAGGCGCCCTGAATAGACAGGCACAAAGGCCACACGTTCAAAGTGGGCACCGCATGCGCCATCAGAAGGCTGCCCTGCGCCTGCTTGGTCTTCATCCTCACACAGGTTTCCAGCCAGGGAGGGGCTGGCCTTGAAGTGGGCTTTTCTCCTGTTGTCTCTCTCTTCTCTCTCTCTCTCTCTCTCTCTCTCTCTCTCTCTCTCTCTCTCTCTCTCTCTCTCTCTCTCTCCCCCCCCCCCGCAGTTGGCAGTCTTTCCCTCTCACTTTCTCTTTCTCTGCAGAACAGGCTGGATTCCCCCCAGGCTGCAGGTCAGCTGGGGGTTATCGGGCTTTCTTGTGGGCTGGGAGCTGGGCAGGGCTGTTTCTCCTCTAGTGAGCAGGTGAGTCGCATTTTAGCTCTTCATCTAACAGGGAGAGGTGAATCCCACTCCTGGCACCCAGCTGGATTTTAAAGAAAAAGTATCTGAGCCCCAGAGAAGGGGAGAAGCTTGCCTTAGGCCTCACAGCAAGGGGGTCAGCCCTAGGGTCGAATCCAAGTATTCTGACCCTAGTCCAGTGCTCTTTGGTTCCCTGATGCCCAGGGAAGGCCCCTGAGCCAAGGAAGACCTGGAAGTAGCAGCCACTCGGGGGCCACCAGATCACCATGGGGGAAACACAGAGAAGACAGACAGGGTTGGTGCTCATCAGCTGTCCTGCGGGCCAGCTTGGAGCACTCTATTCTCTGGGGCAGACTATCAGCCCAGGCAAAGACTCCCAGCCTAATGGGCCAAGTACCACCAGCAGGTCTCCTGAGGCCAAGGAGTCAGGTGGCAGACAACAGAGCAGACCTATGAAGAAGGAAAGAGATTGGCCCTGAGCTTCGAGAATGCTAACGGCAGTAGTGGTTCCATGACTCTAGTACCACATGGCCTGCGCTGGGTAGTGTCTGGAGACCTGGGTTCAGAGAGGTTAAACAACTTGCCCAGAGTTGCACAGCTGTTTCATGACAGAGCTGGGACTGGCTGTTTGGTCTGCCAAACTCTGGGACATTGAATGGCATGTGTCTCTTGGTCCTGGGTTCTCCTCATAAGCACACACAATGAAGTGTCTTGAGACTGAGTCCTTTGGGGTATGAGTTGAACATAGCACTGCCTCAGACCAAGTCAGTGGGTCTGGACTGAGAAGCTCAGAAGGCCCAGGCAGGGGTGAAGCTCAAATGGAGACAGCCGCCCATGTGGCAACTGTGGCCCCCCAGAGTCACCTAAGCCTGGGTTTGAGTTCCGGACCCACTGCAGGATCTGTGGCCTTGGTTGTCACCTCCCAAATCAGGGCAGTGGTGGGTGCTTAGTGGGGGGAGTGCGCCAGGAACACCCAGCACCTGGTAATTGCTCAAGAGGTAGCAGGCACAGCTACTGCTGCTTGATAAAAGTCATGGGAGGATTTGCTGGTTCGAGGAGAGTCTCAACCAGTTAGGGAGACCTTCAGTAACTTAGTAGGACCCTGTTTTCAAAATACTAAAGGGCTAGGAGTTTCACTCAGAGAAGTAAAATCCTCCTGGGTTCAATTCCTACTACCAAAAAAAAAGTCACAAAAACTGGGTGAAGGAGCAACAGACTATTCAGGTCCTGAGGGTGAAGTCTATGGGGCCAGCAGAGCAGGTGGGGAACACTGCGAGGGGGCAGGATTCAGACAGGGGAGAGAGAAGAACACAAGACCAAGGAGAACAGGCAAGGCTCAGGGCAGGCCCTAAGGACACTGCTGGAAAGAATCCAGCCCCAGCCCGCAAGCCTGGTGGAGGGGCTTGGAGGAGGCCGGCGGCAGCCTCACAGGGCCTGGTGCTTGCCCAGCTCGCCCAGCCAGCTTGCCCTGTGGCCCAGTAGCAAGCACGGGTCCCCTTTGAAGCCCAGGTCCCCTCACCTGTGAAATCACCGGGCTATCTAGTTTGGAGGAGAAGGGCCAAGGAAACAAGGCTCTGGGCACCACACCAGCTGCACCTAGCGCAGGCCCCTCAGCCAGCACAATCAGGCCCTTGGTGAAGGGGGTGTTGAAACACAGGGGCAGTGGTTTGAAAAAAAATAATAAAACCAGCTTGAAAAGGCGCCACAAGACGTGATTGAACCCAAACCATCGGAGCACCAAATCTGGACCCCGTAGAGGGGCTCTCAGGGGCAGGGAGACCCTCACAGAGAGGTGCTCCCAAGAAATAAAGCAACAGAAGTAGGTACAGGACTGGGGGAAGCTTGGGTGGGCCCAGCTTTGGGTGTAGAAGCTGGTCTGTCTCCCTTCCTCCCACGCAGAGCCCAAGCAGTCAGTCAGAGGAGCCCACCCACACCCACCTGCTGCCCACAGAATGCAGTTCCTTCCCCCAGGGTCAGAGATGAAAAAGTCTACATCAGCACCAATGGGCTTGCCAGTCATCTCTCTGGAACTCTGGCCATGTCCTGCAGGACAAAACCTCAATAAAAACATGAATGATGGCTGATATTATTCAACTGTGTGCCAGACATTGCGTGAGACACGTTCTATCTATCATCTAGCAGATGCAGACAGGTGTTAATGTCGTGTGACATGTGAGCAGAGGGCTTGAAATCACCCTCCCTGGATCTCAGGGAGGCAGACAAGGCTGGAGCCAAACCAGGCAGCCCCGTCCACAGACCAGGCTGCTAACTGCTGCACACCACGCCCTTTGGGCCAGGCCATCTTCCTGAAGGAGACAGGACCAGGACAGTACGAATCCTCTTCCTAAAAGATGCACAGCACAGGAAGGAATGGGGAGAGAAGGGGCTTCTCTCGTCTTTGCTCCAGGGCCTTCTGACTGCCGGTCACCCCTGTAGGCAATGCCTTCTCCCCATTAAGGCAGACAAGCTCCAGCTAATCTCATCCCTGTAAACAAATTGGGCCTAATGAAGTTTTCTTTCTGTAAATGTGTGCGTGGGGAAACAGCTGAGTGTAAACATCGCAGCTCTGCCTGTTTAGACTCCATTGACTTTCAAATCAGCCTGCTTCCCATCCCACCTCGCAGAAACAGAGTCGAAATGCAAATGTTGCATAAACGACTCCATAATACATGCTCATTCAACATTTATTCTTTCTCAAATCATCTCTTAAAGCCCTTTCATGCTAATGTCTAGGAGATGTGACATTAGAAAAATTGCTTTGACATGCTAAGGGGCTCCAAGATTAACAAAAAAAGAAAGGACAAGATAAAGCTTTTGGAAGACCTATTTCAGAGGAATTATTCCCGCCTTTGAAAGTGTTCCAAGGTTGCTGCACATTTCGGCTTGTTGGCATACATGTAAATGAAGTGCTACAAAAGTCGGCGGCTAAATTCCACTTGAATGAAAGCTCCCAGCCGCCAGCAGGGTGTGTGTGGGGGGTGTGGGGACAGGGAAGGTGGCCAGACTTCAGGATGAGCGATGAAGGGGGGCTTTCTTATCCTGAAGGCAGAAGGGAGGCCGCTCCAGCCCAATCCACAGGATAAAAATGTCAGGGTCAGGAACAGCTGATGTGGATTGCACCTGGCTGTCATGTTGAAGAAGCAGCCTGGCATCCTTTAACCAGGATACTGAATCCAGCCTGCTCTTGGCCACTGCCTCCACCACCCTAGCCTTGTTTGCATCTTTATTTGTTTGTGACCAGGGCCTTGCTAATGTTGTCTAGGATGGCCTTGAACTAACTCCCGGGCTCAAGCAATCCTCTGGCCTCAGCCTCTCCAGTAGTTAGAACTTCAGGCACGTACCACCACACTCAGCTCATCCTAGACTCTTCCTTGTGGTCTGCCTACACTAGCCTCTGAAAGCCTATGTTTAAAATGGAGATAACAAAGCTGGATGCACACAAATGGTGACACACACTTGTAATCCCAGCATTTGGGAGGCTGAGACAGGAGGATCCAGGTTCACAGACAGCCTCAGCTACTTAGTGAGGGCCTTTGCAACTTAGTGAGACCCTGTTTCAAAATAAAAATTAGGGTTGGGTGTATAGCTTGGAGGTGGAATGCCTCTGGGTTCCATCCCCAGTACCACAAATAATTAATGAATAAATAAATAAATAAATAAATAAATAAATAAATAAAATGGAGATAATAGCTGGGCACGGTGGCACATACCTGTAAGTCCAGTACTTGGGAGGCTGGGACAGGAGGATTGCAGGTTAGAAGACAGACTCAGTAAATAGTGAGGCTCTCACCAACCCAAGGAGACCTTGTTTCTGAATGAAAATAAGATAGGATATAGGGTTCAGGGTGTAGATAACAATTGAACCCACTTGGAGAGGATTTGTCGTAACCAATGGACAGTGCTCAGTGCAATGTCTGCCACTGAGGCTGTACTCCAGAGACTGCCTGACTGCTTGAGGTCATCATGAGATCTTTAACCTGCAGAAATGCACCTTGGAGGCAGATGAAAGAGAAAGGAAAACCTCTTGGAAGAAGGCAGAGATGTCACCAGTCCAGTGACTGAGACCCAGACAGACACAATCAGACACTCCCAGGTTCCAGAGTGCCTCAGCTGGAGAATCACAGGGGTCATGGCCATGGCCACTGCACATCTCTATTGTGGCCTCTTTGAATTAATGGCCTGTCTGACATTCCCAGGCACATTGCCCAGCAAGGGGACTTGCCGTGGACATTATTCTTCATGACAAGAGTGTCTCAGAGATTCCTGGAAAGGAAGGGAAGGATTGTTCCCTGAGCATCTTCTAAACAATTTATTTCCATGTTGGTGACAGCCCATTGATACTGATATTCTTGTTCTAAAGATTAATACTTAACTGGGCGTGGTGGTACACACTTGTAATCCCAGTACGTGGTAGACTGAGACAGGACGATCACAGGTTTGCAGCTAACCTCAGCTACTTAGGCCCTCTGCAACTTAGTGAGACCCTGTTTCAAAATAAAGAATACAAAATAGGGCTCGGTATATAGCTCAGAGGTAGAATGCCCTCCAGGATTCAATCCCTAGTACAAAAAAAAAAAAAAAGATTATTACCTTATATTCAACAAAATGCTCTAATCATCCTAAAACTTCAGCGTAACAGAGAATCTTTTATAACAATAAAAGGCCATCTTCTGCTCTGCTAGCCAAATGGTGGTATCTATGGGTAGGGCCTGCAGGTGAGCTTTCTTGCACTGACTGAGGGAGGGGGCCCAGGCTCCTTCAAGCCTGGTTGGACTGGAAACACCTGGAGGTAGGGCTTCATGGTGTGTGTGTGTGTGTGTGTGTGTGTGTGTGTGTGTGTGTGTGTGTACTGGGGATTGACCCAGGGGCACGTTACCTTCAAGCCACACCCCCAGCTTTTTAGTTTTTATTTTGAAACAGGTCTCACTAAGCTGCCAAGGGTCTCACCGAGTGGCTGAGGCTAACCTGGAGCCTGTGATCCTCCAGTCTCAGCCTCCCAAGTACCAGGATGACAGGTGTGCCCCACCACTCCCGAGTGGAGCCTAACCTCTGCCCACATTCCAGTGCCAGAACCCAGTCACATGCCCCCCCAGCCACAGACGAGCTGAGGAGGAGTGAGCTCTCAGAGCTCTAAAGACGACAAAGGGAACTGTTTAATAAAGACAGGGAAACATATTCAGAGAGAGGAAGTGATCTGTCAGAGAAAACAGGGCAAGTTAGCTACGAGCGAGAAAACCAGGCTGCTCACAGAGGCCTTCTTGTCTTCGCCACAATCATCACACCCTCAGCAACACAACCAGTGTTTATTGAGCACCTACTACAGTTGTCCCTCGGCTTCCACAGGAGACCAGTCCCAGCACCCCACTTGGATCCCTAGATCCTCAGATGCTCAAGTATTGACATGCAAGTACACACATCCTCCTGTATACTTCAGATCACCTTTAGATTATTTATAATGTGCTATAAATGCTCTGAAAGTTGTAGTTGTGCTGTGTTGCTGAGGGAACAATGAAAGCATCTGTACCTGTTCAGTACAGAGCCCATTTTTCCCCTGAGCATTTTCAAGCTGCTGCTAGTTGTGCATAGACAAGCAGAGCTTGTGAGTATGGCAGGCTGACTGTGGAGTTAGATGCTGCTGTAGACTCAGAGCTGGGTGAGACACGAGCTTGCTGCCTCTGAGTGGAAACGAGAAGACACTGACCGTGTCTAGCCCTGCCGTGGACAGAGCGAGTGGCTCATGCCCAATCTCCCAGAAACCTTAGGGAAGTTAGACCTAGAGGTCCATATGAAAGGAGAGGTTGGAACTGATCTGGGAAGGGCAGGAAGAATCAGAGGATGTAGAGAAAGGTCAGACATCCCAAAGAGGAAAAGCAAGCCAGGCGAGTCGGCGCACGCTTGTAATCCCAGCATTTGGGAAACTGAGACAGGAGGATTGCAGTTTGCAGACCACTTCAGCAACTTAGTGAGGCCCTTTGCAACTCAGTGAGACCCTGTTTCACCAACTCTGAGGAGGTTTGGCAAGTGAGAGATGACGCTGGCCATGTGGCCAAAACCAGGTTGCGAAGGGCCTTGAAGGCCAGGCCACTGTGTGAGCAGTGGAGAGATGGGGAAGTAGCCTAACAGGTACTGACAGATTTCTTTACCTGAGGGTTTTCTCTGAAGGCCAGGACCTGGGTCCACTTCACTCACAAATTAGAAGTGCTAGAAAAGCAGTGTGCACTAGAGCATCCCACAACCCATGGCTGATGGGAGCTGATGCATAAATATCCCAGTTCCTTCATGCCTGGGGAGGCAGGATCTATTTTAGTCAGCTTTTTCATCATTGTTACCAAAATGCTTCACAAGAACAACTTAGTGGAGGAAAGATTTATTTGGTTCATGGTTTCAGAGCTTCAGCCCATAGCCAGCCAGCTCCAAGGCAGAAATATGGTGGCAGGGTAAGGCAGAAAAAAAGCTGCTCAGGGCAATTGGGAAGCAGAAAGGGGAAAGAAGGACCAGGAACAGATACAGTCCCCAAGGCCACACCCCAAAGACCTACTTCCTCCAGCCATACACACCTGCCTGTGTTACCACCCAGTAAATCCACTCAAGTTATTAATCCACCAATGGACTTATCCACTGATGATATTAGAACACTGATTCAATTATTTCACCCCTGAATATTTTTGCATTACCAATACATGAGCTTTTCTGGGGGGACATTCTATATTCAAACCATAACGTGATTTCTCAGAGAACCCTGTCCCCCAGAGTACCCCAGCATTGCAAAGTGCCATCACCAGGTGGCAACTGGCCTGACAACAGGGCCTTCCCTCCTGTCTTATCGCCTTACTCCTCTGCAGGTGTTTCTGGGGATCCATTCTAGATACACCGCTTACACAGTATCACCATGATTCTGTCATAATCGCCAACAGACATGGCTGGTAAGTGTTCACACATCAAATAAAGACTGCCAAACTCATCCCTTACCACAGACTCTGGTTAGAGCAGATGAGCTCCGTCTCTAACAGAGGAGACCTGACCTTTCCAGCCCCGCTGCCCAGTCAGCTCCTCGGAGCTACCCCTAGGTCTCACAGATGTCACAGGCTGGAGGGAGGAGGAGAGGCAGGAGTGGGAGGAGCCTGAGCACCTAGAGCCTTGGGAGGATATACTCCTTTCCTAAAAATCAGACTGCAATGGTCAAAAACATATGAGAGCTATCAGAAGCGCAGAGAATCGTCTAGTAAACTGGGAAACTCGAACCATGAAAAGGAAAAGTGGTTTAACTAGAAAATCAAAATTTAAAACATGAATCTGTGTTGAGGAGACTTTGGCCAGATGTGCCAGTGCCCCCAGGAGCCTGGGCGATATCATGGAGCTCTCTTGCCCCAGGACTGTGAGTGGTTCGCAGGGATCAGATACCCCACCTGTGGGTCTTTTAGTTCTGCCACGCTTGTTGTGTCCCTGGGAACACCCCCGGAGACAAGGACTTGACAACAAAAGTCTATCTGGGAGGTGGCCCTAGGAGGCACAAGTAGGGTGTACAAGAAAAGGGGAGGAGACCAGTCAAGGTGCATTAATGAGCAGGTTGCCTGTGAGCACCTGGGCTTAACCACCCTGGAGACTGGAGACTGAGTTTGTCCCACTGGAGGGCAGGAAAGCTATCAGGCGGGCATCCACTGAAGTCCAGTCCCGGGGACACTGGTTCCCTGTGCTGCTATGTGAGTCCCAGCAGCCAGAGGAAGATCCAAAAAGGGCCACAGATGCTGCCAGAGGTGGCCCAGGGTCGACCTGAATAGAAACTGTGAAGAGTGGTTTGAAGCAGAGCACCAGCCACACCAGTTACACCTGTGGTGAAAGGGATGGGGATTTGTACTCCTTACAGATCCCCAGCTCTGTAACTGCCACCAGCAAACCCTAAAGTAAAGGAAGAACAAGGACCTTTCTCTGTGGAAGTGGCAACTCCCTTCTCTTTGGCTGCCCTGGGTCCTCACCCAGCAAAAGGAGCTTCTGAGCTCTGCTCAGCCAGCATCAGGACCAGCGCCCAGCCTGGGCTGCCCTAGCACTGATGGGCCCTTCTCCCAGCCAGCAGCTGTACTTGGAAACAAAGAAGCTCAAGGCACACTTAGCAATTCAGGCTTCCTCTACATCAAGAGAGAGGGACCATCCCCCCCAGCCCAAGGTCACTGCAGGGGAGATGGAGGTGTGCTAGGAAGCCCCTGCCTGTCCAAGACCCCGGAGGAAGGCACGCGGCATGTCTGATTCCTCTCCGCTTTGATGAATGTTTGCCGAACCAGATGAGAGCTGCAAGGGAGCCTGAACCTCTGGCTTCCCATGACTTCCCACAGCTAGCTCCTGGGCAGGGGAAGGCGGGGAAGGGGCACCTCCTCTTCTGATCTTGAGTAGGAACGGAGGGCTCCATTTTAGGGAATCTTCAGAGAATGGATTTTCAGAACCAATCCCAACTCCCAGCTTTCAACCTGGGATCCTCAAAAAAATATAACCTGACTATTCCCCGCAGGAGCCTGGAATGGAAGAGAGCCTGGGATGGAGTCAGGTGAGCAGAGGGGGAGAGAGAAAGCACATCCAGCTCCACCTCACTGTTTCTGCAGTGCATTTTCCTGACAATGGGCAGGAGGAGCATCGTCTAATACCTTGACTGCAGGTGGACATCCAGCCAGCTGCGCCTATAAGCATGCTACACCCTGTGCTGCTTTACTGGGCCAACAAACTGCTGAGAATGATCTGTTTCTATTCTGCCACTTTTCCATGGTCTCATTTGCCTTCCTTTTTATGTTTGGAAGGTTCTTTGGGAGCGGTAGGCAGGAACAGTTTTGTTATATGCATGCAAAGGTCATCTACCTGTTTGGCCTCTGATATGTTTTGTGGTATTGGAGGGACAGCTTCAGCTCTAATACGAGACCCTTCATCTCTTACCTAGAACCCTGCCAGAGACCCAGAGGCTCACAGTCCCCCTTAAGGGTTATCTATATGCTGCTGGAAATCACAAATAGGCCAAGAGAGTCTCAAGGAGAACCAACCTGATGAGGCCTTGCCAACAAACAAGAAGGAGCCTCTGTGGGGCATCCTTATATCCAAGACGTCAATGGGTAACCCCAATAGGTGTCACACAGGACTTACAAAACTGAGACTCCATAAGGATTCTGTCGACAAGAGGCTGGCAAGGCCTGGTATGGGGGAACTGACCAATCACCAGTGTCTAGCTAAGCAGGCCTGGGCTCTGCCACATGGGCCCAGTAGAACTGAGCCCCTGTGCTGGGAAGTTTCTGTCTCACTAGGTGTATTAGTCGGCTTTTCCTCACTGTGACCAAAATAGCTGACAAGAACCACTTGGAGGAGGAAAGCTCTTTTGGCTGATGGTTTCAGAGGCTCAGTCCATGGTGAGCTGGGGCTGGGCCTGAGGTGGGACAGAATATCGTGGCAGAAGGGTGTAATGGAGGGAAACTGCTCAGCTCATGGCAGCCTGGAAGCAGGAAGGAAGAAAGAGGAGAGGAAGGGCCAGGGAGAAAGTGAACCCTTCCAGGATATGACCCCAGTGACCCACTTCTTCAGCCGGGCCCCACCTTCCTCCCAGCGGTCCATTCAGCCATCCAAGGATTAATCCACCCATGAGGCCAGAGCCCCCACAGTTCAGTCATTGCCTAAAACCCCACCTCTGACCTCAGCTGCACCGAGGCCAGGCTTTCAACAGGAGACTTTGGGGGACACTCCAGTGCCAGATCATAACATCGGAGCTGGGCATGGTGGCACACATTTGTAATTCCAGTACTTGGGAGGCTGAGACAGGAGGGTTCATGGCCAGCTTCAGCTACTTAGTGAGGTACTCTGCAACTTAATGACACCTTGTTTCAAAGTAAAAAATAAAACATAGGGCTGTGGTGTAGCTCAAACATTGAGGGAAAGGAGACAGAGATGAGGCAAGATGGCCCATAAATGGTCAAGGCCTTAGCTTCTACCAGACTTCCACTGTGTTGCCTTGTACTGGGTTATCGACTTCCCTGGGCCTTACACTTCTCATTTTAAGATGGCCTGTAGCATTGTTTTAGGGGTGATATGTGGCCATATCTGTAGCACAGTGCCAGCATGAGTTGTGCTGTTTATTAGTGCTGTGTGAAATTCAAAGGCTGTCCATATAATGAAAGCTAAACTCCACAGCCTTAGGTTTGGGATAGAACAAGGAATCCTGCAATGTCTGAGGTGGAGGGAACTTCAGGGATCAGGATCCGAGGCAGGCCACTCAGGAAGGTTGATAGAATGTCATGTTGTCTGCTCTTGACTTTGAGGAGAATCCAAACTCTGTTAGCGGCCCTCAGTCTCTCTCCTCTGCTCTCCCTCCAAGCAATTCAGCTCTGGCTCCAAACTTGCATCAAGTCAAACAAAACCCTAACATGAACAGGTCCATCCTGTTAACAAGGGATAATCCCCAATTATCCCTTGTTACCCATGCACGTTCCTTTGGTGGGGGGTCTTACCTACTTCCCCAGTCGGGCTTATCAAAGAATTTCTTTCAGCCATATGCAGTATACTTCTCAATGTTAAGGCTTTCCTTTCTACAGCTTACTCAAGTCCTGTTAAGAATCGTCTCATCTCCACTTCAGACTCAGAGAGGTTAAGTGAATAGGCTAAAGCCACACACCAGGTTGGAGGCAGGCCAGGCCTCTTGTCTCTCCAGCCAATACTCTCATCAAGGAACCTACTCAACTCCCAGCATCTGGGTAGGTAAGGCTCCTATTCCCTACATCGGAGCTTTCACCCACCAGGGCCAGAGCTAGCTGATGTGAAGTATGATGAGGAAGGCCAGGGCAGAACCAGATTCTGAGGCTGGGACCCACACAGCCATCTCCTGGCGCCCCCGCCCACCCCACTGCCAACCCCACTAATACATATTTTATGGGGCTGTTCTCCCTTCCTTGCAAACGATGTCATTAATCTGCTCCCTAGCTGTGCGGAATAACATCCCTCAAGAACAGACCGCTTTCTGAATATTTTATCATCCCTCATTCCTTCTCCCCAAACTAATATATATTTACACAGTCGACCTCCTACAGGAGAACTATATTGTTTTCTCTCAGTGCCGAGAACTTAGACACAGAATTGCGCATAAGTAAAAAAATATATGCCTTGCTATTGATGTTGAAAGTGAGAACCAATCATCTATCAAGCTGTGAGGGAAGCCAAGAGGAAGATTTGCATACTGTAAAAAAAAAAAGAAAGAAAGAAAGAATAAAACAGACCCCCACCTCACAGAGGGACAGGGAGAGGAGGCAGACATCTCTCTTCCTCTAACAGAGAACTTCAGAGTCTCGGTGCCATCCTTCTTTCATTTGGCAAATCTCAGCGGTGGGGAGAGCAAACAGCTATTTTGTTAGCAAGGTCAAAAACTTCCTACTTGGAGATCCAAGCTGAAGAAACCAAAGTTCTTGCAAAGTTTTACAGTACCATTTTTATCACCATGGAATATTTATTACAATGATTCGAACATTTGTGCATCCCTTCTGCTTTCTTGTGCATGCTTCTGCTTTGATCCTCCCAAAGCAAGGCTCTTGAGAAGGGAAGGCAGAGACGGTGCCCTCCATTTGGAAATCAGGGAAAACAGGCCCAGAGAGGGCAATGCACTGACCTGTGTGCAGGTGGCAAGAGGAGGTGCTGTTCCATAGTTGGTCCCAAAGTCCCTTTTAAAGAAAAGTATTAGTTTAGAAAAATACCTTTCTGAACCAAATTGTGTATAAAGATGGGGCCTGGAAAGCACATTTGAAAGGTGATTGTGAGCTGAATGCGTAAGTACACACCTTTAATCCCAGTATTTGGGAGGCTGAGACAGGACAATGACAGGTTTGAGGCCAGCCTAAGCAACTTAGCAAGGCTCTGGTTCAAAATAAAATAGGGTTAGGGTTAGGGCTGTGGCTTGGAGATAGAATGCCCTGGGGGGAAAAGGAAGGAAGAAGGAAGGAAAGAAGGAAGGAGGGAGGGAGGGAGAGAGGAAGGAAGGAAGGAAGGAAGGAAGGAAGGAAGGAAGGAAGGAAGGAAATGTCAATTAGCTTTCTATTACTATAACAAATATCAGAGATAATCAGCTTATAAAGAAAAAATGCTTATTTTGGCTCATGGTTTTAGAGGTTTCAGTCTCTGGTCAGGATCAGTTGGCCCAATGTGTTTGGGCCTGCCAGCACATTATGGGGAGTGTGTGGTGAAGAAAAGCCACTCAGCTTGTGATGCAAAAGAAAGAGTGAAGAAGAGACCAGGATCTCCCTGTCCCCTTCCAAGTCATGCCCAAAGATCTAAAACCTCTCACTAGGCCCCACCTCAAAGGCTCCATCATCTCCCAACATAGCCATTGGCTGATGACCAAGCCCTTAGTATGTGAGCTTTGAGGGACATTTCAGATCTAAACTCTGGCAGTGATGATAAACAAAACTGTTCTGCATAAAGCAGGAAGTGATCTGGAGAAAACAAACGTGGAGGAGACATGGCAGGAGCCCAGGTAGACAGGAACAGAGTGAAACACTTCTGCTGTGCAGGGGCTAAGGGGCTCCAGGCAGGATGACCAACACTGACTTTAACTTTTCTTCTGTAACTCAGCCTTCCCACCCACAAACCACCAACCCTCAGGAAAGCCCGCCATGCAAAAGAACGACCTGTGTAAGTGGCATCCAGGGAAGTGTGGGAATGGCTTCACTGTCAGGGCTGGTACAGTCACGGAGGAGGCTGGCAGTCAGAACTAAAAGTGGGTATGAAGAGGTAGGACCCATTCTTAGAAGAGTTGGGTGTGGTGGCACACACTTGTAATCCCAGTACACAGGAGGCTGAGAGAGAAGGATCACAGCTTTGAAGTCAGTCTCAGCAACTTAGTGAGGCTCTCAGCAATTCAGTGAGACCCTGCTTTGAAATAAAAGAATAAATTAGGACTGGGGATATCTCATAGGTAGAATGCCCCTGGCTTCCATGAAAGAGAGAAAGAAAGATAGAAAGAAAGAAAGAAAGAAAGAGAAAGAAAGAAAGAAAGAAAGGAATCTCAAGAGACGTGGGTTGCTCAGCCTCCCCTAGCCCAAGACATGAAAAGATCAGCCCCCCTTATGCATGGGGGATGTGTCCCAAGACCCCCAGTGCCTGGAGAGTGCCAAACCCGGCATATACTGTTTTTTCCTACACACACCCTTATGGTAAGGTCTAATTTATAAATTGGAATAACAACTCCAAAAATAAAATAAAATACTCATGACTATAGACTTTAATAAATATTATGTGAGTGTGAAATTGCTTATTTCTGGAATTGTCCTTTTAATATTTTCAGATTGCAGTTGACAGCAAGTAACTAAAAATGGCTGTTGGTGGGGAACACTGAGTGTATTTTATATAGTCTTACAAAGGAGGTGAGCTCAGTCTTATAAAGTCTTATAAAGCCATGTAAGCCACATGAGGTAGATTGAGCAGTCTCAGTGGAAAGGAACTCGAGTGTAAAGACCAAGGGGCTGGCAGGAGACCAAGCGTGGCCTGCCGTGTGAGCTGACTGTCGAGGATAGAACTGGAGGGAAGCAGTGACACAGAATGGTCTCCAGCTCCCAGAACCCCCTCCCTGCCCCCATGCAGTAAGCAGGCTGCACTGTCTCGGCCTCTCTCACCTGGCTGGTCCACTTTCACCCTGAACGCCTTGTCAGCTGAAGGGTGAACTCCTCCTTACATTGGTCAGGAGGCCTTCATCCTAGGCCCCGTTCTCCAACCCCAGCCTCAGGGGAATCACGAGACACCTGCCTTGTCCACTTCAAAGTGGCCCTGGCCTCTTCTGACCCGCCCAGCTCTCTCCCGTGGCCTTGTCAGTCTGTCGCTTGAGTGATAGCTGTAGCTACTTGCAAGAGCACCTGGCCAAGAGCCCCATCTCCCTTGGTGTGTGGACCACCTGGATCTCAATCCCTTTTTCCTGGGATTCCTCTCCCAGCACTGGCCTAACATGGCAGGGTCTATCCAATTTGCCTTTGAGGTCTGTAGGGACAGACATCAGCCATGGAGCTACCATGGAAAGGACAAGAGAGACACAGCCTACTGAGCAAGCTCTCCTTGTTATCAATGAAGGCAAAACTCACCTTATTATTCTGTCCCAGGCTGTAGGTTCCATTTGATCACAGTACAATAAATTAATGATAATAGGTACCAACAGTCTCCCTATTTTGTGAATGAAGAAATATTAGGCAACCTAACCGGTTGCCCAGTGTTCTATACCTGGCGAGAGAGGGGATTTATACCCCACTGTCTGGCCACAGATCTCTCTTGGGCTCAACTGGCCTCAAGTCTTGCTTCCCACTGGAGTGGAAGTATCCTAGGAACAGGGTCCCTGTCACATCCCTAGGGTGAATGCCATGAAGTAGAGATCAAAGCAGGAAGGTTTATTTTTGCAGGGAACAAAGGGCGGAACAAGAGGGAGCAGGCCCAGCAGATGGGCAGGTCACCAGCTGGGCTGGCTTCCGGGTTTCCAAAGCCTGAGGTCAGCACAAAGGGGCTGGTCCAAGAAGAAGGAGGAGGAAGAGGAAGAGGAGGAGGGACCAGGCAAATGCAGTGGGGAATGCCTGCCACCCCACACGGCCTGTGTGTGCCCGGGTGCAGGGGAGGGAGATGCACATACCATCTGAATTATTCAGGCAAGGAGGCCTCAGGGGCCGAAGGCCTATGATGTTTGGGGGTTTCGTGACCACTTAGGTGGACGGAAAGAATAAAGAATTTCGTTCTGCCCGCTTATCTCCTAACCTTATAAACTCAGGATTAGCAGATCAAAGGCGGATTTGGCACAGCTGAGGGACGACAGTGGTTTGCAGAACAGTTTGGGCTCCATCCTTCATGATCAAATGAGCTTAGGTCATTGATAAATAAGTGGCATTTTGAATTCCTCTAATTGGGCGTGCGAGTCACGCCTGAGCCGCAGCAGCCTGCTGTCCTGGCAGAGTTAATGAGCCAGAGAGGGCTCTGGGGGAGCCCAGCAGCTGCCGAGGGAAGTTCCGGGGAGCACCCTGGGTGGGCAAGCCCAAGAGTTAGGAGCAAGGCTTTGAAGACAGAGAGGGATTCAAAGTCCTGGAACTGCTACCCACCAGCTAGGTGATGGAGGGGCAGGTTGGGGCTCAGGTATAAGACCCCCAAACCTGCAGATCTGTTTCTTCTGTGGTAAGACAAGGAATGATCATGTTGACAGCTGCCCGGTATTGAGGACTCACAGAGTCATGGTCTCCAAGCACCAGGACTCCCATTCCCTGGCTGCCTGATGGTAGCAGGTTCTCCTCACTCTGCACCTCAGCCTCCTCCAAGTAAGGCAGCTCCCATGGCTGAGAGGAGTCCCTGCATGCAAAGTCCTAGCAAAGCACCCCACCAGAGGCTGCTCTAAGCATCCTTCAGGCTGTGTCCTTCAAATGACCTTGTGCCTGGCATGGCCATATCCCATCACTGACCTCACATTCCACCCTGCTCCCCTGCTCTGCTATGTATTTCAGCAATGATATTTCCTGGCTACCTGGCTTCTGTGTTGGTTGGGCCAACAGGAACATAGTGGGAGTGAGAAGAGGAGATGGCAGGTGTGTCTCGCTCCCTGTGCTTCCTGTGGCATCTTCAGCACAGTCCTACCAGGCCCTGAGCCCTTCCCTCAGCTCTCCAAACACCATCTCCTCCCTCCACCTCCAGCTGCATGGGGTGGCTGCTGGCAGTGGCCACTCCCTAGGCTACCTCAACCCCTCTGTCTTCTCCACTCTCTATCTCATCTACAAGCAAGTCCCTCTATTGAATTCCCTTCAGTAAGAGACCTAGAGAGGGTTCTATCACAGGGCCCTGTGTCACCTTGAAGCACTGGTCATTCATCCATGCAGCAGGGATTCAGCATCTGCTCCTGGCCAGACCCAAAGCACAGAGAGTCCAGATGCAGGCCCTATCTCTCACACATCTGATGCTGGGAGACAGGTGCCTACATTAAGGGTACAGATGACATGACGTCTCCTGTGGACAGGTAGGCAGAAGGGACAGGGGGATGAGGTGACTAGGGGATTTTGTGCAGGAGCTTCTAGAAGAAGCCTGACTCAGGTTCAGTGGCCTCCAGCAAGTCACACTCTTTCTCTGAGCCTCAATTTCCCCACAAAAAAAAATGAGGCCCACAGTAGTACCTACCCCTGAAGCACTGTAAGGATTGAGGGATATGTGTGAAAAATCACCATGCACACAATAAGACCTCAATAATGCTAAGCACCAGCGGAAACTTGGTTGAAAGCAAGGCAGGAGGGGTAAGGAACAGGCTGGGAACTGGATAGAAAAATACATTAATGAGAAGATGCATATCCATCTGGTGACACACACATGTAATCCCAGTTCTTGGGAGTCTGAGATAGGAGGATTGCAGGTTTGAAGTCAGTGTCAGCAACTTAGTGAGACCCTGTCTCAAAGTAACAAAAAATAAAAAAGGGATGGGGGTATAGCACAGAGGTAGAATGTGCCTAAATTCTGTCCCCAGTATCCCCTACACAAAAAAAAGATGTTAATGACCCGGAATTTACTGGTGCCCTATTCTGAAAGGACACAGTACCTGTGAGGTTCCCAACCCCAGAGAAAGCCAGGAGTGATAAAAACTGGGCACCCCGGCAGCCAGCTTTCCATTTGCAGCAGCAGAGGAATTTGAAAGGCTGACAAAGGTCAGGCCCTCTACAGCCTCAGAACCCTGCTTGGTCCTATCCCAAGGGCTCAGCATTGCCAGAGCTGACACCTGTGAAAGTGAGGGGGCGAACTCCCTGTGAGTGAAGCCATGCAGGTGTGGGAGATGGCCAGCCCCTTTAGGTGGCTGCAAAACAGCCCAGAACCCGAAACCCCTAGACCCCCTAGAGGCCCGGCTCTGGGCAGCACCCAATGCTGGGCCCAGACTGCATTAATACTGCCTCTGGCCACCCAGCAAGGAAGGGAGCTTTGGGTGAAGGTGGTGGACAGGTGGGTGACAGCCTGCTTCTCTCAGGCCCCCAGCCCCTCACATGCTCCAGCTAAAAATAATACCTCCCCAGGAGACCTGCTGCTGCTGGCTAAGTCGGACCATGCATAAAACATAGGTGGGTCAGGTTTCCTCCTCTGAATGGCTCCTTTCAGAGCCTGCAGAGGTGAAAGGTTTAAGGGAGGGATCACTTGACTTCCTGGAGGGACTGGAGCAACCCTGGGCCCCCAGCCTCTTCACTCTGCCTGGCACCAGGGCCCCTGTGGCAGCCCACACAGAGGGCACCCAGCTGGGGCCATCAGGGATGGTTTCCCTCTTCCCACTTCTCTAAGGCCTTGTGCTGTGGCCCTTTAGTGGAGGAAGAAGGCCTGCCCTGGGTGTGAATCCTGCTTCCTCCCCATTCCAATTATGTCTGAGTATTTGTGTGCATCCCACTTTCCAAAACATGCTCAGAAAGGCTGAGCAGCACAAAGACACAGCAGCACTAGGTGCGGATGCAGCAAGAGTGCATCCCCCAAAGTTCCCTTGCCAGAAGCTTGGTCTCCAGCGTTCATGCTGAAGTAGCAGGACCTTTAAGAGTGGGGCCTGGTGCAGGGAAATTAGGTCGTGGGATGAGCCCCTCAGGAAGGATTAGCACTGGGCTCACAGAGTGGGTCCTCTCAAGCAAGCAGATTGATATAAAGCAGGCCCACCCTACATGCCGGGCCCCTTCTGCACACACAAGCCCACCATGTTGTGATACACCATGCTGTGACACAGAAGGGCTCACCAGGATACCTAGCCCAGTGTTTGAATTCTCCAGCCACCGCAATTGTGAGCCACATTAAGCTCATTACTTTATAGAGTACCCACCCAGACTCATGTATTTTGTTATAGCAACACAAGAATGCCTGGCCCAGTATTTGAATTGTCCAGCCACCATAATTGTGAGCCACATAAAGCTCATTACTTTATAGAGTACCCAACCTCAAGTATTTTGTTATAGTAACACAAAATGGGCTAAGCGAGGAAGAAGAGCCATCATCAGATTCAAACTCAGCTTTGTTCAAGTCAGGCACTTTGCTGCTCTCCTTTTGGTTGTGGTCTGAGGTAGAATGATTCAAACCTGTGGATCAAAAAGAAAACTTACCTGAGCCCAGTGATTCTGGGAACACCCTTTCCTCCCCTCCTCTTTAATCTCTTTTTTCTCTCTTTAATCACTCAAAAAATATTTTCTTTTAAATATTTTCTCATCATAAAAGCATATACTTACCATAAAAACAATCTTGAAGTTCCAGAAAACTAAAGTTAAAAGAATAAACATTTCCTACAATCCCTGTGTCCCAGTTACCTATCACAGCATAACAAATCACCCAAATTTGCAGGCAGAGAAACACTATGTGACCCTGTTCATAGATTCTGAGTCCGGTGTGTGGACAGGGCACCGGAATAGCTTATTTCTGCTACACAATGTCTAATGCCTCAGCTGGAAAGACCCTGATAGTTGGGGACTAGGACCTTCTAGAAGCTTCTTTGTTCATGTCTGGCTCATGGACTAGGATGAATCAGCTGAGGCTATTGACCTAAGTGGTCTCTCCATGTACCTTAGGCTTCCTCACAATATGGTGACTTTGAAGTCATTCAAGAGAGAAGGTTATAGAAAATGAAGGTAAACCCCATGGCCTTTCACGACCTAGTTTTGGGAGTTATAGAGTGTCACTTGTGCTGTGCTTGGCTGGTCAAAGCAGTCACAAGCTCATCCAGATTCAAAGGGAAAGGCCATAGGTTCTGCTTCTTTCTTGATGGGAGGGGGTCAGAGGGCCCAAAGCTGCTTTAAAACCAGCACATTCTTCAGGCATGGTGGCACACACCTATAATCCCAGTACTTGGAAGGATAAGACAAGAAGATCACAGGAGGAGTCAGGTTCAGTTCTGGGGATTGACCCCAGTGGTGTTCTACCTCCAAGCTATACCCCCAGCACTATTTTATTTCTTATTGGGAAACAGGGTCTTACTAAGTTGCTGAGAGCCTCACTAAGTTGCTGAGGATGGCTTTGAACCTACGATCTTCCTGTCTCAGCCTCCCAAGTACCAGGATTAAAGGTGTGCACTACCATACCCATCTCTACAGGTATATTGAATTCTTTTTTTTTTTCACTTAAAAATATAGGATGACATGCTTGTAATCCCAGCATTGGGAGGCTGAGATAGGAGGATCACGGTTTGTGGATAGCCTCAGCTACTTAGTGAGGCCCTCTGCAACTTAGTGAGACACTGCTTCAAAATAAAGAATAAAAACAGGGCAGGGGGTGCAGCTCGGAGGTCAAATGCCTCTGGGTTCCGTACCCAGACCCACACACACACAAAAAAATACACACACACACACACACACACACACACACACACACACACACATATATATATATGTATATATATATATATGGCCAAGTTCACACTTCACTAAATATTCTTCTGCAACAATATTTTAAGGCTCTTTCTAATTCCATTATATGATAACCAAATTTGACTGAAACCATCTCTGTTGGTAAATTCTCATGCTATTTCTAGCTTAGCACTGTTGTAAAAGTCACCAAGGATACTGACTGTGGGCCTACTGTAGATTGCCTTTATGATGTTGAGAAATGTTCCTTCTATTCCAATTCTCTGCAGTGTTTTTATTGTAAATGGATGTTGGATTTTATTTTATTTTATTTTATTTTATTTTATTTTTTTGGTGGTACTGGGGTTCCTGGAAGCCCTTCTACCTCCGGGCTACACTCCCAGACCTATTTTTATATTTTTATTTGGAGACAGGGTCTCTTAAGCCAGCGCGGCTGGCTTCGAACCTGTGCAATCCTCCTGTCTGCGCCTCCCAAGCGCAAGGATTACAAGCGTGCGCCACCACGCCCGGCTGGATGTTGGATTTTATCAAATGTTTTTTCATCATCTATTGAAATGATCATGTGAGTTTTGTCTTTGGTTCTGTTTATGTGATGAATTACATGGATTGATTTTTGTATGTTTAACCAGCCTTACAACCCTGGGATGAACCCTACTTGGTCATGGTGTATGATTTTCTTGATGTGGTTTTGAATGTGTGTTGCTAGTATTTTGTTTAGTAGTTTTGCATCCAAGTTCATCAGAGGTATAGGCCTGTAGTTTTCCTTCCTTGAGCTGTCTTTATTTGGTTTGGGTATTAATGTGATGTTGGCTTCATAGAATGTATTTGGGAGAGTCCCGGTTTCTTTCTATTTCATGAAATAAATAGATTGAGGAGTATTGGGATTAGCTCTTCTATAAAGGTTTTTATAAAATTCACTTGGGAAACCATCTGGTCCTGGGCTTTTCTTTGATGGTAGGCTCTTTATTGCTGTTTCAATCTCCTTAATTGCTATTGGTTGGTTTAAATTTTTTATATCTTCTTGACTCAGTTTAAGAAGGTTGTATTTATCTAGAAAGTTGTCAGTTCTTCCAGATTTTCCATTTTCTTGGAGTATAGTGAACTAAATAGACAATTCACAAATGAAAAATTAAAATGGCCAATAAATGCATGAAGAAATGGTCAACATCAGCCAGGTATGGTGGCACATGCTTGTAATCCCAGCATTCTGGAGGCTGAGACTGGCAAGTTTGTGGACAGCCTCAGCTACTTAGTGAGTCCCTCTGCAACTTAGTGAGACCCTGTTTCAAAATAAAAATACAAAAAGGGCAGAGGGTGTAGCTCAGAAGTTAAAAAGGCCCTGGGTTCCATCCTCAGACCCACCAAAAAAAAAAAAAAAGTTCAACATCATTAGCAATATTATTAGCAATCAGAGAGATGCAAATCAAAACTACCCTGAGATTTCACCTAACTCCAACTAAAATGGCAATCATTCAAAATACAAACAACAACAAATACTAGTGAGGATGTGGAAAAGTGGGAACTCTAATACATTGTTGGTGAGATTGCAAATTAGTGCAACCACTTTGGAAAACAGTATGGAGGATCCTCAGAAGAATGGGAATGAACTAACCACATGATCCAGCAACCACTTCTGGGTATCTACCCAAAAGAATGGAAACCAAACAAATGCATGCATATCTATGTTCATAGCTGCACAATTCACAATTGTCAAACTATGGAACCAGTCAAGATGTCCAAGCTGGGCATGGTGGTGCACGCTTGTAATCCCAGCATTTGGGAGGTGGAGACTGGAGGATAGCAGTTCACAGACAGCCTCAGCTACTTAGTGAGGCCCTCCGCAACTCAGTGAGAAACTGTTTCAAAAATAAAAGAATAAAAAAAGGGCTGGAGGTGTAGCTCAGAGGTCTAATGCCCCTGGATTCCACCCCCAGTAACACACACACACACACACACACACACACACACACACACACACACACACACGAAGTCCATCAACAGATGAATGGCTTACAAAACTATGAGATATGTACACAATAGAATTTTACTCAGCTATGAAGAAAAACACAATTATGTCATTTACAGGGAATTGATTGGAACTAGAGAACATTATGCTAAGTGAGATTAGTTAGTCACAGAAAATAAGAACTCAAATGTTCTCCCTTAAATGTGAAAGCTAGGGAGAAAATGGGTCATAGGAGGAACTCTAGACAAAGAAGGAGATACTATAGATGAGCAAATAAGGCGACCTAACTGAGGGGATGGGAGGGGGGAAGAGGGAAATTCTCTAATGTTCATGATGTACATTCAAACTTGAGAAGAAGGGAGGGGGAGGGAATGGGACGGGAACTGAGTAAGGGCTAATTGGGTGATGTGTGCATGTGTGCCTCTGCCATCTTGTACTCCATTAAAATGTATGACTACAGTGCACCAATAAAAAAATTTTTAGAAAGTCACCAATGGCATTTGGAGTAGAGTGTTGGGATGGGCACGTTACAGGTATAGTCTCCCCAATAGCCCTTTGATCATTATTCCTGTTTTATAGCTATTAGTAATAATAATAATACCTAGTATTTACTGAGCACCTTCTATTACCCAGCACCTTTCTGAGTGCTTTATATGGAATAATTGGTAAATCCTCACTACAGCTTACCAGCGAAGTGCCACCTTCAAGGACAGATGAGGACAGTATGCCACAGGAAGGTGGCAGCTTTTCCCAAGTTCCTTCAGCAATGGGAGTTGACAGAACCCAGGAGAAAACACGGCCTGTCTGACTCCAAAGCCAGGTCTGCAGCCAGCACTAAGCCTCCCCCCTGGGGAGGGGGGCAGCAGGGTCCTCAAGTGCCTGGGCTTTACCAGTCTGGGCATCTGAAGCCAGGCAGGGAGGCGAGAGCATGGGAAGAGCTGCAACACAAGCCTTGTTGGCCTTCAGTGGCTTTTACTGAAAGATTCACGAGAAAGTCTACCTACACATGACAAGTTCACCTAGTGCCACCAAGTCAAGCCCTGCTCATTCTCGGGCCACTTTATGGGGTGTGACGTTCACCTCTGAGCCCCTCTCATCAACCTGCCCTGCATTCACCACAGCCGCCAAGTCTGTTGCCTTTCAGGTCTGCCCTCTTCTTTCCACCCCAGAGCACCGTTCTGGTCCAAGCCACCTTTTTTTGTTTGTTTGTTTTGACTGGACCACTGTCAAATCCTCCTAGCTGGCTCTCTGGCCTCCCCTCCTGGCTTCCCGCACTGCATTTGCAACATGTCTTTGATTAAAAGACCCGTCAAATCAAGTGACTATGAGGCTAAAATGTTTTAATGTCTCCTACTGCTCTTAAGTAAAGGGCAAACTCCTGAGCTTGGCCTATAAACTGCCACAAGACTTGGCCCTGCCAGCTCTGTGGCGTCATCTCCAAGTTTACATTCAGTCGCGCTGACCTTTCCTCAGATCCTCAGGCTTCCTCCTGCCACTGAGCCTTGCACATGTTCTTGCCTCTGCCTTCCCTCTCTAACATTTGTCCCTCATGACTTTCTCATTGTTTTTCAATTTAACAGACTTTCTTTTTTTGGCAATTTTAGGAATTGAACCCAGGGGCATTCTACCCCCAACTATACCCCAACCTTATTTTTTATTCTTTATTTTGAAACAGGGTCTCACTAACTTGCATGGAACCTCACTAAGTATCTGAGGCTGGTCGCAAACCCTAAATTTTCCTTTCTCAGCCTCCCAACTACTAGGATTACAAGAGTGCACTACCATGTCCAGCTAACAGACATAATTTTTAGAGCAGTTTTAGGTTGACAGTAATGTACAGATGGTACAAGGATTCCCCATCCACTCACTGGCCCCACTGGCCCCCATTACCAGCAATCCCCATAGGAGCAGTCCATTGTTACAGTCAATGAACCTACACTGATTATCATCATCACCTAAAGTCTATTGTTTAAATGAAGAATGTTCTTGGTGTCACTTGTCCTATGGATGTGTACAAATCTGTAATGACATCTATCTACCATTACAATATCGTATGTAGTTTTATTGTCCTAAGTTATCTGCATTTTGCCTATTCATCCCTCCTTCCTAACCGCTGGCAACTATACTGTTCTGCTGACCATTTGCATAGTTGTTCTCTTCAAGAACACCATATTGTTAGAGCCTTTCACATTGGCCTCTCTCCATAATATGCACTTACGTTTCCTCTGCATCTTTTCATGGCTTGGTTGCTTATTTCTTTTTCACCCTACGTACTATTCCATTGTCTGGATGCACACAATTTGTTTATTCATTCACCCACTGAAAGACCTTGGAAGGCTGTTGCCTCCAATTTACCAACGTTTGGCAATTATGAGTAAAGCTGCTATAAACATCCTTGTGTAGGTTTAACATACATTTCCAGCTCCTTTGGCAAATGGCAAGGTGTATGAGTGCTGGGTCACGTGACGATCACATGCTTTTGCAATGTGGCTTCCCGTCCACATTTCTGCCAGCAATGAATGGGAGCACTTGGAGCTGTTGTGGCTGCAGTTCAGTCCTTCTCACAGGTGACTCGTGTATCTCACTGTTGTTTTTATTTGCATTTCCCTGATGACATATGACGGGTAGTATCTTTTTACGTGCTATATGCCATCTGTATATCTTCTTTGGTGAGATGTCTATTAAAGTCTTTAACCCATTTCTAATGGATGTATGAGTGTTTACTTATTGTGGAGTTTTAAAGAGTTATTTGAATATTCTGGATAACAGTCCTTTATCAGCTATGTATTTCACAAATATTTTCTCCTCATCTGTGGCTCATCTGCTCATTCTTTTGATATTATCTTTCTCAGGGCAGTTTCCAGTTTGTTTGTTTGTTTGTTTGTTTTATAGTACTGAGGATGGAACCTAGGGGCATTCCACCTGCGACCTACACCCCCTGCCCTATTTTTTATTCTTTATTTTGAAACAGTGTCTCACTGAGTTGCAAAGGGCCTAAGTAGCTGAGGCTGGTCATGAACCCGGATCCTCCTGTATCTGCTTCCCAAATGCTGGGATTACAGGAGTGAGCCACCATGCCCGGCCAGTTTCCAGTTTTAATGACATCCACCTTATCAGTTCTTTCTTTCGTGGATCATATTTTTGGTGTTATATCTAAAAAGCCATCGGCAAATCCAAGGTCTAGATTTTCTTGTTATCCTCTAGGAGCTTTATGAATTTGTATCTTACATTACGGTCTCTGATTTTTTTTGAGTTAATGTTTGGGAAGGCTGCAAGGTCTGTGTCTGGATTTATTTATTTATTTATTTATTTATTTTTTGCATGGGAATGTGGGGTTGTTTCAGAAGCATCTATTGAAAAGACATTCATTTTTCTATCATATTGCCTTTGCTTCTTGTTAACTTCCTGATTTTTTGAATATCAGCCCTTGCATCCCCAACGCCCCTCAATGTGACTATCCCTGGCTTTCCTCCACCACCCCCCATTATAGGCTCTCATAGCACCCTGAGCCTCCCTCCTCAACACTGAGCCACGTTCTCATGTCCTACTTGCTTGCTTTACCCCTCAGCCACCCATCAGCCCCACTGGAATGTAGGCACCAGGAGGGCAGAACTTGCATCTGTTCTGTAGGTACTGTGGGCTCACGCCGAAGGCCAGCCAGAAGCCAAATTGAAGAAACGATGCGAATATAAAGAAAAACATTCCTGACTATTACCCTGACTTTTGGCCAAGGACTTCATCAGATATGACCAGACCTCAAACTCACCAGTCAATACCTCATACAACTGTTCCTTCACCCTTACCCCACTCCTAACCCCATAAAAAGGCCCCATTCTGTAAGGAAGCGGCTTCTGACTCTGGTAGTTCTCTCCCCAGTCAGTTGCTCCCTCCCAGGCTTTTTATCCCAAATAAAAACTATTCCTTGCTGTTGAGCCGTGTCTCTTTATTTTCTAACTTTGGTGCCAAAAGATGGGGGAAGGGTGGCAGCTAGGTCTTTCTTGCAACCTGGGAAGCAGTGGGCAGCAGCATCTTGTCTCAAGCCAACTCCCAGACTCTGAGAGATTTCTGGCTGGCCACCTTCACGCGGACCAGTACCATTTATCATCTACCTCCTACAGGACCATGGATTGCATGAGGGTGAGGTAAAACCCAGGCAGGATTGCGGGGACCCTGGCTGAGGCTATACTTCAGCAGATTACCCCAAACTCCTGTGTCAAGTCTTTCCCTACGACCATCAGTCAGGGTGTTCCCATTGCCCATTCCTTTCCTCCTGAGAACAGCCAAAGAGATCGCGTGGGAGTGAGACAAAGCCCTGGTAAGATTTCGGGAACTCAGGTTGAGGCTACTCTTCAAAGAGTTCTCCAAAACCCCAGGGATGAAGCTCACCCTCTGACTTCCCCTTGGGGTGTTCCACCTGACCAGCTCAAACCCCCGCCCTCTCCTCCTTTCCTTCTTTCACACGGCCCCAGCTCCAGAAGGTCATTTGCCAGTCCAGGTCCAGTTCTCTAACACCTGTCCCAGGTACAGATTTGGTAAGTTCTGCCTCCATCCCAAGGAGGTATCCCAAATACTGCTTCCAAACCCAGAAGGTTCCAGGTTTTCTATCCTCCCCCCAAAATAGAGCATCTAGAGATGCCTGGGTTTCTGTTTAAGGACCTCCCTCATGCACTCCCCAGATGGCCCGGGTTCCTGCCGCCTTCTCTTGGGACGCCTTTTGAACTTTACGTCTGCCCTTGGTACTGTCTTACTGACCCCACTGGTTCCCAAATTTCTGGCATCCCCCCTGAATATCCCCTAGCATTCCTTCTAAAACATCTCTCCACTTTGAAACTAAAGGGGGATTTAAGATCTAAATGCCCCCTTTTTAAAAATTATAACATAGCCTGGCCACAAGATGAATTAGATAATTAAAGCCAGTGGTCTGAAAATGGCATATTTGACCCCCAAATTTTACAAGACTTACTAACATCATTGTCCTAAATGGAAAAATGGCAGGAGGTCCTTTATAGTCAAGCTTTTCCCTTCTACACTCTTGGCCCTCACTCAGTAAAAATTGCTTTTTCTGCCAGGCCTTTCTCCTCCATGTAAAACTTCTCAGAAAAAAAAAAAAAAAGCCTGGGAATGAACCTACCATATGATCCAGCAATACTACTTCAGGGTACCAACCCAAAAGAATGGTAACCAAACTACCAAAGTAATGCATGCGTATCTACGTTCATAGCCACACAATTTACAATTGCCAAACTATGAAATCAGCCAAGATGTCCATCAACAGATGAATGGATTACAAACTACAAGATATGTACACAATGGAATTTTACTCAGCCATAAAAAAAACAAAATTACTTCGTTTACAGGGAAACTGATGGAACTGGAGAACATTATAAGTGATATTAGTCAGTCACAAAAAATAAGAAATCTGATGCTCTCCCTAATATGCAGACGCTAGGGAAGGAAAGGGTCCTACTAGACAAAGGAGGAGAAACCAGAGATGAGCAAATAAGGCGACCTAACTGAGGGTGATGAGAGGGAGGAAGAGAGAAATTCCCTAAAGTACATGATGTACATTCACAAACATATCAAAGCTAATCACTAAGACGAACAGGAAAAGGAGGGAGGGGAGATGAATGGGGGGAATTGGGGAAAGGATAATTGAGTGATGTGTTCATGTATGCCTCTACCATCTTGTATCCCATTAAGATGTATGACTACAATGCACCAATAATTTTTTTTCAAAATCTCTCTCCATCCCTTTGATCCAGCCAACGAGCTTCTGCCTTACCCAGCCGCCCCCTAGCCTCTCTATACTCTCAGAACCCAGAGACTGCATCCCCTAATTCATCTTCACACTCTTCTCAGGTCTCTTCTCTTGCCCTCCTCCGCCTCCTCCTCTGCTGCTGCTGCCTAATCCTCCTTCTGTAACCACCCAAGCCCCTCTCTCCCCACCCCACACTCATTCTTGAGCCATCTTGCCCTTATGGGAGGTCGAGAGACCCCCAGGGACTCATCTGTGTCCTTGTGCCCTTCTCTATGTCTGACCTTCACAAGAGGAAGAGCGACTAGTAACTTTTTCTGAGGACCCCACTAGATTTCACCTGGGTTTCCTTTGAGTCATCTAGCAAAACAATTTGACCTAGCAGGATATTTATATCATCCTTACCTCCACTTTAAATCCCAAAGAAAAAAGGAGCTCATCTGGCGGGCCGCACTGGCCCACATGGACAAGCTCCATCACCAAGCGCCTGGAACCCACCCGGTAGGCATTGAGGTTGTTCCCAGAGCTGGCCCCGGCTGGACCTACCATCAGAGAGATAATTCCCTTAACAGCAGAGACCACATGCTCTCTGCCTCCTGGGGGATATGGATAAAAATGCCCACAACGCAGTCAATGATGATAAATTAAGGGAAGTAACTCAGGGGAGGGGCCTGATGAAAAACCCTTTTCCTGTCCCAGTTCAGAGATGCCTTGACAAAATATACAAAAATGGATCCCCAGTCAAGGGAGGGACAGACTTTTTTACATTTACATTTTCTCTCTCAATCCTCCCCAGACAAGACATACGGAAATAGTTACTACAGATGGAGGAGGGTCCTCAGACTGCCTCTACGTATCTCCTAGATGCTGCCTTCAAGGTGTTTAACAACAGGAGGAAGAACCAAAAAGCCAAAGAGAAAAGCATTTATGCCAAAAATATCAAATACTTGCCTTCATTATCTAGAGACAGGAAAAGCCTTGTTCAGACCCCTCCCCCAATTGTTTGGATTGTGGCAGGAGCAGGCATGGGGCCTTTTAAGGGTGCCTCGACCCATGCTCCACAAAGGTCTTGCCCAACCTGTGGGCAATGGGGCAACTGGACATGAGAATGTCCTCAGCAAGGACGCCCTCCTCACTTGAGCCATCCTCCCTCAAACCCCTAGACTGCCTCCTCAGGAGCTCTCTTTGTTTTATTTTTTTATTTATTGCAGTACTGTGGATTGAACCCAGGGGCATTATACCGCCAAGCTACGCCCCCAACCCTATTTCTTATTCTTTATTTAGAAACAGGTCTCACTAAGTTGCAGAGGGCCTCACTAAGTAGCTGAGGCTGGCTGCCAACCTGCAATCCTCCTGTCTCAGCCTCCCAAGTACTAGGATTACAAGCGTGTATCGCCATGTCTGGCTTAGGAGCTCCCTTCTTTAATAGCTTTATCATCTGCTGACTGATGGGGCCTGGAGTCCATTGCCTCCACTGCTGGTGAGCCCGAGGAACCCTGGGTAAAAGGGACAGTGTCTTTTTTTTTTTTTTTCCGGCGGGTCTGGGGGTGAAACCCAGGGGCATTCGACCTCCGAGCTACACCCCCTGCCCTATTTTTTATTCTTTATTTTGAAACTGGGTTTCACTGAGTTGCAGAGGACCTCACTAAGTAGCTGAGGCTGTCCCCGAACCACAATCCTCCAGTCTCAGCCTCCCGAATGCTGGGATTACAAGCCTGCGCCACCACGCCTGGCTGGACAGTGTCTTTTAAGACTGTCTCCTTTCTTCTGTATACTGGGCAAGTCTACCTGTTTTAACTGAATTCTTTGGACCTTTGCTCTCTTCCTCTGTCCAGATTGTTGGTACGAAAGGAATTCCTAAAAATACCAAAAGAACCCCCCCCCATTTTTCCATTTGGAAAAACTTCTCTTTTCCACTTCTTTCTGGGTATTGTCCCAAGCCCCTTATGAGTAGTGATTTACTCCACAAATTAGGTACATTCATATGACTTTACAGCTTTACAGAAAGACATCCTTATCTTATTTTATATCTATCCCCTTACCCCACCAATTAAACGATAACATTCCCCTAAACATTTATGCCCAAATAGATCCAGATATATGGGACACAAAATCTCCAAAGTAGCCACCCATCCCCCACCCATAAAAGTCTCATTAAGAGATCTTTCTTGCTTTGTCAGCATTCCCCAATACCCATTGAGCCCAACCAGTCTTCGAGGACTCCAACCTATTATTCCCCACCTTCTATCTGTCCATCTTTTAATTCCTACTCACTCCCCACACAATACCCCTATTCTTCCTGTCAAAGAACCCAGTGGCTCCTTTAACTTAATACAAGACCTCTGAAGCCACAAAGAGGCAATATCCCCACTCATTCCACAGTACCAAACCCCATGCTCTTTTATCCCACATCTCTCCACCAACTACCTTCTTCTCAGTTTTAGATCTAAAAGATGTAAGAGATGTTTTCTTTACCACTCCCCTACACCCATCCTCACAACACCTATATGCCTTTGCATGGACAGATTCCAGTATCAGACATGACTAGCAACTTACATGGACAGTCCTCCTCCAGTGTTTCTAGGACAGCCCCACTTGTCAGGCCTTCCAATTAGACTAAAAAAAAACAAAAAACAAAACAAAAAAACCAACTCAACCTACGTCCTAACACTGTCCTTCAGTGCACTTATGATCTACTGCTCTATATGCAGCAACACCACATAACTCATACTGTCCAGTTGCTAAATTTCCTGGCTACTTGTAGATATCAGGTTTCACAGAAAAAGACTCCACTGATCACTCAAAGGGCAACATATCTTGGTTTAATCATCACTCCCACATTAAAAGAGATCTCCTTGTCCCAGAAAAAAAGATATCCTTTCTGTTCCTTTTCCAGACCCTAGACGTGGCCTTCTCTCTTTCCTGGGCCTTACTGGGTACTTTAGATCCTGGATACCTACCTTTGCTCTCATAGTCAGACCTCTTTACTAGGCAACAAAAAGAGACAATTCTGGCCTTATTTCCCCCACCTTGACCTATCTAGAGCCTTTAACAATTTATTTTTTTTTTTTTTTTTTTTATTTTATTGGTGCACTGTATTCATACATCATAGTGGGATACAAACTTTTGTAGACATACATGCACACATCGCCCAGTCAGCCCCCACCCGATCCCCACCCCATTCCCTCCCCATCCCTCCTTCCCATGCTTGGCTTAGTGGTTGACATCTAGTATTATAGCAATTTATCCAAAATTAAAAATGATAATCTCACATAACAGTTTCATTTGTCTGATGCCAAGCTTTTGATGATTTAAAGATAACATTTCAATATTACTTTTTGCTTTCTTTCTTACCAGAGCATATTTTTTTCTGTTTTTTTGGGTGAAACTATCATATATTTATATATTCATTTTTCAGAAAAAAATCTATCCTAATATGGAATATGAATTCTAGATACCCAAAACGATCTTGAAAAGGAACAAAGCTAGCAGATATATATTTTCTGATTTCAAACCATATAAAGCTACAATAATTGAAACAGTGTAGTACTGTTCTAAAGGCAGATATATAAACCATTGGAGTTAAATACAAGCCTAGAGCTAAATTCTTCCCTATATTGTCAAGTTATTTTTGACAAGGTTTCCACGAACATTTGGTGGTGGAAATAATAATCTTTTAACTAAATATTGTTGAAAAATAATAATTACATGGAAAAGAATAAAATTGGACCCTTACCTAATCCCATATACAAGTATTAACTCAAAATAGATAAAAGACCTAAATATAAATCTTAAGACTATAAACTTTTAGAAGAAAATCTGGGTCATAAAACCTCACAACATTGAAATTGGCAGTGATTTCTTGGATATGATTTCAATGGCACAGGAAACAGAAGAATATACAAACTCCCTAAAAAATAAAAAAAAATATTGTATATCCAAAGACAATGTAAACAGAGTTAAAAGTTACTAATAGAATTGGATAAAATATTTCCAAATGCTATATCTGAAGGTATATTAATATTCTAACTAGAAATCCTAAAAATTAACAACAATAAAGGCAAACAATACAATTTAGAGATAGGTAAAAGACTAACATAAATAATGAATCTCCACAGATAACCAATCTTAGTTGTCTGTTGGATGGAAAATCTTGTTTCTCTGGTTCTGGTGAGTGTTACCTATTTCTTCTTTGTAGTTAATCTCTTTGAGTATTTTCTCTAGCGCTGGTTTTGAAGACATAAATTCCTTCAGTTTCTGTTTTTCATGGAAGCTTCTTATTTCTCCATCTAATTTGATAGAAAGTTTTGCTGGATAGGAAATTTTTGGCTGGAAGTTGTTTTCTTTCAGAGTTTGGAATATGTTACTCCAAGCCCTTCTGGCTCTCATGACTTGGTTTGGGAAGTCTGGAGTGATTCTAATTGGTTTGCCTCTGAATGTCACTTGGCCCTTTGTTTTTGTTGCCTTTAAGATTCTCTGCTTGGCTTCCACATTGGTCATTTTGACAATTATGTGGCGTGGGGATCCTCTTCTCTGATCCTGTCTAAAGGGAGTTCTATAAGTTTCCTGGACCTGTGTATCAACCTCTTGCTTTACGTTTGGAAAATTTTCTGCTATTACTTCCTTGAAGAGATTGTTGATCCCTTTGGTGTCACTTTCTTTTCCCTCCTCTATTCCAATTATTCTTAGGTTAGCTCTCTTAAGATGGGCCCATATTTCTTCAATGTCAGATTCCTGCTGTCGGATATTTTTTCCGAGATTAGAAACCATGCGTTCATTTTTGGATTGCTCATCTTCTAAGAGCGAGATTCTGTTCTCCATGTGGTCTAATCGGTTGTTTGTGCTTTGAATTGAGGCCTTTACTTCATTAATTGCATCCTTTATCTCTTTTTGGCTCTCTCTGAGTTCTTTTCGAAGCACCTCTATTATTTCTACAGTTATTTTCCTGATTTGATCTTCTAGAAATCTCTGATTTTCTGTTTTATCAGGTTCTGATGTTGTGGGGTTGTGGGCGGCATTCATTGCTCCAGTATTATTCCTCTTTCCCATGATTTCGGATGTTTGTGCCTTCTCTGGGTTCTTCCCTTGGGTCACTATAACTTCACTTAAGGTGTTCTGGATCTCGAGTCAGTAGTATCTCAGACCTCACTACTCCTTTACTGGGTTTTATCACAGAGTCTCTGACCCAGGGAGTCAATAGAGGCTGCTTTAAACTATGGGGGGTGCCAGGTTGCACGTTCTCCTATGGTGTGGTATCTCTGCCACCACCACTCCCTCACTGGGTACAGTGAGTACCTCAGTGAGGTACAGTACTGGGATTTCTCCTCTGTGGCCCACAATTTGACTCACTGTTCTTGAGTACGCAGATGTAGCTGTGCTGGATTCGGCGAATTCACTGCTGCTTCCGCCGCCGGTGGCAAAATGGCGCCGCGGCCACGCCCTCGGCCATGAGGCTGGCGTATTTTTTCTTCTCTGGTTTTTATTTCCACTCTGAATCCCTGCAGCGTGGGCTGAGCTCAGCCACTGGGAGCTTTAAATCCTCTCTGCACCGAAAGATCCCGCCTGGCTGTTCCGCAGCGGCTCACCTCCGCTTGCTGTAGCCGTCCGATGAGTTCGCCGCTGCCGCCGGCAGTATGGCGCTGCTGCCGCGTCCTCGGGCGCGTGTGTCTCCTCTGTGGCCCTGAGCTCTGTTCTCAGTCAGCTTTCTCTCTGGAGCCTGGTGGTTTTTTTGTTTTTCTGTTGATGGTGTTTTCTGGCTATGAAAGGCGCTGGTTTTGTGGTAATGGAAATTGGTTGTTAGCAGGGCTCTTAAGCCCCGCTTTTCTCGGTCGCCATCTTCCCGGAAGTCCTCGCCTTTAACAATTTAAAGCAGACTTTGAGCTAGGCACCTACCTTGAGTCTACCAAATTCAAATAAACCCTTTTTTTTCCTGTTCTACATAATATAAAAAATAAACAGGTCTTGGGGCTCCTGGCCCAACAGGCTGGAGACCTTAGAGTATCTCTATTGCTTAGATATCTAAACAATTAGACCCTATATACAGGTTGTCCATCCACTCCACTAATCCCAGAGGCTCTCAAGCTAACTTTCCACTGTCCCCTTCTGGTGCTGTCCTCTCCCAACCTACCTGACATGCTTAGTCACACAGCCCTCAACACTGTGTCAGATTCTCACCTGCAAACTTTCCATTCCACCCTCCTCCAGCCAGAAATCTTCTTTACAAGATGCCTCCCTCTTTAGATATTGCTAGTCTTTTACCTCCTGATCACCCAAAAGATGATGATCAACATAACTGTTCATAAATTATTGATTTTTCCTTAACCACCTTCCATCATATAATCACCACTCACATTCTGGGGACACCAAACTGGTTCGCTGATGGAAGTGCATCGAAGGACCCACTGCAGCTGCACATGCTATGACTGAATACCGTGACCATGACCAATGTTATCTACCCAGAAGGGTAGCTGAGGCATATTCCCTATCTCCCCACACCACTTAGCAACAAGCTGAACTCATAGGTCTCACTCAAGCTCTGATCTTAGCAAAAGATTCTACATATTAATTCCAAACATGCATATAAATCCTCCACCCCAGCACCCAAATCTGGAAAAAATGAGGACTTTTGACTGCAAGAGGGAGTCCTATACAGAATCACAAATTAATTGATCATCTTCTCCAAGCAGCTTTCCTATTGAAGGTTGTGGCAGTTATCCTATCCAAGGGACACCAGAAAGACAAAGGACAGATCTCCTCAAGTAATTAAGAAGTAGGCAAGTTAGCAAAGAGGGCCTCTAACCTCTAAGGATGTATATATTCCTAACTACTTACTCCCACTAATCCTGACCCTACCTCTTGTCCCTACGGAGTTCCTTCCTGAACTCGATCATCTGACAACTTAAGAATCTCACTTCCAAGAACCCTACTGTTACCTCCCAAAACAATCTCAAAACTACTTCCTTACCAATTTACATAATAATTTCTGTGCTACATCCTGCCCAATTCAGAGGTTAATCAAACTCCACCTATATCTTATATCTAAGATAAAACAGCAGATAAAAAAAATTATCCAGCATTGCAGTATCTGCCAACAAACCTCAAACCCCTCTAACCTATGATGACCCCTGCCCTTCCCTGGTCACCAAGCCTGGGGACACCTTCCTGGAGAAGACTGGCAAATAGACTTTACCTACATGACCCAGTACATAGATAAAACACCTCTTGGTTCTAGCAGACACCTTTTCCGGTGGGTAGAGGCCTTTCATACTACTAACAAAAGAGCCTCCACTGTCACTCACCTCTAATATAATTCCCTGATTTGGCATACTTCATTCAATGCTGTCTGATAACAGACTCAAGTTTACCTCCAGAAATTACCCAAAACTCTCACCAAAACTCTGGGGATAACCTGGCATTTTCACATCCCTGATAGACCCAAATCATCAGGGAAAGTTGAAAAAAATATACTAAAAAAAAAAAAAAAAAAATCCTACGTTCTCCTAACAAATTCAAACCGGCTGGACCACCCTCCTTCCTTTAGGCCTCCTAAAACTAACGACACTCCCCTGTAACCCTTCATAACCCTCCGAGTTAGTCTATGGTAGACCTGCGGTTCCTTTCACACTTCAGCTCACCCAAACCTCTCCTTCCATACCTCCACTCTTACTCAGTCCCCTCCTGTACTCTCTTCATTCCATGTTATGGAAGCATGTAGTCTAAGTGTTCCCCAGCCATCTCTTTATACGTACTCATTCCTACAACCAGGAGCCTGGGTATATCTCTCCAGGTTTCTTATCGTTTTCTCTTGGGATCCTGCATGTTTTCCTCATAAACCTCTCCACACCTCTGAACAAGTCCTACTCTTACTCCACAAAGCATGGCTCCAGGGTGGTTTCCAAGATGACTCCTACACAGGTCTGTTTCTTCTCATTCTGCCTCACCATCTTTATCCTTTGCATTCCATCCCCTGCCCCTTTCCCATTTCAGGTAAAAGTGTGGTAGTTCTGATTGTGCTGGCCCTGGGTTGGATACTCTTACTCTTTTTTATTTTTCTGAGCCGAAACTGCTTTATGAACTTTTTCCAGAACCAAGCATATAAATTCAGACCAACCATCCCAAAAGTGATTTAATTAATTATTCCTAGGATCAGATTTCCTCTGAGTAGAAATCTAAACTTCCTCCCCATGATAGATCAGGAGACTTTAACACACACCCTAGTCTAGATATTATTGTCTTTAGTATCCTCAGTATCCATTACACTGGACCAGCTGATGCAAAATTGTTTTATGCCTCTCAGTTGGAATTACACTGGACACTGCTAGGACCTGTATTTTAACCACACTCCAGGATAACTGCCTTCCTCTGCCCGTTGGCCTTTTTTTGTGCCGTCTCCCCTCAAGGGATCTGCTAAAGGTGTGCCCTCTTGCCCCTGCTATTTCCGAGGTACCTTCACTTCTTAGACCCTAATACTAGCCAAATGCTACCAGGGGTTAACACCAACCAAATGTACAGGCTACAGCCAAACCCACTGAACTGTTAAAATCACCTTCCCGGACATAAGACAATGTAAGTAAAAAAAGGGGCAGGAAGTCGGCTTCACTTATCAAACTCACTGGAGAACATCCAATGCCCAAGGTGTTCAAGATAAGGCTAAAGAAAAGTTCATCAGAGACCATTGCCTAACTCTCCCTTATTGCTGACTTAAAAAAAAAAAAAACTTCCTTCACTTTTCCATGCATCAGATCCTTACAGATAAAAATGTTCCAAGAGTCATTTCTCTCTGACCTCAATGTGACCTATCATTTCATTAATAGCTCTAACCCAGCCTTAGCTAAAGACTGCTGGCTTTACCTATCTACCTCCTCCCTTGTTTACCATTCCCCTCAATAACCCCACCCTAGATTTAACCACTTCTGCAACACACCTGCACACTGACCCTGTCACTTCTGCCATCTCCTTGCCAATGGATCAATCTTTGTCATGAATCGCCCAAGAGAACATACTTGAAGTAGGAAATCTACCAGACACCCATACCTGCCAGCCAACCATACATGTACAGAGCGCTCAGCCTTTGTGCACTGGTGAAGCAGGAGTTCTATTTTTTGTGGTGGATTTTCCTATTATTGCTTACTATCCAACTGGACAGTCTTGTGCTACAGAATTTGTAACTCCCACAACTGATATCACACCTACTAACCAGTCACTTCCTATTCCCCTTGAAGCACATACTTGCTAGACACAGGCAGTAAAACTTAACCTCCTCCTAATATTCCTCAGAGTAACCAGCTCAGTAGGTACCAATGTTGGGGCCCTGACCACTGTCACAACTACCTATAAAACTCCAAGAACAATGGGCTGATGATTTAGGACAAGCTTCTCAATCCATTTTTAAACTACAAGAGTAAATTGACTACAAAATTGAAGGGGCCTGGACTTCCCAACTGCAGAAAATGGTGGTCTGTACTTACTTCTGGAGAAGACTGTTGTTTTTATGCTAATCAGTCTGGCATCATGCATGATATGGCTCAAAAGCTAAAAGGAAAAATAGAAAAAGGAAGAGAAGAGTTAGCTAACTCCTGGGGCTCTTGGTCACAGTCTCTCAATTGACTTCCATGGGGAGCTCCGATAGCAGGACCCCTTCTCTTGCTAATCCTAGCAGCCATCTTTGGACGCTGCCTCATAAACATGATCTTATCCCAAATTCAGAAATTCACAAACCATTCTGTATGGGAACTTTTCTCTTACAGAACCCAATAAATACATCCTGTTTCCTAATACATCAGACCTGTATGACTCTCACAAACCCTATAACAACACAACTCTCAGCCCCAAAGTCCTCCTTTACCCTCCTTTTCAGCAGGAAAAATGGTGCCATGCTTAAAAATATATATATGGAGATATATATTTTATATTTATATTTAAATATATATTTATATATATATTTAAATATATATATGTGGATATATATATATATATATATATATATATATATCATGACCTCTGGAATGTAAGCATTATGGACTCAAGCCAAAGGCCACCCAAAACCCAAACTGAAAAAACAGCAAGCATGCAAAGAAAAACATTCCTGACCATCACCCTGTCCCCTGGACAAGGACTTCACCAGATATGGCCCAACCTCAGACTCACCAATTAACACTTGACACAACTGTTTCGTCACCCTCACCCCACTCCTAACCCCATAAAAAAAAGCCCCAGTCGATGAGGAAGCGGCTTCGGACTCTGGTGGCTCTCTCCTCGGTCAGTTGCTCCCTTCCAGGCTTTTATCCCAAATAAAGCCTGTTGCTTGCTGTTGAGCAGTGTCTCTGCATTTCCTAATGTGTTCTACTCAAGATCTGGACCTGCTGGCGCTCCGTGGATATTGGCCATGTGAATGCCAGATGCTCAACTAATGGAGAGCGGCAACAGAACCTCAAGGGTGAGCCACACTGTTCTCTCTGCTCGTGTGAACTCATTAACCTCACACGTGAGGGCAGTATTAGGGTCCCCAGCCCCCCTGACAAATCACCAAAGTGAGGGCAGCAACAGAATTCTCTTAATGTGGCGTTAGATCTCTGCACAGAGACCCTCAGCCCCATGGCTGTCCACACTGAGCCCACACCCAGGAAGCAGATCTCAGCTTAGAGGTCCAAGCCAGTTCATGAAAATGCCTGGACCATCTTCTCCAGCCAGCCCGAGACCATGGTCAGGTGTTGGATAGCTTTGACAACATGATCATTCAGTCCAGGCGACCAGCCCACCAGGAGCCTGCAGCGCGCATGTGGCATGGGCCCTTCTTATTTGCTTTGTATCTGGTTCCTGCTCGGCACTGCCTGCCAGGGGCTGCCAGCGCTGAGCCTTTTCTATCTAATGCTTAAAATTCTTAGAAGTATTACTCCCTGCTTTGCTTGGCAGCACCACAGAACATACCTCTGATGCAGCAGGTAACTGGATAGGGTCTTGGTCACAGCAATTTGCTGAACACGGGGTTTTGTGTGCAAAAGCACATTACGGAACTCAGGGGTGTCACTCACGGACATCTCCAGCCACATTAGGAGTGTTGTGTATCAGAGAGGGAGAGCAGGACTAGGGAGCCTAGAAGAGGGAGAGTGTGTACATGGTTTAAAAGCCCCTAAAGTGCTCAGCAAAGTGGGTCACAGGACTCACCCCAACACTGATACACAGGATAGGCTAGGGGATAAGAACATGAGCCACAGTGTCGGCTAAGGCAGGGCTGTGATCTAACCACAGTTTCCTGGCTGTGAGACCTTGCAAAAGCCAATGAACCTCTCTGAGCCTTGATTCTCCAGAGTGTGAAATGAACGCAATGACAGGACTTACCTCCTAGATGCCCGACACATGGTAGGACTTAGTAAATATCTAAGTAAACTAGAGTTGCTCACAGCCATGCCCCATTGCCTAGAATGGCGTGTGACATGTGACAGGTGCTAAAATTGCATTTGTTAAATTGGCTCAATTGTTCAGAGCTGTACCAATCCCAAGTCCAAACATGGCCTATAATATTTTTTGTATGAGTGAACAGAAAATGTTTAGCACTGACACAGGATATACTGCTGAATTTATGTTAGCTAGTGTTCTTAGTTCATCAAACAGATATTCATTAAAGGCCTATATGTGGTATTTATTTATTTATTTATTTATTTATTTATTTTTGTGCTGAGAATTGAACCCAGGGCATTCTAGCTACATTCCCAGCCCTATTTTATTTTTGTTTTAAAGCAGGGTCTTGCTAGGTTGATAAGATTCTCACTACTTGCAGGGACTGTCCTCAAATCTGAGATTCTCCTGTCTCAGCCTCCCAAGTATCGGGATTACAGGCCTGTGCCATCATGACCAGCTTTATTTTTTATTTTAAAACAGTGTCTCACCGGGCATGGTGGCGCACGCTTGTAATTTCAGAGCTTCGGAGGCTGAGACAGGAGGATCGCACAGGTTCGAAGCCAGCCTCAGCTACTTAGTGAGGCTCTCAGGAACGTAGTGAGACCCTGTTTCCAAATAAAGTATAAAATAGGTCTGGGAGTATAACCTGGAGGTAGAAAAGCCCCTGGGTTTCACCCCAGTACCACAAAAAAAAAAAAAAAAAAAAAACAGTGTCTCACTCAATCGTTAAGGTTCTAAATTGAGTGGGCGTGGTGGTGCACGCTTGTAATCCCAGCATTTGGGAGGCTGAAACAGGAGGATCCAGGTTCACAGACAGCCTCAGCTACTTAGTGAGGTCCTTTGCAACTCAGTGAGACCCTGTTTTGAAATAAAGAATAAAAAATAGGGCTGGGGGTATAGCTCGGAGGTAGATTTACCCCAAGTTCCATCCCTAGTACTGCAAAAAAAAAAAAAAATCTAAGTTACTGCTTGCTGTCTTCAAACCTGCAATCCTCCAGCCTCAGCCTCCAAGCACTGGTATTTCAGGCATGCACCACCATGCCCAACTCCATATGTAGTATTTTCTAACACCAATTCTCCAACTCTCCAACATAAGTTGGTTGTCAAATTTGCTTTAACCCTGATACTATCTCCTAAGACAGTGTCAGATTTCACAAGCTTAGGGCTGAGTCCCCCAAAGCTGCTCCCACTTCTGATGCCAGCCACAGATGGAGTCCCCAGGCCCTCCTCATTTCAGCTGGTACAGATACATATTCAGAGTTTCCCACCACCTCTCAGGTATGTTTCACTAGAATGACTCATAGAGCTCAGGGAAGCAGTCTACCTCCAACTGCCAGCTTGTTAGCAAGGGTACAACTCGGGAATGGCCAAGTGAAAGAAAAGCATAGGGCACAGTTATGGGGGAGACAGACACATGGCTTTTAACTCCCCCTTAGTACACCACCCTCCTGGCACCTCCAAATGATCAAAAACCTGGACACATTCCAGATGGCTTGTTCCAAGGGTTTTATGCCCCAATTTCCACCTCTTTCCTCCCCTCATCAAGTATTTGGTCTTGGGGGACCAGCCTAGGGTCTCATCCTGAGTCACGCCAGTAGCATAAACTCAGGTGTTGTTAAAAAGGCTTGTCATGAATAACAGAAGACACTCTAACATTGAAGAAATTCCAAGGGTTTTAGGAGCCTGATGCCCAGAATCACAAAGACCAAATATTCTTATTATACCATATGTTCCCTTCAAGCCTTTGTGGCAAAGATGTTCTAGGATTCCAGGTGAGATCAACATGGAGATGGCCACAAGCTGTCAGTGGAAGCCAGCCCCAGCTGAGCTCTTCAGGATGGCTCTCTGCCTTTGAGCTTAGCAGAACCCAACCCCAAATTTATCAGTTACCCCCAAGTCTCCAGATTCTAGAAATATCTACATCACTCAGTTTAACAGGAGACAGAACACAGAAATACACATAAGCATTAATATTTGGTTAACAGAAGTTTTTTTATACTTCAAATGTCGCTACCGTGTTCGGGCGAGGAGCAGAGAGATGTGTCCCTGAAGGGAACAGGGAATGACTCTGTAGCAGAGAAGACAGAGAAGATCTTGAGATTTCAAAGGCAATGAATTAGAGATTCCCCAAGTCCCCAGCACTGGTGCAAACTCACCCATTCCTATCCTCTTGGCAGACATTGCTATTCGATTACCACCCTCATTCCTGCAACTCTCCAGACCATCATAATTGATCAATTGCATACACACTTGAAGTGAGACCTCCTCTGCCTTCTGCCAGGAGTTGCCTCTCCTGCAGGAGGAAGATCTAAAGTCCTTGAATAAAAGGAAAACTGCATAGAGTCAAAGATCATCCTTGAAAATCTCTTCAATATCAAACTATAGGAATATCTCCAGCTCTTAATGAGTCCAACCAGGCAGTTCTCCTTCAATCTTACCACAGTTGGCTGAGCAGTGAATACCGAGTTTGATGGCTTCTGAGAGGCTGGGGTGTGTCAAAATGCCTGACTATAAAAGCTAGAATCAGTCAGGACAGTGGGAGAGGCACCAGGGCTGAGCTTAACTGAGGGTCAGCAAAAAAAAAGAACCTTATTTTTGCCTATTCATTCACAGGTAATTGTGCATTCACTGATGAGATCAAACCAGCTGTCTTGGAAAGCTGTTAGTTTTCCCTCCTATGAGCTGCAAGTGAAGAATTTGCATGAGTTAAATGCTCATATGATGTAAATACACCTGATATGCAATCCCCACAGTGGACATTTGTCCCAGCAGAGCCTGGAAGGAAGAGCATGTGACAATCTTGCGGGCATCTGCGGGGCAGCCTTGCTCATTATATTCCATTTTTGCTCTCCACAACTTTGTGAGATAGAGATCTATGAACATTAGATAGTTGGTTATCAGACTTTGAAGGAGAGTTCCAAATCCAATGTCTTTTCTAAGAAACTCCTCATGTTACAAAGCCTTATGAGAAGCTGAGCCTGCCTCCCATTACAGATGCTGAAAATGTCTGCCTCCTGGACTCCCTTGCAGCTAAGGTGCAACCATGTGACTTGAAGTCTCTTGGACAGCCAGACGCATTTCTCCAGACATAAAGTGAAAGGCTCCATGTGTGTGTGTGTGTGTGTGTGTGTGTGTGTGTGTGTGTGTGTGTGAATAACCAAAGCAGCAGGAGAAGCCCCAGGAAGCAGAGCAATGAGTCTCACAAATCAATAAAGACAAACAACTCCCCAGGAAAAGGGGCAATGGAAACGAGTAAGCAATTTACAGAAGAAGGAAACAAATGGTCAATATGCTTGTGAAGAGATGCCCAAATGCACTGGTTAACAGGAAAAGAAAACAAAGGGATGAGATGCTTCACACATTGATAATAATGTTAAAGCCTGAATGGTATGATATGGCATCTCCTGGTTTTATAGAAAAAGCACCAATATCTAGAAAAGCTGACAATGTATATAACTTCTATTCAGCAATTCTTTTGGCTGTATCAAAACCCAGAGAGTTCAAACCCTCTATTATAGGATTCTGATATTGTCTCAGGCCTCCAGGAACAATCAGGAAAGAGGATATTTGGAGCAGCTTGAGCCCTGTCAACTGCCAACACAAGCAGTCTGCTCCAGGGCTCTTAACTCTTCCCAGCTCACTCACTGTGAGATATACATATTACGAAATTCTGTTTATACTGCACAATATGCAAAACAGGAAAACAGTGCTCATGTGTATGCACAAGGAAAGAGATGTGCAAAGATGTTCATTATAGCATTGTCACAATGGGGAAAATTTGAAAAAGACTTACCTCTTGTAGTGGATACTGTTATGAACTGCCCAGATTTTCTCTTCAGTACCCAGGTACTGTTGTTGCATTTCCCAGGGTGTAGGATGCTAATGGCTTATAGCTGAGTTCCTCTCTGATAGTGGCCTGCAGTGGGAGACAGCTGCCTTGCTTAAGGTGACACACCATTCCCAGAGCCTAAGTCCAGCGACAGGTCCACATAGGAGTATAAAGGCCCAGATCCTTGGCCTCCATCCAAGCAATTCAAGAAAGGCTCTCCTAGCTCCAGAGCACCCTGCAGGCTCAGCTGAGGCCCCTACGAACATTGCTACTGGACGGTTAGTAATAAGAACCCCATCAGAGGTGGTAGGTGGAATATAGAAAGCAGCTGGCACATAGAAGCGGTACAATGTTAGCATTTGTGCTGGAGTGTGTTGGGGTAGGATGCAGGTAGAATACAGTGATCTGTAGGACAGCTCCATCATTTAAGAGGTATGTGGTAGTGCCTCTCTACCTATGCAGTGGAGAAAGACAATTAGGGCTAATGGCAATTAATCACCAACTTAAAATGGAATATCAGATTCACCTTCTACAGCGAGAGGACATCAAGAGCTCAGGAACTTAATTATAAAAGTGCTCCAAAGAAACTGGAATTCTCAACCCCAACAAATCTGCTATGCCAAAAGTAACACCTGGTTGACATCTTATTACCTGGCTTGGAGTCAGTGCTCTCAAGAATCTTGAAACCAGCTAGGCATGATGGCCCACACCTGTAATCCCAGTACTTGGGAGGCTGAGACAGGAAGATTGCAGGTCCTAGACCAGCCTCAGCAACTTAGTGGAACCCTGTTTCAAAATAAAAAGTCATGGGGATGTAGCTCAGAGGTAGAATGTCCCTGGGTTTAATTCCCAGCACCCCCCACACACAAAAAAAAAACCCAGAATTTTAGAACACCTGATCCCCTGAACGCTCTGGTTCTGAAGAAATGACCCTCTTCTTTCAAAGGCTTCTCTTGTTCAAAAGTGATGCAATGGACTCCACCTTGCAAGGCCATGCACACCCTGTCAGGACTCACCCTGATTCTCCTCCCAGATGCCAGACCAAGGGTCAAGTTACAAGCTGACCAGGGTGCTGGGCCTGCAAGTGAGGGAAGGATCGTCCCCTGAAGGAGCCAAGGGACCTTGACAACCCATTGTGGCAGAACACACATGGAACTGGATCCCGAGTCGAGGGGTTACAGGGGAACAGGCTATAAAGTCAGATAAAGGAGAATATGTTGGTATGGGAGCACTCTCTTGATCAGATTTAACACAGTTGGTCTGCATTCTCATCGCTGTGACCCAAACACCTGACATTCAAAACTTAGAGGAAGAAAAGATTTTATTTGCTCACTGATCTAATATATATGCATATATATATACACACACATACTGATGTGTGTTTGCATATGTGTGTATATATGTGTGTATGTGTACATATTCCATTTTATGGCAGCTCCAAGCTGGAGGAAGGGCTGGAAATCCCTAGGGCATGTGGTGGAGAGCAGAGTGCACTAAAGGCAGGGGTAGAAGGTCAGAGCCCGATGCTGCAGCGGGCCAGGTGCAGCACACACACTGTACCTGGCAACACTCCCAGGTACCCTTCCCCAGACACCAAGTTCCACCCCCAACATGGCTGTCTCCAGTGTATGAGGTCTGGGAGACATTTTAAATCCAAAATTTAACAAACACCCTGGCAAGGACCTTGGGAGATGGCACTAACCTGTGCCTAGATCAGTCTTGTAACCCTAGACCTTCCTTCCTTGTTGGGTGCTTATAAAGATGCATTGATGCTGGCCACTCAGGCAGCATGTAGGCAAAGTGCCTGACCCTCCATAGACGTCAAACTCCAAATCAAGAAAAGACCCTCCAGAGCCCGCTGCCAGGCACCCTTTCCAAGAAAACGTCTTTCTGCCCTGGGAGCCTGCAAGGAACAAAGCCCTTCCTAGGCAGTCCCCAAATTCTTCCATTCTCAAACAGGAGGGATAAAAGAGTTCTTTAATTGGTACCACAAAGACTTTTCCAGGGAGAAAGAAATAGAACTGCTAAATTAAAGGCAGATCTCTCTGCAGGAGGGGCAGCTGGCCTGAAGTCAGAGCCCAGCTGCCAAGCCAGTTTCCAGGAGGGAGGCCAGGGTGGACGGAGCCTATGCACCCCACCCAGACTCGCCTAGGTGTCCTCATATGGGCTAACTGATGGGCACCGTATGAATGGGTGGCGGCACCAGCATTGCATGACAGTATCTCCAGATGCAGCCCAGAATGGCTGGCTCGTTGTGATGGGCCCCTAAGAATAAGAGAGGCTCTTGGAGAGTCCACATCAGCCAGCAGGCAGAACTCTGCCTAGGGACGATGTGGTGCCAGATGGAGTCTAGCCCATGGGCACACTGGGTGGAGGGAGCACGTTGATACAAGACAGGCTATCCATGCGAGCAAGTACCACTCAGAGACCCATTGAGAGGTCTTGCAGTGCATGGTAGGACCTCAGCTACAACTCTGCTTCTGTAGTGACCTCTGGCTTGTGAAAGGACCAGGGAACCTAAACCCCATAAATTTTAGGAATCCCAAGAGCGCAAGGTTAGAGCCAGATCCGTTCACCCACTTACCATGCATTTATATGTTCATGTGGGAGATGATTTCCAATCACTGTAACAAAATGCCTGAGGCTGAATGATTTGTTAAGAAAAATAGTTTCCTTAGTTTATAGTCCTAGAGGTCCAAGAACATGGCACCAGCTTCTATTCAGCTATAGTGAGGACCTCATGGCAGATGGCAGCGCAGTGGCAGTGTGCATACATAGCAGATCACATGGTGAGACAGGAAGGCAGAGAGTGAGGGCCAGACCTGCTCTTTTTATACCCAGAACTAACTAGGGTCCCATGAGAACTGTTAGGTTAATCCCTTCCAAGAGCAGCACTGCCAGTGACCTAATCATGTTGCTCTAGTCGCCACCTCACAAAGCTTCTACCACCTATTAATGTTGTTGTACTGGGGACCACACCTCCACAACACGAATCTTTGGTGGAGGTATACCACATCTAAACCAGAGCAGTTCATTTGTCAAAACCCATTTCAGGGACCACTACATGCCCAAGCCAGAGACTCATCAGTGACAGGTCTGACCTGAAGGTTTCAGTCAAGTAAAGCATGAAGCCTGACTTGCACCCAGGCCGCTAAAGGCCTGGGTCTCCCAACCCCTTCCCAGCAGAACCAACACTGCCCAGGGACTGCTGAGGTGGATCTAAGATTCAGCGAGAAGTCAGGCCCCAGGGAACAAATCCAGACACATTTTGGAACACACCCTCACTTTGCAGAGTGGAAATGTTGGTCTGAATTCCATCACTGGTTCAGGCTAGGATTATCAACTAATGTGTTAAGACCATGTCTGAGTCTATTCCAGCTGCTATAACAAAACACCTTAGGCTGGGAAATTTATAAACAATAGAATCAACTGCTGGAGGCTGACAGTCCAAAATCAATGCACCAGCAGAATCCATGTCTGGAAGTCTCCTGAGGGCCCATATAGTCAAGGCTTTGTCACCAGGCAGTGACTTTATCAAGATCCTTTAAGAGGCTGGGTGTGGTGGTGCACACTTATAATCCCAGCGCTTGAGAGGCTGAGACAGGAGGATCACACAGGTTCGAAGCCAGCCTCAGCTACATGAGGCTCTCAGCAACTTAGTGAGACCCTGTTTCCAAATAAAGTACAAAATAGGTCTGGGAGTATAGCCCATAGATAGAAAAGCCCCTGGGTTCCCCCTCCAATACCCAAAACAGAAACAAAAACAAAACAAAACAAAAGTCTTTAAGAGGAGGGGCCTACTGGGAGTCTCGAGTTTTCAAGCATGCCCTTGAAGGGGTTAATGGGATCCCAGCCCCTTCCTTCTCTCTTAAGCTCCCCAGATGTAGGATGAGTGGTTTTGCTCTGCCTTGTGGCCATGATGTGCTACCTTATACCAGTCCCAAAAGCAACTGGGCCAATGAATCATGGGCTGGAGCCTCCAAAACTGTGGGCCAAAAGAAACCTTCATCTTTGTAAGTTGGTATCTCAGGCATTTGTTAGAATGACAGAAAGCTAGCTAGCTGGGTATGTGGCACACACTTATAATCTCAGTACTTGGGAGGCTGAGACAGGGGGATTGAGGATTCGTGGCCAGCCTCAGCAACTTAGCAAGGCCCTCAATAACTTAGTGAGACTCTGTTTCAAAATAAAATAGAGCTTGCCTGGCATGGTGGCACACACTTGTAATCCCAGAGTTTGGGAGGCTGAGACAGGAGGATTGCACTGGTTCGAAGTCAGCCTCAGCTACTTAGTGTGACCCTGTTTCCAAATATATTATAAAATAGGGCTGGGGGTGTAGCCTGGAGGTAGAAAGCCACTAGGTTCCACCCTCCAGTACCACACACACTTAAAAAAATAAAATAAACAAAATAAAATCAAGCTGGGGATATAGCTTGGAGGTAGAATGTCCCTGGATTCAATCCCCAGTACTGGGGGAAAAAAACTCATGAGTCCGCAATTATATTCTATGACTCTATTCACATATTTAAGAAGAGGCAAAAACTACTCTATGGTGATAGATATCGGAACTGATTTGCCTGTGTGAGAGAGGAGCAGAATTTACTGGAAAATACCATAAAGAACTTTCTGGGGTGAAGATAATTTCTCATACCTTCATGGAGATGTGGGTTACATGAATTTGACTCATTTGTGAAGACTCAAACTGCAGATGTAAGGTGTGCACATTTCACTGTATATAAATTATTCCTCAATTTGGAAATAATGGTAATCCCAATCCCAATGTTTAGAAGTCTGCAAACAGTTCCTCCTGGGCCTGGGAGCAAGAGAGCAATGGCCGCCAAGGATGATTTTCAGTGCACTCACGGGAGTGTGATCACGCACACACGTGCACACAGATGGTGGCGTTCCAGGCCCAGGGTGGTTCCCCTTTGGCCTTTGTCTCGTTTTATGTGAAGCAGCCAGCTGCCTCCCAGCTCCCAGGTCACGGCTCCGTGTGTGTGCCTGTCAGGATAAGAAGGCGAAGGCAGATGCTGCCAATTAATTACCTGGCCCTTCAAGTGGTCCTCTGGCCTCACATCTGGCTCCATCTTCAACATCCAGTGAAATCCAAATAAAATCACAGAAGGCTAACTTTGTGGTCAAGGTTTTAATAGACTGTACACAGGAGGTGTGGGGCAGGGTGAAGACCTGGGTGGGGGCCTGGGCAGAAAAGAACTCCATCTGCCTCTGTGGAGGCAGGACAGGGAAGGGGAGGACGCCACCTTTTCTCTGGCCCAGGCCAGAGCATGTCCTGGATAAGTCTTTGCAGCTGGATTTGCTTTGTAGCTGGGACTTTCTCTTACCCAGGAGACACCACCTTCCCTACCAGCCAGCAGCCAAAACCACGACCTGGAGGTGACACCAAATACCACCCCTAGTTCCCGTGGCTCATGGGAACCAGTCATGGGAGCACAGACCTATCTGAAATAGTGCTGGGGGTATATAAGCCATGTGGACCCACTGGGGCCTCTACAGGTGAAGGCATTTTGAAAGCCTGCCGGTGCTGTGCACTTTGTCTGAAGTTCCACCATAGAAGACAGCCACTTCTTTGAGTTGTAAGATCTTTTAGATCTCTTCTATTAAAATGCAAGTCCTTGGGAGATTTCCTACCTTGTCTCACATCTTGGGAAGTGACATTTTAACTCTTACATCTATCTGGATATGGTAGTGCATACCTGTAATGCCATTACTTGGGAGGCTGGGACAGGAGAATTGCAGGTTTGAGATGAGCCTCGGCAACTTAGCAAGACCTTCAGCAACTTAGTGAGACCCTATTTTAAGTTTAAAATAAAAAACAAAAAAGGCTGGAGGTGTAGTTCAGAGGTAGAACACCCCTGGGTTCAATACCCAGTACCGAAAGAAAGAAAAAAAAAGAAAGGAAGGAAAGAATTAAGGAAGGGAAAGAAAGGAAGGAAGTCCTACATCTTAGGGGAGGGAGGTGGAAAAAAAAACAGATCAGCAAGATCTCTGAGTGATGGGCCTCAGTTTTCCCACTTGCAAAATAAGGCCATTGAATCAGATGACCTTTCAGATAAAAGAAAAAAGATGCCAGGCACAGTGGCACATCCCTGCAAACCCAGCTCTTCAGGAGGCTAAGACATGAGGGCCGCAGGTTGAAGGCTATCCTGGACAACTTAGTAAGAACTTGTCTCAAAATAAAATTAAAAAGGTCTGGAAGTTTAGCTCAGTGGTAGAGCACCCCTGGATTAAATCCCCAGGACCTCAAAAAGAAAAAGAAAAAAGGTGAGTCTGCTTTCCCTGCTCCTTATCTTGCCCTCGATCAGAGACTACACATTGGCAACCCCCAAAGCTGGGCTCAGCCCGCAGATATGTTTGGTTTGGCCTGCAGAGTGTTTTAAGAAAATTTGGGCCAACATTTAAAAATGGAGAGATTTCACATCTTAACAACGCCAAACGTCTTGCTTCTTTTGGATTATGGGAAGCTTTGCTGGCATGGCGCCCACATTCCCACACGGCTACAGTTCCTGGGCACTGAGGCCAGCTGCCCTGTTTTGATCTGCACAGGCTCAGCTTGCCTCAGTCTCCACACCCATTATTCCACGCTTGTCCACTCACTTTATCTGCCCAGCCCTCACAGGCCTCCGAGTTGGTGACCCAGTCCTGGCTGGTCCGGGCTGGCAGGCGCTCAAGATGAGCAGATGAGTGGCCCCCTTCCCAAGCTCCACACAGGCTCCTGAGCTGTTAGCTCCCTCTTTGGAAGGCCAGAATAAAGCTGGAGAGAGTGTGATGCTGAGAGCCCTTTGAAGGCGATGCCGTGGGATTATTTTGCTAAACATAAAATCCCAAAGGCAGCAGAGCCACTGATGTGTTTTTGCAAATTCCACCAAATTAAAAAAATGTGTGTGCAGAATTCAACTGGGGGCCATGGGCTGGCTTTTATGAAAGAATAAATTGTCGGCCAGGACAAAGCAGCAGATTAACTTTTACGGAATATGTTTTGCTCCGGGATGTGGCTCCCACAAGCAGGCTCCTCCTGTCTGTGACAAGGCATGCCACTTTGACCTTTATTCATGGCCAGATGTGCTGCCATGGCCAGCAGTGAGCCTGAAGTAACACTTGAAATGGTTCTGCAGCAAATGTCAAAACTGTTTGATCTGCTTTTAGAAAATCACCTTTCAAGGCACTAGAAGATACTTGACACTTTGCAAAGAGATTAGAAAGTTTTCAGCTGACTTGGAAAAAGGGACTGAGCAGGTTTGATTCCGAGGAAGCAGGAGGGTGACCCCAGAGGTGCCCAAAACCAGTGCATCAGAAGCCAGTAGCTCCACTTCAAAAGTGAAGCGACAGTTTTCCACATGGCCCAGCTGCCAGCCCTGCCCTTGGCTTCTGGGATGGCCCCAGGGCAGTTCTTCTTTCTGCATTCTCTGGGAGACATGATGGCCATGGGCAGGGTTGAGACTGAAAGTAAAAACGAAGCCGGGTGTGGTGGCGCACACTTGTAATCCCAGAATTTGGGAGGCTGAGACAGGAGGATCACACATGTTCCAAGCCAGCCTCAGTTACTTAGTGAGGCTCTCAGCAACTTAGTGAGACCCTGTTTCCAAATAAAATATAAAATAGGTCTGGGAGTATAGCCCAGAGGTAGAAAAGCCCCTGGGTTCCATCCCCAGTACAAAGACAGACAGAAAGAAAGAAAGAAAGAAAGAAAGAAAGAAAGAAAGAAAGAAAGAAAGAAAGAAAGAAAGGAAGAAAGAAAGAAAGAAAGAAAGAAAGAGAGAGAAAAGGAGGAGGAGGGGAGGGAGGGAGGGAGGAAGAAAAAAAGAGAAAACTGGGAAGTTGTGTCCATCAACTTTCAGCTATCTGCTAATAGCCTGCCCAGTTCCCCAGTAGTTGCATGGAGCTCTGGGGAGGGCCTGGCTGGCTGGACCAGAGAGATGAGATTGGGTTGGTCAGCACCAGGTGACTTGTGACGTGCTGAGATGGATCATGCAGTCATGACCACTGGCCAGCTCTTACCTTTCTCACCTGCTGTCCTCATTGGTCTAAACCTGCAGCAATCACACTGCCATTATTGCAACTGCTTTTCAAGTAATCTCTTTCCTTTTCCTGTCTCCCCATCTGTCCACAGGGCCACCCGCTTGCTTATCTGAAAACACTCTGCTGTGCTGGAGCCTTCTTATCACTTGGTAGGCAAGAACCTGCCATTCAAACCTCCATTCTTTCCCTAATAGCAGTGACTTTCATTGTGATTACTATGTTTAGTCATGTGCCCAGGGCTTTGATATGGTTTAACTAATTTAATCCAGCATCTTTCTTATTGGCCTTGTTTTACAGCTGAGTAAATTAAGGCTTAAAGATATTGGCATACCTAAAGTCAAGGCTAAAACTCGACACTTGAAGTTTAGCTTTAAATCAAGCTAAACTTGGTTCTCCCTGACCTAAAACCCATGCACAGAGCCACCAGACCATACACATGCTCCCTCTTCTTATAAAGCATTGACAGAAAATCCCCCTCCTAAAACCATGGCAACCATCAGAGGAATCTCTGATAACCTAAAGCAAACCCCTATATCACCAGCAGTCCATTCCAAAATGAACAGGTTGCACTACAATAGGAAGTGATGTTTTTGAAATATGGACAAATAGGGCATTCAAGCACAGGGACCATGAGATGAGTTACACTGAGGGGAAAAAAAAACAACCCTTCTGGCATCACACTGGGACCCTTGGAGGTGCCCTGTCATTCTTTGTACAAAGCACCATGCTGGTAGCAGCCAGTAGGAAAAAATCTAGGACAGGAGATTAGGGATATGAGTTCCAAACCTCTCTCTAAAACTAAATTAATTGTATGACATTGGACAAGCTCTTGAGGTTCAGATTCCTTATCTCTAAACAGAATAAAACAATGTATTATCAGTCAGGACACGCTAGGCTACGCTGCAGAGATAAACAAGACTAAAATCTCTGTAGCTTATCACAAAAATATTTATTATTTATATACATTGCATAGACAGTGAAGGTCAGCAAGAACTGTACTCCACTGAAGTAGTTGTGACTTGAATCCGCGGTGACAGAGGTCCCCAATCTATCACCGATAACCAACATCTGACAAAAAGGTTTCAAAGTTTTCTGCAGGAGGAAAAGAGAGCTAGAGAGGAAAGTACCAACAATTAAGCACTTTGGCTAAGAAATGAAACATCCATTCTGCTCACACTGGATTGGCCAGAATATGCCACAGGATCCTGCCTAACTTCAAAGAGTTATGGGATCATAATCCTGTCTTCTTGGAAGATAAGAAATAGATTTGAATGAACATTAGTCATGTCTACTAAATTTAGGTTGCTGTCAACACCAAAAGAGATTCCAAAAAAATGATTAAAGAATCAGCTTCAGTCACAATTCTGATCCCAGATAGATATAATTTTGGATCCTGATTCCAGGAAGTTGCATATGACCTTGGGAGAATTACTAAACTCTCCGTTTCTATTTCCTTATCTGTGAAATGGGGATGTTAAGACCTCTCTCAAAGAACTTTTATGAGAATGACCTGAGATGATGCATGAAGCACACTAGACATAGCACTTAGTAAATCCTTGATGGTAGTTCCTGATATAGATGAAATAAGATTGACCCTGAGTAGATCATTTTTGAGACTGGTTGACAAGTTCATGGGAGTTAATTAAAATACTCTCCCCTTTCTTGTATATGCTTAGAATTTTCATAATAACAAGTTTAAAAAAAATTATGTGAGAGAAAACAGGCATGGTGGTCCATGCCTGTAATCCCAGTCCTAGGGAGGCCAAAACAGGAGGATCACAGGTTCAAGACAAGCTTTGGCAACATAGTGAGATTCTCAGCAATAATGAGACCATTTTTCAAGACAAAAATTTTTTTAAAAAGGGCCAAGGGTGTAGCTCAGAGGTAAAATGCCTCTGGGCTTTACCCTTTAGTAACAAACACACACACACACACACACACACACACACACACACACACAAACTATGAGAGAGCTAGGTGTAGTGTCACATACCTGTAATCCCAGTACTTAAAGGCTAAGATAGGAGGACCACAGGTTTGAGGCCAGTCTTAGCTATTTAGCAGGACTCTCTTAAAAAAATATATATATAGCCAGGCATGGTGGCGCACGCTTGTAATCCCTGCATTTGGGAGGCGGAAACAGGAGGATCATGCAGGTTCGAAGCTGGCCTCACTGACTTAAGAGACCCTATTTCCATATATAAAAAAGTATAGCCGGGCGTGGTGGCGCACACTTGTAATCCCCGCGCTTGGGAGGCAGAGACAGGAGGATCACGCAGGTTCGAAGCCAGCTGCGCGCACTGGCTTAAGAGACCCTGTTTCCAAATTTAAAAAATGTAAAAATAGGTCTGGGAGTGTAGCCCAGAGGTAGCAGGGCTTCCAGGAACCCCAGTACCACCAAAAAAAAAAAAAAAAAAAAAGTATAAAATAGGTCTAGGAGTGTAGCCAGGAGGTAGAAGGGCTTCCAGTACCACCACAATAAATAAATAAATAAACACATAAAGCAATTAAATTAAATTAATAAGACACTTAGGAACACATTAACCAGGGAAATGAGCAACTGAAAACTCTAAAAATCACTGAAAGAACATTGCATAAGTAAATGGAAAGATATCTTGTGTTTGCAGGTTGGAACACTTAATACTATTCAGATGACAATACTACACAAACCAATTTACATATTTAATATTATCCTTATTAAAAAACCAATGGTGTTTTTGCAGAACAACAACAACCAAAAGCTTACCCTAAAATTCATTTGAAATTTTAAGGGACCTCACTTAAATGTCAAAGCAATCGTGAGTAAGAACAAAGTTCTTCACTCTTTCTGATTTCATAACCTTGAAATAGCTAAAGTACCCAAATTGGATCATAAGGATAGATATACAAATTACTGGATGAAAATAAAAAGTCCAGAAATAAACTTTCATATATATGGTGAATTGGTTTATGATAAGACCACCATGACGACTCAATGGAGAAAGTACATTCTTTTAATGGGAAAACTAGATATCCACATGCAGAAGAATGAAGTTAGGCTCTTACCATATGCCATATACAAAATGGGTCAATGATATGAATTTCTTTTTTTTTTTTTTTTTTTTTTGGTGGTACTGGGATTCCTGGAAGCCCTTCTACCTCTGGGCTACACTTGCAGGCCTATTTTATACTTTTTTTTTTTTAATGTAGAAACAGGGTCTCTTAAGCCGGCACAGCCGGCTTCGAACCTGTGCAATCCTCCTGTCTCCGCCTCCCAAGCACGGAGATTACAAGCGTGCGCCACCACACCCGGCAATGATATGAATTTAAAAGCTAAAACTAGAGCCAGGCATGGTGGCACACACTTGTAATCCCAGCATTTGGAAGGCTGAGACAGGAAGATCGAGGTTTGCAGACAGCCTCAACTACTTAGTGAGGTCCTTTGCAACTCAGTGAGATCCTGTTTTAAAACAAAGAATAGTACTTCTGGGAAGATGGCGACCGAAAAAAGCAGCATTTACGAGTCCTGCTAACACTCGATCTCTATTGCCACAAAATCAGTGCTTTTCATAGCCAGAAAACACTATCAGCAGAGAACTAAAAACCGTAAATACAAGGGATAGAGAAAAAGAAGACTAGAAGAACAACCAGAGACCAGAAAAGAAACCAGCCCACATTGCAACAGTGGATGCCACACTGCACCATCTTCCCTCACATCACCAGGCTCCAGAGAGGAAAGGTAAAGAAGGAGCTAAAGTGAGCAGCTGCAGATCATTTGGGTGTAATTCAGCAGTTCTTTCAGTGCAAAGAATGTCTAAAACTTTCAGTGGCCAAGCTCATCATTCCCTCCAGGGATTCAGAACAGAGCTCAAAACCAGAAAATACGCCAGACTCCTAGCCGAGGGCATGGCAGCGGCACCATATTGCCAGCAGTGGCGGTGACTTTACCACACCCGCGACAGTTCTAGATCAGTGTGCACAACAAATGTAAGTGAAATTGTGGCTCCTAAAGAAGAAATTCCAGCTCTACACCCCCAGGGACTTGCAGTCCAACCCACTGAAGGAGTAGTGGTGGTAGAGATACCATACCCTAGTCACAGTTCCCCGTGGGAAAAAACCCAGGCCGGCACCCCCCCTCCAGGTCTCACGCAGCCTCGATTAACTCCCTGGGTCTGAGACTTTGTGATACAACCCAGTAAAGGAGTAGTGGCAGCTGACATTACAACAAACTTCAGAGATTCAGAGCACCATAAGTGAAGTCGTGGTAACCCGGAGAATAGCCCAGAGAAGGCACAAACTTCTGAAATCATGGGAAAGAGGAACAACAATGGAGCAATGAACATCCACAATCCCACAATATCAGAAACTGATAACACAGAAATGGAAAAATCTCCAGAAGATCAAATCAGGAATATAACTGTAGAAATAATACAGGACCTTCAAAAAGAATTTAAAGAGTCTAAAAGAAATAAAGGATGCAACCATTGAAGTAAAGGCATCAATTCAAACTATAAACAATTGATTAGACCACATGGTGAATAGAATCTCGCTCCTAGAAGATGATCACTCCAAAAACGAATGCATAGTTTATAACTTAGAAAAAAATCAGACACCAGGCATGGCCACCATATTGCCACCAGCGGCAGCAGCAGCGAATTCACCGAGTCCACTACAGCTCCATCAGCGCACTCAACAACAGTGAGTCAAATTGCAGCCCCTAGAGAAGAAATCCCAGTACAGCACTCCCAGGGACTTGACCCAGTGGGGGAGTGGCGGTGGCAGAGATATCACACCATAGGAGAACGCCCAACCTGGCACCCCCCATGGTATAAAGCAGCCTCGATTGACTCCCTGGGTCTGAGACTCTGCCATACAACCTAGTTAAGGAGTAGTGGGGACTGAGATACCACAGACTCGAGATCCAGAGCACCTTAAGTGAAGTCATAGTGACCCAGCGAAGAACCCAGAGAAGGCACAAACTTCCTAAACCATGGGAAAGAGGAATAACAATGGAGCAATGAATGCCCACAACCCCACAACATCAGAACCCGATAAAACAGAAATTCAGAGATTTCTAGAAGATCAAATCAGGAAAATAACTGTAGAAATAATAGAGGTGTTTCAAAAAGAATTCAGAGAGAGCCAAAGAGAGATAAAGGATGCAATTAATGAAGTAAAGTCCTCAATTCAAAGTACAAAAGACCGATTAGACCACATAAAGAACAGAATCTCGCTCTTAGAAGATGATCACTCCAATAATGAATGCATAGTTTCTAAATTAGAGAAAAAAAAATCCGACAGCAGGAATCTGACATTGAAGAAATATGGGCCCATTTTAAGAGAGCTAATCTAAGAATAATTGGAATAGAGGAGGGAAAAGAAGGTGAAACCAAAGGGATCAACAATCTCTTCAAGGAAGTAATAGCAGAAAATTTTCCAAACATAGAGCAAGAGGTTGATACGCAGGTCCAGGAAACTTATAGAACCCCCTTTAGACAATATCGGAGAAGAGGATCCCCATGCCACATAATTGTCAAAATGATGAGCCGGGCGTGGTGGCACACGCTTGTAATCCCCGCGCTTGGGAGGCAGAGACAGAGGATCGCGCAGGTTCGAAGCTAGCCGCGCGTGCTGGCTTAGGAGACCCTGTTTCCAAATAAAAATGTAAAAATAGGTCTGGGAGTGTAGCCCGGAGATAGAAGGGCTTCCAGGAACCCCAGTACCACCAAAAATAATAATAATAATAATAATTGTCAAAATGACCAATGTGGAAGCCAAGCAGAGAATCTTAAAGGCAACAAAAACAAAGGGCCAAGTGACATTCAGAGGCAAACCGATTAGAATCACTCCAGACTTCCCAAACCAAGTCATGAAAGCCAGAAGGGCTTGGAGTAACATATTCCAAACTCTGAAAGAAAACAACTTCCAGCCAAAAAATTTCTACCCAGCAAAACTTTCTACCAAATTAGATGGGGAAATAAGAAGCTTCCATGACAAACAGAAACTGAAGGAATTTATGTCTTCAAAACCAGTGCTAGAGAAAATACTCAGAGATTAACTACAAAGAAGAAATAGGTAACACACACCAGAACCAGAGAAACAAGATTTTCCATCCAACAGACAACTAAGATTGGTTATCTATGGAGATTCATTATTTATGTTAGTCTTTCACCTATCTCTAAATTATATTGTTTGCTTTTATTGTTGCTAATTTTTAGGATTTCTAGTTGGAATATTAATATACCTTCAGATATAGCATTTGGAAATATTTTATCCCATTCTATCAATAACTTTTAACTCTGTTTACATTGTCTTTGGCTATACAATATTTTTTTTAATTTTTAGGGAGTTTGTTTACTCTTCTGTTGCCTGTGCCATTGAAATCATATCCAAGAAATCACTGCCAATTTCAATGTTGTGAGGTTTAATGACCCAGATTTTCTTCTAAAAGTTTATAGTCTTAAGATTTATATTTATGTCTTTTATCTATTTTGAGTTAATATTTGTATATGGTGTTAGGTAAGGGTCCAATTTCATTCTTTTTCATGTAATTATTATTTTTTAACAATATCTAGTTAAAAGATTATTATTTCCTAAATCAAATGTTCATGGAAACCTTATCAAAAATAACTTGACAATATATGGAAGAATTTATCTCTAGGTTTTTATTTGACTCCAATGGTTTAATATATCTGCCTTTAGAACAGTACTACACTGTTTCAATTATTGTAGCTTCATAACATTTGAAATCAGAAAATATACATCTTCTAGCTTTGTTCTTTTTCGAGATATTTTTTGGTATCTAGAGCCCTTATTCCACATTAGGATAGATTTTTCTCTCAAAAATAAATAAATGTATGATAGTTTCACCAAAAAAAATATTCTCTGGTAAGAAAGCAAAAAGAAATATTGAAATGTTATCTTTAAGTCATCAAAAGCTTGGTATCAGACAAATGAAACTGTTATGTGAGATTATCATTGTTAATTTTGGATAAATTGCTATAATACTAGATTTCAACCACTAAGCCAAGCATGGGAAGGAGGGATGGGGAGGGAACGGGGTGGGGTTCGGGTAGGGGCTAATTGGGCAATGTGTGCATGTATGTCTACAAAAGTTTTTTTTTTAATCCCATTATGATGTATGAATACAGTATACCAATAAAAATAAATAAATTTTTTAAAAAAGAACTCCCTTTAGACAAGATCAGAGAAAAAGTTCTCCACACCACATAATTGTCAAAATGACCAATGTGGAAGCCAAGGAGAGAATGTTAAAGGCAATAAAAACAAAAGGCCAAGTGACATTCAGAGGCAAATGAATTAGAATCACTCCAGACTTCCCAAACCAAGTCATGAAAGCCAGAAGGGCTTGGAGTAACATATTCCAAACTCTGAAAGAAAACAACTTCCAGCCAAAAATTTCCTACCAAGCAAAACTATTTATCAAATTGAATGAGGAAATAAGAAGCTTCCATGACAAACAGAAACTAAAGGAATTTATGTCTTCAAAATCAGTGCTAGAGAAAATACTTAAAGAGATTAACTACAAAGAAGAAATAGGTAATACACACCAGAACCAGAGAAACAAGATTTTCCATCCAGCAGACAACTAAGCAAAGAAGAATAAACAGTGTTTCAAACAGAAATAAAATCTTAGCATGTTAGGAATTGAAAATTATCTCTCAATAATCACACTGAATGTAAATGGCCTCAACTCCCCAATAGACATAAAGTGGCAAAATGGATCAAACCAGAATTCATCCATCTGCTGCTTACAAGAAACAAACCTTACAAGTAAAGATAGGAACAAACTCAAGGTAAAGGGTTGGAGCAAGGTAATTCATGCTAACAGAACTTGAAGGCAAATAGCAACTATGATATCAGACATGTTAAACTTCAAACCCAAACTTATTAGAAGAGACAAAGAAGGTCATGTTTTACTGGTAAAAGGAATAATCCAGCAAGAGGAAATAACAATAATCAACATCTATGCCCCAAACATAGGTGCAGCTACTTTTATAAAACAAACTTTTTGTGACATTAAGCCACACATAAATCCCAATACATAATACTGGGAGACTTCAACACACCTCTCACACCATTAGACCAATCTTCCAGACAAAAGGTCAGTAAAGATGCCTCAGAACTAAAGAACATCATTAATCAAATGGACCTGTTGGACAGATATAGAATATTTCACCCAACTACAGCGGAGTTCACATTTTTCTCAGCTGCTCACGGAACCTTCTCCAAAATAGATCACATCCTGGGACACAAAATGAGTACTGGCAAATTCAAAAAATGTTACATAATTCCCTGTGTCATTTCAGACCATAATGGAATGAAACTAGAAATCAACTATAAGAAGACCCAGAGAAACAACATAAACATGTGGAGACTGAAAAACACACTTCTGAATGAAGAATGGGTCATAGAAGACATAAGAGGTGAAATCAAGAAATTTCTAGAAACAAAACAAAAATAAAGATGCAACATATCAAAACCTCTGGGACACTTTGAAGGCAGTATTAAGAGAAAAATTTATAGCACTGAGTGATCACATAAGAAAAACAGAAAATCTTCAAATAAATAACCTAAGCACACACCTCAAAGCCCTTGAAAAACAGGAACAATCTAACCCCAAAGCCAGCAGAAGACAAGAAATTATTAAAATCAGAGCAGAAATTAACAAAATAGAGAATAAAAAAAATACAGAAAATCAACAAAGCCAAAAGCTGGTTTCTCAAAAAAAAAAATTAACAAGATAGATAAACCACTAGCCAATGTAACTAAAAAAGAGAGAGAATCAACCCAAATTATGAAGATAAGAGATAAAAAAGGAGACATTACTACTGACAGTGTAGAAATCCAGAGGATTAACAGAAACTATTTTGAAAAATTATACTCCAACAAAATGAAAAATCTGGAGGAAATTGACAACTTTCTAAACTTCCTAAACTGAGTCAAGAAGATGAAGAAAATTTAAACCAACCAATAGCAATCAAAGAGATTGAAACAACAATAAAAATATTACCACAAAAGAAAAGCCCAGGACCAGATGGTTTTCCAAGTGATTTCTTTTTTTTTTTTTTTTTACTTTTAAGGCATGTTATTAAACATTGAAAAAGGGAGACAGAGCTAAAAAAGATAGTCTTTGCTAATCAAGTTTACATGATTCTTTTACAATAGTTCTATGAGGTTTTTTTTCTTGATGAAGAATGTGAGGCTTTAATAGATTAAGTAACTTGCCTAAGATCATTCAGGTAGTGAGAGGTTGAGCCTGGATTCAAATACTAAAAGTTCCTTGGAGCTCAGTTTTCTAATCTGTTATGTGAAGAAACTATACACACATTGTAGAATAGCTGCAGATGAGATGAGATGGCATAAATCAAGTTCCAGCACAGTGCCTCACACCTAGTTACTGCTATTATTTTTTTTAATTTTTTTAATTTTTTATTGGTGCATTATATTCATACATCATATTGGGGTAAAAAACTTGTGTGTACATACCTGTATACATCACTGATTTAACCCTTACCCAATAAAACCTTTATAGAAGAGCTAACCCCAATACTACCCAAACTATTTCATGAAATAGAAAAAATACATGACTCTCCCAAATACATTCTATGAAGCTAACATCACATTAATACCAAAACCAAATAAAGAGAGCTCAAGGAAGGAAAACTACAGGCCTATGTCTTTGATGGACTTGGATGCAAAACTACTAAACAAAATACTTTCAACACACATTCAAAACCACATAAAATCATACATCATGACCAGGTACGGTTCATCCCAGGGATGCAAGTCTCGTTCAACATATGAAAATCAATCCATGTAATTTATCATATAAACAGAATCAAAGACAAAAATCACATGATCATTTCAATAGATGCTAAAAAAGCATTTGATAAAATCCAACACCACTTACGATAAAAAACACTGCAGAGAATTGGAATAGAAGGAACATATCTCAACATCATAAGGGCAATCTATAATAAGCCCGCCACCAACACCATATTAAATGGGAAAAAACTTCTAGAATTCCCCCTAAAAATAGGAACAAGACAAGGATGTCCATTATCACCACTTCTCTTCAATATAGTACTAGAAACTCTAGCCAGAGCAATAAGGCAAGAAAAGGAAATCAAAGGAGTACAAATAGGAAAAGAAGAACTCAAGCTTTCACTATTTGCATATGACATGATACTATATTTAGAAAACCCAACAAACTCAACCAAAAGGCTTATAAAACTGATCAATAAATTCAGCAAAGTGTCTGGATACAAAATCAATCTTAAAAAATCAGAAGCTTTCCTGTACACCAACCATAAATCCACTGAAAAAGAAATTCAGAAAACACTTCCACTCAGGATCTCCAACAAAAAAATAAAATACTTAGGAATAAACTTAACCAAGGATAAACTTAACCAATGAGGTAAAAGATCTCTACAAAGAAAATTATAAAACATTGAAAAAAGAAATCGAAAAAAATCTTAGAAGATGGAAAGATCTTCCAGGTTCATGGATAGGCAGAATAAGTATCATTAAAATGGTCATCCTTCCAAAAGTGATCTATAGATTCAATGCAATGCCCACTAAACTACCAAGATGATTCCTCACAGACATAGAAAAATCAGTCCTTAAATTTATTTGGAATAAGAAAAAGCCCAGAATAGCCAAAGTAGTTCTCAACAACAAAAACCATGCAGGAGGAATCACAATACCTGACTTTAAACTACACTACAAAACCATTTTAATAAAAACAGTATGGTACTGGCACAAAAACAGATACATAGACCAATGGAGCAGTATAAAAGACCCAGAAACAAGTTCACACACTTTCAGCCAATTGATTTTTGACAAAGGGGCTAAAAACATACACTGGAAAAAATATAGACTATTCAACAAATGGTGTTGGTAAAACTGATTAACCATATTCAGAAAATTGGAAATTAATCCCACTTTCTCACCCTGCACAAGAGTCAATTCAAGATGGATCAAAGACTTGGAAATTAAACCAGAGACCTTGAAGCTCCTTAAAGAGGGCATAGGTCCAACACTGCAACACACAGGCACAGATAAACACTTTCTCAACAAGACCTCAAAGGCACAACAAATTAAAAGGCGAATCAATACGTGGGATTGCATGAAACTGAAGAGTTTTTGTTCAGCAAATGAAACTGTCAAGAACCTCAATCAAGAGCCAACAGAATGGGAGATTTTTGCCACCTACACCTCCAATAGAGGACTAATATCTAGAATATACAGAGAACTCAAGAAACTCAACACTAAAAAAAACAAATAATCCAATCAAAAAATGGGCAAGCGAACTAAATAGACACTTCACGAAAGAAGAAATTCAAATGGTCAATAAATCCATGAAAAAATGCTCAACATCATTGGCAATCAGAGAGATGCAAATCAAAACTACCCTGAGATTTCACCTAACTCCAACCAGAATGGCAATCATTCAAAACACAAACAACAACAAATGCTGGTGAGGATGTGGAGAAGTGGGAACTCTAAAACATTGTTGGTGAGATTGCAAATTAGTGCAACCACTTTGGAAAACAGTATGAAGAATCCTCAGAAGAATGCACACAAATATACCATTTGATCCAGCAATACCACTTCTGGGTATCTACCCAAAAGAAAGTAAACCAAACTACAAAACTAATGCATGTATATCTATGTTCATAGATGCACAATTCATTATAGCCAAACTATGGAACCAGCCAAGATGTCCATCAACATATGAATGGATTACAAAACTGGGATATGTAATTTTACTCAGCCATAAAAAAAACCCACAAGTACATCATTTTCAGGGAAATGGATGGAACTGGAGGACATTATGCTAAGTGAGATTAGTCAGTCACAAAACATAAGAAATCGGATGCTTTCCTTAATATGTGAAGGCTAAGGAGAAATGGGTCATAGGAGGAACTCTAGATGAAAAAGAAAATCCTATAGAGGAGCAAACAAGAAAGTCTAAATGAGGAAATGGGAGGAGGGGAAGAAGGAAATTCTCTAAAGCACACAATGTACTTAAGCATATCAAAGTCAACATCTAAGCCAAGCTTGGGAAGGAGAGATGGGGAAAGAATGGGGTGGGATTTGGATTGGGGCTAAATGGGTGATATGTACATGTATGTCCACACAAGTTTTTACCCCATTATGATGTATGAATATAATGCACCAACAAAATATTTTTTTAAAAACAAAGAATAAAAAAATAGTGCTGGGGTTATAGCTTGGAGATAGAATGCCCCTGGGCTCCATCCCCAATACCACAAAAATTAATTTATTAACTAATTAAAAGCTAAAACTATAAAACTACTCAAAGCAAACATAGGAGAAAAAACCTTGATGTCCTTAAATTGGCAATGGTTTCTTAAATATCCCACTAAAAGAAAATGCACAGACCGAAATAGAAAAATTAGATAAAATTGGCTTCATCAAAATTAAAATTTATGAGTATCATAAGACACTATCTAAAGAGTGAAAAGACAACATATGAAATGGGATAAAATATTTGCAAATTATCTGTAAAAGAGTAATAGCTAAAATATATGAATAATCCCTACATCTAAAAAGCAAAATAATACAATTCAAAAGTAGACAAGGATTTGAATAGATATTTCTCCAAAGAATATATACAAATGGCTAACAAGCACATGAAAAGATGCTCAACAACAATAGTAATTTGGAAATTCTAATTGAAATTACAATGAGTCGGGTGTGGTGGCACACACTTATAATCTCAGCATTCAGGAGGCTGAGACCTGAGGATCACAGAGATAGCCTCAGCTACTTAATGAGGCACTCTATAACTTAGTGAGACTCTGTTTCAGAATAAAAAATAGGGCTTGGAGGTCGAATGCTCCTGGGTTCCATTCCCAGACCCTCAAAAAAAAGAAAAGAAAAGAAATCATAATGAGATACTACTTCACACCCACTAGAATGGCTACATTCTTTTTTAAAAAAATTTTTATTGGTGTACTATAGTCTTATGTTGACAATGGTATATATTCACACAGTACTTGATGCCCCCCCACTTCCCTTTTTCCCTCCCTCCCAATACTGAGTGTCCAGGTTAACAATGTTATATTCACATGTATATACATATTTTCATGTAGCTTTTCCATTAATAAACCTCAACCTTTTTCTTCCCCAACCCTTTCTTCCTGTTTTCGCTGAGGTTTTCCCTCCATTATCTGGAGTCCCTCTGATATCCCTAATACTCCCTAGCTTGAGCATATTAGAGAAAACATATGTTCCTTCTCTTTCTGTGCTTGGCTGATCTCACTTAACATAATGTTCTCCAGGTCTTTCCATCTTCTTACAAATGACATGATTTTGTTCTTCTTTATTGCTGAGTAGAATTCCATTGTGTGTATTTTCCATAATTTTGTAATTCATTCAAATGTTGATGGAGACCTAGGTTGGTTCTATATTTTGGCTATTGCAAATTGTGCTGCTATGAACATGGGAATGTATATGTTACTGTAGTTCTCTCATTTCAACCCCTTTGGAAAGATACCCAGTAGTGGTATAGCTGGATCATATAGTGGATCCATTCCCAGTTTTTTAAGGACTCTCCACACTGATCTCCATAGCTGCTGAACCAGTTTGCACTCCCACCAACAGTGTAAAAGAATTCCCCACATCCTCGGCAGCACTTGTTGTTATTTAACTTTTTTATGCTTGCCACTCTGATTGGGGTTAGATGGTAGTTTTGATTTGCATCTCCCTGATGGCTAATGATGTTGAACATCTTTTCATGTATCTATTGACCATTTGTATCTCTTCTTTTGTGAAGTATCTATTCAATTCAGTTGTCCATTTCTTAAATGGGTTATTTGTTTTGCTAGTGTAAAGTCTTTTGAGCTTTTTGTATATTCTGGATATTAGCACTCCTCTATCAGAGGGGTAGCTGGTAAAGATCATCTCCCATCCCGTAGACTTTCTCTTTAGATTTTTGACACACAGGTCAATGAAACAGAATAGAAGCTACAGAAACAAACCCACACACTTACAGTCAATTGATCTTTGACAAAGGGGCCAAATTTATGTGATGGAGAAAAGACAGCCTTTTCAACAAATGGTGCTGGGAGAACTGGCTATTCATTTGTAGAAAGATGGGACTAAATCCTTACCTCTCACTGTGCATAGGAATCAACTTGAGATGGATCAAAGACTTGGAAATCAGACCCGAGACTGTGAAGCTATTAGAGGGCATAGGTTCAATACGCCAACATACAGGCATAGGTAGTAATTTCCTCAACAAGACCTCCAAAGTGCAGGAAATTAAAACAAGAATTAACCAGTGGGATAGCATCAACTAAAAAGTTTCTGCTCATCAAATGAAATCATAAAAGATGGCTACATTATTTTTTTTTTATTTTTTTATTGGTGCAGTGTAGTCATACATCTTAATGGGATAAAGGAAGGATGGCTACCTTCTAAGAAGTGAAAAACAATAGCCAGGCGTGGTGGTGCACGCTTGTAATCCTAGCATTTGGGAGGCTGAGACAGAAGGATCGCAGTTTGTGGACAGCCTCAGCTACTTAGTGAGGCCCTTTGCAACTCAGTGAGACCCTGTTTCAAAATAAAGAATAACAAATAGGGCTGGGGGTGTAGCTCGAAGGTAGAATACCCCTGGGTTCTATCCCCAGTACAGCAGAAGGAAGGAAGGAAGGAAGGAAGGAAGGAAGGAAGGAAGGAAGGAAGGAAGGAAATGTAATAATAGAAACTTTTTAGTTTAATGCCATCCCATTTATTAATTCTTGTTTTAATTTTCTGCATTTGGGGGTCTTACTGAGGATGTTTTTACCTGTGTCTGTATGTTGGAGTGTTGGACTTATGCCCTATCTAGTAACTTCAAAGTCTCTGATCTAATTTCCAGGTCTTTGATCCACCTCAAGTCGACTCTTGTGGAGGGTAAGAGGTAAGAATTTAATTCCTTTTTTCTGCAAATGGATAACAAGTTTCCCAACACCACTTATTGAAAAAGCTATCATTTCTCCAACATATGTGTTTGCCACTTTTGTTGAAGATCAGTTGGCTATAAGATTGTGCATTTGTTCTGTATCTTCTGTTCCATTGGTCTATGTGTCTGGTTTTTGTGCCAATACCATGTTATCTTTATTACTATAGTTCTGTAGTATAATTTGAAGTCAGAAATTGTGATGCCTCCCAAATGGTTCTTATTGTTGAGAACTGCACTGGCTATTCTGTGTCTTTTGTTTCACCGTTTGAAAATCAAAACTAGATTGAGATTCCATCTAATCCCAATCATAATGGCAATCATTGAGAATTGAAACAACAATGAATGCTGTTCAGGATGTGGGGGAAAAGGAACTTTTCTACACTGTTGGTGGGATTGCAAATTAGTGCAGCCTCTATGGAAATCAGTATGGAAATTTCTCAGAAAATCAGAAATGGATCCACCATAAGATCCAGCTATACCACTCCTGGGTATCCTTCCAAAGAGACTATAATCAGAAAATTATCGAAATATATGCATATCCATGTTTATAACAGCACAATTCACAAGAGCCAAATTATGGAACCAACCTAGGTATCCATCAACAGAAGAATAGATTACAAAATTATGGGCTATCACAATGGAATTCTACTCAACAAAAAGAACGAAATAAGATCATTTGCAGGAAAATAAATGGACTTGGAGAACATTATGTTAAGTGAGACTGGCCAGTCACAGAAAGTGAAGGGTCATATGTTCTGTCTCTTTGTGGAAGCTAGGATACCAGAGAGATTTCAGATAATGGAGGAGACACTGCAATGGAGCCAGAGAGGGGTCCAGGGAAAGGGGTGGGGGAGAAGAAGAATCAATTAAGGAATCACTTCCATTGCCATTATGTACATACGTGAGAATGCCAGTGTCAATCTCAGTACCCTGTATGGGGAAGGAAGAGAAGAGGGAGGGCGCTGAGGGAAAGCCCACCAAGTGCTGTGTGCATATATGTCACTGTTTCTAGAAACTGTATTATGATGTAAGACTATATATAAAAAATAGGAACAAAAAAAAGAATTGGAAAAAAACAAGTGTTGATGAAAATATAGAGAAATTGAAACCCTCAAATATTAAATGGTACAGCTGCTGTCACAGCAGCTGTGGGGCAGCTCTTCAAAAAGTTAAACATAAAATTATCATATAATCCAGAAATTTCACACCTATGCATTTACTCAAAAGAATTGAAAGCAAGTTGGGTGTGGTGCCACTCACCTATAATTCCAGTACTTGGGAGGCCGAGACAAGAGGATTATAGGTTTAAAGCCAGCCTCAGCAATTTACTGAGGCCCTCAACAATTTAGCAAGACCTTGTTTCAAAATAAAAAAGTAAGATGGGCTGAGGGTGTAGCGTGGAAGTAGAATAACCCTGGGTCCAATCACTAGTAACACCAAAATAAGAATTGAAAGCAGAGGCTCAAACAAATTGTGTGTGTGTGTGTGTGTGTGTGTGTGTGTGTGTGTGTGTGTGTGTGTGTTACTGGGGATTGAACCCAGGGGCATTCTACCCCCAAGCTACACTCCAGCCCTGTTATACTATAATTTTGAAACAGGGTCTCAATAGGTTGATGAGAGTCTCACTACTTGCTGAGGCTATCTTCAAACCTGAAATCCTCCTGTCTCAGCCTTCCAAGTATTCAGATTACAAGCGTGTGCCACCACACCCAGCTAAACAAATCCATTTACTTGCATGATCATATCAGTATCATTTGCAACAGTCAAAGGCTGAAAACAACCCAAAGGACCATTATCAGGTGAGTGGATAAACAAATTATGGTTCAATGATTCTCCCTTCTCCACAAGGGATACATCCCACCACCCTCAGCAGGGGCCTGAAACCACAGATGGAACTGAATGCCACCTGTTCTGTTTTTCCTACACATAGCATTCCCTTAATAAGCTTTAACTTATTTTTATTTATTTGGTTCTGGAGATTGAACCAAGGTACATTCTACTTCTGAGCTACACCCCGAACCCTTTTTTAAAATTTATTTATTTATTTATTTATTGTGGTACTGGAGATTGAACCAGGGGCATTCTACCTCTGAGCTACACCCCCAGCCCTCTTTTTTTTTTTTTTTTTTTGAAACAGGGTCTCACTGAATTGCAAAAGGCTTCACTAAGTACCTGAGGCTGGTTTTGAACCTGCGTGATCCTCCTATCTCAGCTTCCCAAACACTGGGATTACAAGTGTCCATCACCATGCCTGGCTATTTTTTTTTTATTTTGAAGTAAAATAAATAATTAATTTATTTTAAATTGTTGAGGCTGTCCTTGAAACTTCAATCCTCCTGCCTTGACCTCCCAAGTACTAAGATGATAGGGGTGCACCAATCACACCTGGTGATAAAATTTAATTTATAAATTAGGCATAATGAGAGATTAACAACAATAATTAATAAAATAATAATTATTACAATATGCTGTAGTAAAAGTATTTAAATTTTATGGTTTTTTGTTTGTTTCTGAAAATTTTCATTTAGTATATTTGGATTGTAGTTGATCTCAGCTCACTAAAACATCAAAAAGCAAAACAGTAGATAAGGTGGTACCATTGCAAACACATACAATATTATTCAGGAATAAAAAGGAATGAAGTAACCATACATGCTACCACAAGGCTGAACTTTGAAAGCTTTATGTTAAGTGACAGGAAACAGACACAAAAGATCACCTATTATATAATTTTATTAATATGAAGTATCCAAAATAGGTAAATCTATAGTGACAGAAAGTAGAAAAGTCACTTCCAAGGGCTGGGATGAGAAGGAAACAGGAAATTTCTTTTCAGTAGTTCAGTTTCAGCCCAGGAAAATGAAAGAGTTATGCTACTGAAATGTTTGCTTAAATGGTTAATTTATGTTATGTGGATTTCAGCTAAAAAGTAAAACCATGGTAGATATTCTCATTCTCTCTCTCTCTCTCTCTCTCTCTCTCTCTCTCTCTCTCTCTCTCTCTCTCTCTCTCTCTCTCCCTCTCTCTCTCTCCCTCCCTCCCTCCCTCCCTCTCTCTCTCTCTTTCTCTCATACTAGGTGTTGAACCTGGGGCATTCTTCTAAGCTGCACTCCCAGCCCTTTCTGTTTTTAGTTAGTTTGTTTGTTTTCTTTTGTTTTTTGGTGGTACTGAGGTTCCTGGAAACTCTTCTACCTCCGGGCTACACTCCCAGATCTATTTTTTATACTTTTTATTTGGAAACAGGGTCTCCAAAGCCAGTGAGGCTGGCTTCAAACCTGCACCATCCTCCTGTCTCTGCCTCTCAAGCACGGGAATTAAAAGCAAGCGCCACCACGCCCGGCTCTGTTTTTTTTATTTTTGAAACAGGGACTCACTAAGTTGCTGAGGGTTTCTCTAAGTTGCTGAGGCTGGCCTCTAACCTACAATCTTCCTATCTCATCCTCCCAAGAACTGAGATTACATACTTGGTTGTCATTTCCATTTAACTGGTGAGAAATCCAATGCCCCAAGAGGCAAGTAATTTGTTCGGAGTCACATAGGACCTTCTTAGCAGCCAAGATGAAGAATCACATCTTCTGAATCTAAGGGCGAGCTCTGTTTCGCCTCAACCTTAGGGAGGAGAAAGTTAAGTCAGGAGGGTGGGAAGAGGTGAGATAATTTGCAGATTCCTCATGGATTTTATGGACTCGGTGGTTTCTTTGTTTTTTTGTTTTTAAAGATTTTCCAAGGGCACACTCACCTTTACACGTGTATTTCTTGTTCATATGCCAAAGTGTTGAATGAATTTCATAAACTTGATCATAAACCCTGGCAATTGCTCCCATAGGAACCAGTGGGCCACCAGCATGGAGGGTCTCCTGCACTGTGGCCAAGCCATGGCCTGCCACACCCAGACCAACCTGAATCTCCCTCAAGTTACTGTTGCTGTGGGGGCCATAAAGTCAGAATTTTATAGAATAGCCTGTTTTTCTCCTAAAGCAGTCACTGTACATATATATATTTTTTTGTGGGGTGGCGGCACTGGGGATGGAACCCAAGGGCATTCTACCTCTGAGCTACACCTCCAGCTCTAGTTTTTATTCTTTGTTTTGAAATAGAGTGTCACTGAGTTACAAAGGGCTTCACTAAGTAGCTGAGGCTGGCCGTGAATCGCCATCCTCCTGTCTCAGCCTCCCATAGGCTGGGATTTCAAGCATGCGCCACCACGCCAGCTTGCCTTTATATTTTTGCTGTTTGTGATTAGAGTACCAAGAAATTTAAAAGTTTTCATATGTGCTAGATTATTTTTAAGTTTTTTGAAAACATGTTTGAAAGTTGAATAAGAAAATGAACACCCATAAACTTCTATCTTGAATTAAATATATGCTTCATTCATTTTTTTTGTTTAAACCATTTGAAAGTAAATTGCAGACATCATGATAGCAATACCAAGAAAATAAGGTTACTTCCCACAATACCATCATCACATCTAATAAAATCAACACTAACTAACTCCCTAACACTATGTGATATTCAGTTCATATCCAGTCCCCATTTGTTTCAATCTCTTTTATGATTGATGAAACTAGGATCCAACCAAAGGCCACATCTTATATACTTTTGAATCTGTTTTAGCCTAGATGAATCCCTTCAATCTTGTCTCATTTTTTCCCTCACGACATTGACTTTGTTGAAGATAGCAGACCTTGTGTGAGTGAGTGAGTGAGTGAGTGTGTGTGTGTGTGTGTTACTGGGGATGGAATGCAGGAGCATTCTACTTTTAAGCTACACCCTCAGCCCTATTTTATTCTTTTAATTTTGAAACAGGGTCTCACTAAGTCGCCGAGGGTAGCCACAAATCTGAGACCCTCAACCTCCCAAGTACTGGGATTATTACAAGCGTGTGTCACCAAGCCTGGCCAGGACTTTTTTTTTTTTTTTAATCTTAAGAAATATTCACAATTGCCAAACTATAGAACCAGCCAAGATGTCCATCAACAGATGAGTGGATTAAAAAACTATAAGATATGTACAAAATGGAATTTTACTCAGCCATAATTTTACTCAGCCACAAAATTACATCATTTACAGGTAAATGGATGGAACTAGAGAATATTATGCTAAGTGAGATTAGTCAGTCACAAACAGTAAAAAATCAGATGCTCTCCCTAATATTCAGAAGCTAAGGAGAAAAGGGGTCATAGGGGGAACTCTAGAAGAGGAGAAACCATAGATGAGCAAATAAGGAAGCCTAACTGAGGGTGATGGGAGGGGGTAAGAGGGAAATCCCATAATGTTCATGATGTACATTCACTAACATATCAAAGTCAGTCACTAAGCAAACATTAGCATGGGGGGGGTGGATAAGGGCTAATTGGGTGATGTGTGCATGTATGCCTCTACCATCTTGTACTACATTAAGATGTATGACTAAAATGCACCAATAATTTGTTTTTAATTTATTAAAAGAAATATTCTACATTCTATATTTGTCTACTTCGTTGTTCCTTATGGTATCATTTAATCTCTCCATCCTCTGTCTTTTCTATAAACTAGAATTATTGTTCGAGGCAGGTTCAACATCGTTGGCAAGAACACATCACAGGTGAAGTTATGGGTTTCATAAAGACATTCACCCAAAATAAGCGTCTCCAATATTTCTGATGCTAAGTTTGATTCCAGGGTAAGTTGACCACAGCCAGATCATGCCAGTATAGTAGACTGTAGAATTAGTGTGTGTGTGTGTGTGTGTGTGTGTGTGTGTGTGTGAGAGAGAGAGAGAGAGAGAGAGAGAGAGAGAGAGAGAGAGAGAGAGAGAGAGAGAGAGAGAGAGAGAGATATGCTGGAAATGGAACTCAGGAGCATTCTATCTCCAAGCTATAGCCCAGCCCTATTTTTTATTATTTATTTTGAAACAGGATCTCACTGAGTTGCAGAGGGCCTCACTGAGTAGTAGCTGAGGCTGTCTATGAGCCTGTGATCCTCCTGTCTCAGCTTCCCAAGTACTGGGATTACAAGCATGTGCCACTATGCCCGGCTTAGGGTTAGTAATTTAACACTGTAAAATTTATTTCACTATCAACTTTTCTGTACTTTTTCCAACATCCATTGATAATCCTGGCTTGAATTAATTATATCACTGCTAGTCCCAAAGTGACCATTTTCTTTCTTTCTTTCTTTCTTTCTTTCTTTCTTTCTTTCTTTCTTTCTTTTTTAGCACTGGGGATGGAACCTAGGGGCATTCAACCTCCAAGCTACACATCCAAGCCCTACTTTTTATTCTTTATTTTGAAACAGGCTCTCACTGAATTGCAAAGGACCTCACTAAATAGTAGCTGAGGCTGTCCTCGAACTGTGATCCTCCTGTCTCAGCCTCCCAAACGCTGGGATTACAAGTGTGTGCCACCATGCCCAGCTCCAAAGTGACCATTCTCTAGTGGTTTCATTCCTCTTTTATGATCTGGTATTGTTCTACATTTAAAAAAAAAAAAAAAACACTTTTTCTCCCTGACTGGGGCTACTCACAGTGAAATGTAATTCCTAAAGAAACAGCATGTGAGGCATGATGGTACATTCCTGTAATCTCAGTACTTGGGAGACTGAGACAGGAGGGTCACAGATTTGAAGACAGCCTCAGCAACTTAGTGAGGCTCTCAGCAACTAAGCGGGACTCTGTTTCCAAATAGCAAATAAATAAAATAGGCGTCGAGGTGTAGCTCAGAGGTAGAATGTACCTGGGTTCAATCCCCAGCACCACACACACAACGTTGGACAAATGTTGAAACACAGCAGTCTGGAGAGAAAATCCAGGCCCAGAGGTTGAGCGGCAGCAGTGGTTCGGTGGCCAGAGCCAGAGCCAGACCCAGACCCGAAACTGCTGAGGGAACAGACATGTGCATGGACTTGGGTCTCTGTGAGACCTGCCCGCCTCCTTCTCCTGGTTGGTGAATTTCAACAGCTCCAGGTGAACTGGCGGATGGGATAATGGCCAGCCTAGCACATAGGTCAGCATCAGTCTCTGGAGTTCCTTTCCTTTTGTTTATTCTTTCGTGATCAGGGATTTCTTTTTCACAGTTGCATAGTTTGCCCACCATTCATCATATTTTAGTTTTCAGAATTTGGGGGGCTTTTTATTTCTCTGGACTCTGCTCTAATACAACTTTTTCAAAATGTACTTGTTCATCTTATTTGGGTATTTGGTTAATATTATCTTGGTATTTGGTTAATCTTATTTTGGGAAATTAGTTCTGGGAATTGAACCCAGGATCATTCTACCTCCAATCTACCCACCTAGGCCCTTTACCAGCTCTTTTATTTTTTGTTTTGAAATAGAGTCTCTATAAGTTGCTAATGCTGGCTTCAAACCTGTGATCCTTCTATCTCAGCCTCCCAAGTGCTGAGATTACAGGCGTGCGCCGCCACACCAGGCTAGCATCTGTGAATCTTCTTGTTCGTCTTGTATTTTTTGTTTTGTTTTGTTTCTTTCCTTTCTCTTCTTTTTCAGACTCAATGCTTCAAGCATGCTAAGCACACTCTGTACCACTGACCTATACTTCATCCCCTTTTTGTTCATCTTTAAATTTTTTAATCTCAAAATTATTTTCAGGCAGCTGGGCATGGTGGCACATACTTGTAATCCTAGTACTTGGGAAGCTGAGACAAGAAGATCACAGGTTCACAGCCAGCCTCAGCAATTTGTGAGGCCCTCTGTGACCTGGTGAAACCCTGTTTCAAAATAAAGATTTAAAAAATATGGCTGGGAGTAGAGCTCAGAGGTAGAATGCCCCTGGGTTTAATCCCCAGTACCAAAAGGGGGAAAAAAAATCTAGACAATCTTGGCTGACCCAATGACTTCACGCTGTTGTCATGAATTTTTAAATTTGCCTTTGGTGTTGAGTGAAATGCCCAAAGGAAATTTGGCCCAAACAAACATTTTGGCCAAATGTGATGGCACGGGCCTATAATCCAAGTACTTGGGAGACTGAGACAAGAGGATTGCAGGTTTGAGGCCAAGCTCATCAATTTAGTGAGACCCTTAGCAACTTAGTGAGACCCTATTTCAAAATTAAAAACAAAAGAGGGCTAGGGGCGCCGGGCGTGGTGGCGCACGCTTGTCATCCCCGCGCTTGGGAGGCAGAGACAGGAGGATCACGCTGGTTCGGAGCCAGCCTCGCTGGCTTAAGAGACCCTGTTTCCACATAAAGTTAAAAAATAGGTCTGGGAGTGTAGCCTGTGGGAGTGTAGCCCGAAGGTAGAAGGGCTTCCAGGAACCCCAGTACCACCAAAAAAAAAAAAAAAAAAAAAAAAAAAGAGGGCTAGGGGCATAGTTTTGAGGTAGAATGTCCCTCGATTCAATCCCCAGTTCCAAAAAACAAAAACAAAAATATTTTCACTGATAAATTTATTTACAGGCAATGGCAATTCTTTTTTATTTTTTACCTTTCTAATATTTATCTCAAGGAATACTGTCTGCAATCAAGGAACGTTGTCTGCAGTCAACGTTATTTTTGCGTTTTTAAATTATAAATTCAGCCGGGCGTGGTGGCGCACGCTTGTAATCCCCGCACTTGGGAGGCTGAGACAGGAGGATCGCACTGGTCCGAAGCCAGCCTCAGCTACTTAGTGAGGCTCTTAGCAACTTAGTGAGACCCTGTTTCAAAATAAAATATAAAATAGGGCTGGGAGTATAGCCCGGAGGTAGAAAGCCTCTGGGTTCCACCCCCAGTACCACGAAAAAAATAAATAAATAAATTCATTTAAACCTTACTTTATATATTACCTGTGTTTCTCACATATTTATGGCATATTTACTTTGTACTTAAATAGTTTTCATATAGAAAAACAAAACTTCCAATAGTGAGAGAAACATGGCCAATTTCTTTTACTGGCTATTCCTGAAAACAACATTAAGATTTTAAATGTTATCCTAAGATTGGAATGTGGAATAAAGAGGTGAGAAATAGTTACATAAATCATGTCTCAGGTTCAGCATTGTACCCATCAGAGGCGGCGTAGCTGCAGCCCCCACTCACAGATGTTCTCCGTGGTAGAGGGGCAGTGACTTGGGCTGGGCAGTCATTGTGGGGAAAGTGCTGGACCCTTCATTTGATGAGTCTTTGTTTCACACAGTAAAGTCACCATCAACAAAAAAGTAACTCAAGATAGGAACTTATTAAAATTCCTCCTAGCAGAGGCATACAGCAACCTTCCCAGTCCTCCTACTGGTACCAGTGAATTGACACAGGGCCAGGATCCAGGTTCAGGCATGTCCAGAAATCTTAACAGGGATGCAGGGGTCTTTGGCAAATGCCAGATCCTAAGGTGAGAAAGCTCCTCTCTCTCTCTCTCTCTCTCTCTCTCTCTCTCTCTCTCTCTCTCTCTCCTCTCCTCTCCTCTCCTCTCCTCTCCCTACTCCCCACCCCAGAATCCTATTTTTGAAGGACCCTCTTTAGAAATCCTTGTGAGGATTCTGGGCTGGAGGTGCTGTTCCAGGACTCTTTTCATCCATTCCCTCTTATGCTTAACTTTACCATTTCCCATTTCTGTGGTATAAAAGCAGAGCCCAGACTGAACTGGGACCCCTAAAATATAAATCCTCCTGAAGAAAATAATAAAAAAAAGTCTGGTGTTAAGAGCCAGACTCAGCAACTAAGCCAGAGGGTGAAAGAGGAATAATAGTTCCTGCCTGGCTGGCTTTTGCTCCAACCCCTCCCATGCCAGTCACTATGGCAACAGGAGCTGAGCCACCTGGACCCAAGCTACCCTCTGACACAGTCTGGGCCATTTCTCTACCCAGTTCCTGTGGAACGGAGTTCTGCTGCTCTCCTGGGAGCAGCCCAAGGGAGTCCAGGGCAGAGTGGCCCCAGCCCAGAAAGCAGCAGGAGTCTAAGGGCACACTGAGGGAGGCAGCCTGCACGTGGCAGTGAGACCGTGGTGTTCCTCAGGGCCCAGGGAGCAGGAAGTGGTGGTCCAGAGCCTACGGCACAAGACTGAGGTGCAAAGCTGTGTGAGACTCCGAAGCCAGACTTCCCGGGCCTTCAAATTAGCTCTAAGATTCCCAGTTGTGTTTCCCCGAGCAAGTAACTTCCCCTCTCTGTGTTCCCTCATCTGTAAATGGGATGATATTAAGTATGCCTGCCTTGAAAGGCTGTTCAGGGAGTAAATCAGCTAATTCTCGAATAGCCTTTTGTACTGTGTGCACAGCGAGTGCTCATCAAATGTTGTCATTATAAGTAACTGGCGCACGCTATCTATAGCTCCGCAGGGGAGGGCCGGGCTGTCCTATCAGGGAACACCTGTTAGCACGTGAGGTTGAACTCTTCAGGCCACATATGCTGGTGAAGCTCAAAGACACTCAGAATACCCATGAATTCGGTGACTGGTTGTAGTGGGTCCCTGCTTGCGTGGACCCAGAGCAAACAGAACTCAGGCACTACGATGATGATGTAAGGCGTCTGGCAGGGTCTCACTAGAGCTAAACATTCCCTCCACAGATATATACCTAGCAGAACTCCATGTGTGTGATCATATAAAACAGATACAAGAAAGTCCATGACAATAATGTGCAAAATAGCCAAACAGTGGCATTGACCCAAGTGCCCAGCAAGAGTAGAATGGTAAATTGTGGGGTGTGTGTGTGTGTGTGTGTGTGTGTGTGTGTGTGTGTGATGAAATACTTCTTCAGCAGCAAGAATAAGCAAACTAAAACTAAACCCAACCAACAACATGGACGAATCTCACAAAACGTTGAACAAAAGCCCCAAAAAGGAAGAGCACTCATTGATGACTGCATTTAGATGAAGTTCAGAGTCAGGCAAAATTAATGCATGCTGTTAGCAGCCGTGAGAGCCACTGCTGCTGGGAGGCGGGCTCTCTGGAGGGATCGCAAGAGGGGTCTCTGGGGCACTGACATTCTTGCGGTGGACACTGACTTCGTGGTACGTCCACTCGGAAAAACGCATCACACTTTGATCCCTGTACTATTCTATATGTGTGTTCTATATCAATATTTACTTTTTATGACATGTTAATGGAAAACATCTCTTATGATTCACTCATCTTTAAGAAAATTATTTGCTTTTCCTGATTGTCAGGTACAGCACAAAATGTAGTGGAGGCCAGGGTGGTCCAGCCTGCTCTCTTTCCTGCGAAGCTCAAATAAAGCCTCAGCACTTGGCTCACGGGCTCTTTCTGGTCCAAGTCCTTCCTGCTTTGCAGGTCCCAGTCTTATGATGTTGATTCCATGGGGGATTTTTTTTTTTTTCTTCACCAAGAGCTGAAGTATCTGAGTAGCTGGATCAGGCTCCATTGCCAGAGACACCCATCAACACCAGGCATAGTCCAGCCAAGCTTCCTGCCCCTTTTTTATCTACGCCCTCCTACCACACGTTCAAACTTCCTTGGCCTTTCTCTGCTAAGTCCAGCCCTCCTCAGGGTCCTTGTGAGAGGGATTAGAAAAAGAATTCTACAGAGCCAGACATGGCGGTACATGGTTGTAATCCCAGTACTTGAAAGGCCGAGACAGAAGGATCCGAGTTTCTGGCCAGCCTCAGCTACTTAGTGAGGCCCTCCGCAACTTGGTGAGACCCTGTTTCAAAATAATGAGCAGGGGTTGGCTTTGTAATCCCAGTTCTTGGGAGGCTGAGACAGGAGGATCATGAAGGTTCGAAGCCACCCTCAGTTACTTAGTGAGGCTCTCAGCAACTTAGTGAGACCCTGTTTCCAAGTAAAATAGAAAATAGGTCTGGGAGTGTAGCCCAAAGTAGAAAGCCCCTGGGTTCCATCCTCAATACCACACACAAAAAGCCCTAGGTATTAATTGTAATAATATTGAATGAATCTACACATGATAAAATTGCATAGACCTAGCCAGGCATGATGGTGCACACTTGTAATCCCAGAATTTGGGAGGCTCAGAGAGGAGGATCACAGGTTCAAAGCCAGCCTCAGCTACTTAGGTCCTCTGCAACTAAATGAGACCCTGTTTCAAAATAAAGAATAAAAAAATAGGGCTGGGGCCGGGCATGGTGGTGCAGGCTTGTAATCCCAGTACCTGGGAGGCTGGGAGAGGAGGATTGCACAAGTTCAAAGCCAGCCTCAGTTACTCAGTGAGGCTCTCAGCAACTTAGTGAGACCCTGTTTCCAAATAAAATATTAAAAAGATCTGGGAGTGTAGCCCAGAGGTAAAAGGTCCCTGGATTCTATCCCCAGTACTGAAAAAAAAAAAAAAATAGGGCTGGGGATGTAGCTCAGAGGTAGAATGCCCCTGAGTTAGTTTATTTATTTATTTATTTATCTATTCATTTTGGTGGTACTGGAGTTCCTGGAAACCCTTCTACCTCTGGGCTACACTCCCAGACCTAATATATATATATATATATATATATATATATATATATATATGTATATATATATATATATTTTTTTTTAAACAGGCTGGCAATCCTCCTTCCTGTCTCCTGTCTCTGCCTCCCAAGCACGGGGATTACAAGAGTGCTCCACCACCCCCGGTGCCCCTGGGTTTAATCCCCAGCAGCACACACACACACACACACACACACACAAAAATAGGGCTGGGGGTGTAGCTCAGAGACAGAATGGCCCTGCATTCAATCCCTAGTACTGCAACGAAAGAAAGGAAAGAAAGAAAGAAAGAAAGAAAGAAAGAAAGAAAGAAAGAAAGAAAGAAAGAAAGAAAGAGAAAGGAGTCTACTTAGCATTAAATAAATGTGGTTTAATGAATTGGCTCTACATTTCCCAGCTGTGTGATGCCAGGTAAGTCAGCCCATGTGTCTGAGCAGTGGAAACTTCACTCGTATCTATTTCTCAGTTATTGGGAGCCCAGAAAGAGCCTAATACATGTTAAACTTTAGCACAGTGCCTGGCACATGATAAATGGTAGTGACAGTGGTTCAAATGTGCCAGGTGGCATACATTAATTCAAATTTCATAGGATAAGGTCTCAACCAAGAGATGTGGAGCAGCCCAACCTCCTGGTGAAAGAGAAAGTCATAGCCAAAGAGTGAGGGCAGGAAGGCCATCAAGGGCAGGGCAGAGAAGGGGTCACTCTTCATCTGCTGAGTCAGTGACTAGAGAATGCCTTTAGGAGGACACAGGGACATAGGAACTCATGGGCACCACTGGCAAAAGAACAGACTGCACAGCCAATTTGAGAGCAATTGACGTTATTCAGTGACACTAAGTATACATATGACACCAGGTCACACACCTACAGGTTCAATTTTTTTTGTAAATAAAGCTTTATTGGCTATTGCCAGGTACCATTCATTTACATGTGGTCTATGGCTGCCCTAGGGCTTAGTTGCAAGAGGAACTGTATGGCCCATGAAGCCAAAAATATACACTATCTCCCTCTTTACAGGAGGTGTGCCAACCCTTAACCAGAGACTCAGCAGAGATCCTCCCATTGGTCTGTTTTGTTTTTTGTTTTTGTGGTACTGGGGGTGGAACCCAGAGGTTTTCTACCTCCAGGCTATACTCCCAGCCCTATTTTATATTTTATTTTGAAACAGGGTCTCACTAAGTTGCTGAGAGCCTCACTAAGTAGCCGAGGCTGGCTTCGAACCAGTGCGATCCTCCTGTCTCAGCCTCCCAAGCGCGGGGATTACAAGCATGCACCACCACGCCCGGCTCCTCCCATCGGTCTGAGATACTCACTGCTGTATCACCAACTAGGTGTCAATAAAGGAATCAATAAGTAAAATGTAGGAATGCTTCCTATGGGATGAAATTTAAAGCAAGGAATCAGATGCCCATACAACAGCAGGAGAGGTTGCCAACAACACCAAGCTTAGTGGGGGAGAAAATAAAAAGTGAGAACCAGAGGAATGAAGAGAGCTAGCACTTTTGATCACTTCATGACAACAGTGCTGTGGAGCACTTCTGAGGCATGAACTCGTTTAGCCTAATCTAGAAAGCAGGAACAATTAGCATCCCATTTCACAGATAGAGAAATGGAGGCACCAAGGTTAATTAGCCGCTAACAAACATCAGAGCTGGGGTTTTGAACGCGGCTGAGACCAGATCCTGTGGTCTAGACTGCTCCCCTGTACAGAACACAGGGAAGTCAGTGAGTTTCAGGATCCCCTGCCAATACCAACATTTGCAGATGCTCAGGTTCCTTATATAAAATGCGTGGCGTTTGTCTGGACCCTATGAACATCCTTTTACTGTAAATCATATCCAGATTACGTTTAATACCTAATACAATGTCAGTACTAGGTAAATAGTTGCTGTACTGTATTCTTTAGGGGATAATGACCCATCCAGTCTGTACATGTTCAGTTCAGATGCAACCATGGAAGGTCTAACTAGAGTGCAAACACTTCTCCAGCAGCTGGTGTTGCAGGGAGACTGAGGAGCTGTGCAGGGCGGGAAGCCACAGCACAGCACACCTGCACATCTCCTCACTAGCATCACTACAGTGATACAGTGCGTAGAGCTCTGAAAATCCAAGTTTTGCTTTTTGGAAAGTTCTGGAAGTGTTTGTGTGTGTCGTACTGGGCATTGAACCGGGGGCATTCAACCTCTGAGATACACCCCCAGCCCAATTTTATTCTTTTATTTTGACACAGGGTCTCACAAAGTTGCGGAGGGCCTCAGTTGCTGAGGTTGGTTGGGAACCTGTGATACTCCTGTCTCAGCTTCCCAAGTACTGGGATCACGAGTGTGTGCTACACACCCAGCTTGGAAATATTTTGTTTGTTTATTTGTTTATTTATTTATTTATTCATGGTACTGGGGATGGAACCCAGGGGCATTCAACTCCGAGCCATACCCCCAGCTCTATTTTTTATTCTTTATTTTGAAACAGGGTCTCACTGAGTTGCAAAGGGCCTCACTAAGTAGTTGAGGCTGTCTGTGAACTCAGATCCTCCTGTCTCAGCCTCCCAAATGCTGGGATTACAAGCATGCACCACCAAAACAATTTTTTAATCTGCATTTGCTTGAGTCTGTGGATGTGAAACCTGTAGATAGGGAGGGATGACTGACTTACCGTCCTATGCACGAACATATCTATTAAAAAGATAAATTGTGCTGGGCATGGTGGCGCACGCTTGTAAATCCTGCACTTGGGAGACGGAGACAGGAGAATCGCGCAGGTTCGAAGTCAGCCGCGCTGGCTTAAGAGACCCTGTTTCCAAATAAAAATATTTTTAAAAAATATGTCTGGGAGTGTAGCCCAGAGATAGAAGGGCTCCCAGGAATCCCAATACCACACACAAGAAAGATAAATTGTATGTTACTTGCATTTTTACAAGAAAAACAAAAGAAAGAAACACACATACAAAGCAATATTACGTGTTTAAGGACATTTACCAAACACATTGGAAGGCAGCCTCCACGCTGAGAGATGGGGACAGCAGGGAGGGTGGTGAAGTAGAGGGGATGGTGGTGACCGGCTGTGAGCCAGCAAGGTGACAGTTCCACTCTGTACCCGAGAGCCATCATTGTTTCAACCTTTAAAGTCTCAAGGAGAATTGTGCACGCCAAGTCCTGCACAGAGGGCCCATCTGACGCTGCCGCCAGTGGCCTCGTGCCCCATCCGCCTGTGCTCCACAGCGAACCGATGGCCCTGTGGGCATCCCAGCAGCTGCCAGCACCGCGAGGACCAGAGCTGGCACCGGGGCCGGCCAGGCACTGTGGGCTGGCTGCCTTATCGCACCGGACAGAACAAACAGTGAGGGGCCTGACACGGGCCCTCCCGTGGCCGCAGCGGGGCAGCCGGCTTTTTTCCCTGACCATCTTTGAGCTTGAGATCAGACACAGGGAAAGATTAAAACAAATATGAATTTAATCAAGGGAGTCTGCTGTCCTGGGGTGGAAACAGGAGCCTGCTGACATAAAGAGAGGCTGGAGCGCTGGGGAGCCAGAGTGGAATCAAAGCCGCTTGCTTACCACTAACCGCTCAGATGATCCATATCATAACAACAAAAAAGAAAAACAATTATTTATTCTTTTTGATGTTGCAGCTCAGCAGCAACTTGCTTTTTGAAGAGAGCAAGGTCAAAACCAAGTTATTGTTTTTGCCTGAAACTTTGACAGGGACTCCGAGTTCTTCCATGTGACCTACTTAGATGAGAGATGTGGAAACTTGAGGATGTTCATTTCTTCTGGGCCACGGAGTAGGGCTTCCTTTCTTCTCCTCCCCTCCCTCCTCCTGGCCATTTCTCTCTCTGCTCTCTTCCCGTGAAGGACCTGGATAAGTCGTGGGAACACAAAGGCCTCCAAGCGAAAGTTCTACGTCTTCTGGGAGACTTAGAAGCCAAGTTCCTGGGTTCACTCCTGGGACGGGCTGGAGAAAAGTCACTCTTTCACTGCCTGGTTCATTCTCTAGACATTGGCTGTGCACCCTGGGCAAGGTGCTACCGACCAGGGACAGAGCCACATACACCTCACACTGGGCCCTGTGCTCGGAGTTGATCATTCACAGGAGGAATATCTGATTAAATAACCGATCGGAGCTGGGTGTGATCATGCATTCTATAATCCAGTACTTGGACGGCTGAGACAGGAGGATTATAGGTTCAAGGTCAACCTCAGAAACTTACCAAGAGCCTGTTTCAAAGTTAAAATAAAAAATAAAAAGGATTGGGGGCAGCCGGGCGTGATGGCGCACACTCGTAATCCCAGCATTCAGGAGGCTGAGACCGGAGGATCATGGTTCACGGACAGCCTCAGCTACTAAGTGAGGCCATCTGCAACTCAGTGAGACCCAGTTTCAAAATAAAGAATAAAAAATAGGGCAGGGGGTATATCTCGGAGGTTCAATGCCCCTGGGTTACACCCCAGACCCACACACACACAAAAAAAGATTGGGGGTGTAGCTGAGATATAGAATGCCCCTGCTGCCAGTCCCAGGGGTTTGGCAGGGACCAGCTTCCACAGGGCCTCACTAAGCCACATCGGGAGCTTGCTTCCTGGCATTGGGGAACAGCAAGGCCCCTCAGCAGGAAACCATGTGGCCAGGGTGGCCTCAGAGTTCACTTGGGGCCACAGGACACAAGACCTCGCGCAGCTGAGGGCGAGGGAATGGTCAGAGTCCACCTTTGTGCCTGATATCCACCCGCCCTGAGAGGAGGCAGGCTGGGTACAGAGTTGGGGCCGGGAGGAAGTCAGCATCATATTTTGAACTTGGGGGCCTGGTGGAGACACGGTTGGATGCCCAGGTCTGGGGCTCAAGAGAGAAGGGGCTGGATAGGCACGTTTGAGAGGACAGAGCACTGCAGTCCCGACCACACCAGACGCCCTGCTGCCTCCCTTCAGCTCCTGCTTCCTGGTATTTGGATTTTAATTTTCTTTGATTCTTCAACCAGATGTTGAGATTGACCAGCTCCTAATGCCATGTCACACCCTGGGGAGAAACAAAAAGCCGCCCAGACAAGACGCTTTCAGGGTCATCTGGCTCAGAAGCCAAGAGGGCCTGGCATGCCGGCTCTGGGCTGACTCCCCTCGTACTCCATTTTCTGTCACTATAACAACATGCCTGAGACTTAGTAATTTATAAAAATAGAGGTTTGAGCAGGGCATAGTGGTGCATGCCTGGAATCACAGTACTTGGGAAGTTAAGACAGGAGAATTGCAAGTTCAAGGCCAGCCTCGGCAATTTAGCAAGACTTTGAACAACCTAGTGAGACCACATTTCAAAATAGAAAATTTTAAAAAGGGCTGGGTGTGCCGGGCATGGTGGCGCACACTTGTAATCCCCGCGCTTGGGAGGCTGAGACAGAAGGATCGCACAGGTTCGAAGCCCACCTCAGCTACTTAATGAGGATCTCAGCAACTTAGTGAGACCCTGTTTCCAAGTAAAATATAAAATAGGTCTGGGAGTATAGCCCAGAGGTAGAAAGCCCCTGGGTTCCACCCCCAGTACCACCACCAAAAAAAAGGGGGGGGGGCTGGGTGTGCCTGGGAGTTCTGGACCTGGGGAAGTGCAGGAGCCTGGTTGTGAGGAGAAAGGGCAAGCATGCTGGCTCAGGCTTCTCCTTGTCTTACAGCCACTAACGCCATCACGTGGGCCCCACCCTCATGACCTCATCGAATCCTGATTATTTCCCCAAGGCCCCACCTCCAAGTACCATTAATATAAGAATTTGAGGGTTGAGTTTCTAACACATGAATTTTAGAAGGATATATTTAAATCATAAAATTTTATACCAGAAGCAGACCCCCAAACAAGGATATGAGTATAAGCAGCTTATTAGAGAAGTGGTTCCAGAAAACAGCAGTAGAGGGATGGGGAGTGGGGTGGGAGGAGAAGCCAGCAAACACAAGTCACTGCCGTGAGCAGAGGCCGGATCCCACAGCACATGCTGAGGGGTCCCACACCTGAGGGCCGTAAGGCACAGGGGTTACCCACCCGATTCTGGTGGTCATCGGAAGGGCTGTTCCTGCTCCCCAACAGTCTGAACTGTCCTGTTCTTTGCAGCAAGAGGCCAGCGGTGGGATCGCAGCAGAGACCTCCCACAGAACACCCGAGTCTTTCCATTCGGCAAAGCACCAAAGAAAGTGGGTCCTCAATTAACGAAGGGACTTAAGCTATATTTTACAAGAACAATTTCTAAAGACCCCCGGAAATTTATTTATGCAAATCCTAACTCCAACAAGACAACATCAGGGTCCTGAGAAAAAGCAAGAATAAAATAAACACAGTATGACCCTCCTTCCCACCCTTACACAGGCCAGAGAGAAAATGAGAAAACTGGCCAGAGAAACACCTCCAAATCCAGGGAACATCACAATGGTATCAAAATGTTACAGATGTTTTCTTCCCTTCATTTTTTCTTTAAGGGAAACAAATGATGTTTTTTCTTTCCTCTCTCTTTTCCTCTTTTCTTACTTTCTTTTTTAAGCTGGAGCCTTCAAGCTATACAGGCCTATTTTTATTGTTTATTTTGAAACAGGGTCTTACTAAGTTGCTGAGGGTCTCACACTATTGCCAGGGTTGGTCTCGAACCTGCAATGCTTCTGTCTCAGCTCCCAAGTACTAAGATTACAGACATGAACTACCATGCCCAACTCAGATTGTTTTTCTCAAAGAGGAAATACTATCCTGCCAGGAATGGGGCGTGGGAACTGGTAAGGGGGGGGACCAGAAAGGGCAACCTGTTGGAGACAACTGGAAGTGGTTGGTAAGGAAGGCCTTGCTCTGGGCTGACAGTGCCCCATAGCAGACTTCCCCTACCACACACATCAGCTCAACTTGCATGTCCAGCCCCTGTGTCTCTCTGGCAACCAGAGCCCTGACTGGAAATGTCAGCAAATTACCAGCCCCCTGGGAAGATGTGAGTACAGACCCCAGGCCCCTTGCCCTTGCATGGATAGCAGGTGTGACACTACTGTACTCCCCAGCATTCCCCTGCACGGAGCCCCAGCTGCACACAAGGTGCCTGGCTTGGTCACACACCCTCTCTGACTGCCTTTCTCCCTCCCACCTTTCCCACCTTCACGGATGTTCTGAAGCTGGCTGGTACCAGCGAGTGAGGACCAGCTCTACATGCTACAGTTTGGTGTAGTGTCCCCGAGGCTCGTGTGCTGGAAGGTTGGTCCCCAGTGCAGCAGGGTTGAGGTGGTGGGACATTTAAGAGGTGAGTCCTGGTGGGAGGTATCAGATCAGGAAAGGGTTAGTACTAGTCTCTGGAGCTCTTTGACAGCAAGAGGCTATGTAACAAGGCAAGCCTGGCCTCTGAACCTAGCTGGTTCCCCATCTCGCCATATGATCTCTCTCATGTAGTCCCATCGCTGTAATGCCATCTCCCACGAGGCCCTCAGAGGAAGCCATACAAATGGACCCTCCCAATCCTGAATTTTCAGACTCCAAAACTTTATCAAGCCAAGCATGGTGGCACACACCTGCAAACCTACTACTTGGGAGGTTGTGACAGAAGGATCTCAGGTTTGAAGCCAGCCTTGGCAACTGACCAAGTTCCTCAGCAACTTAATGAGACATATTTCAAAATAAAAATTAAAATAGGGCTGAAGTCTAGCTCAGAGGTAGGACATCCCTGGGTACAACACCCATTACCCCAAACAAAACAAACAAAGCAAAGTGCAAAACCTTTATCAAGTCCTCAGCCCAGATATTGTGTTATAGCAACAGAATATAGATGAATACCCTACTCATCCCTTCCCAACTCTCCTTTCAATTACATCAAACTAGTAGCTTGAAATCAGCTATAGTGAGAAGATTAATACCAAGAAAACACAGGGGTGTTTTGCAGAGAGCTGGTTTGCCAGCGTGGCACCACTCACTCTCCTACTCTTATCAATGTTTTCTGGAATCACCCCAAATATATTAATTTTATTTTATTATTATTTTTATTTATGTATTTATTTGTTTTGGGTACTAATCAATGAGACCAGAGATGCCCTATAGCCAAGCTACACCTCAACCCTTTTTATATTTATTTATTTATTTATTTATTTATTTATAGTATTAGGGATGAAACCCAAGGGCACTCTACCCCCCAGCTACACCCCCAACCCTATTTTTTAATTTTTATTTCGAAACAAGTTCTCACTGAGTTGCAAAGGACCTCATCAAGTAGCTGAGGCTGTCCGCGAACCTCGAGCCTCCTGTCTCAGCCTCCTCAATGCTGGCATAAAAGTGTGTGCCACCACGCCCAGCCTTTATTTATTTATTTATTTATTTATTTATTTATTTATTTTGGTGGTACTGGGGATGGAACCCAGGGGCCTTCTACCTCCAGGCTACACTTCCAGAACTATTTTTATATTTTTATTTGGAAACAGGGTCTCTTAAGCCAACTAAGGCTGACTTCGAACCTGTGTGATTCTCCTGTCTCAGCCTCCCAAGCACGGGGACTACAAGCGTGCACCACCACACCCGCCTCACCCAGCTTATTTTTAATTTTGAAACAAGGTCTTGCTAAGTTGCTGAGGTTGACTTTGAACTAGCCATCTTCCTGTCTCAGCTTCCCAAGTACCTGGATTGTAGGCGTGAGCCACCACACCTGGTTTAAATTAACTTGCTCTCAAATCCTTGCCCAGAGTCAGCTCTTGGAGAAAAAATAAAATAAAAAATAAAAAATTCTTTGAGTCTGGAGACAAAGGGCAGTCCCTAGCTCGGGGAGTGGTGTCTCAGAGTCCAGGCTCTTCCTTACCTTACATTTCTGCCGGCCTCCTCTTTAACCTCCATCTCTTCCACACCTACTCCAGGCCACGCCCAAGTCCACCACCCTCCCTAACACCCTGGGTGGACATCTATTGCTCCTACCCACCCAGCATCTATTCCCCTCCCGGCATTGACAGCGCTCTGACTTTTCTTAGGGAAGGTTGTAAATTGTTATGAGGCTCCTGGTTTTCCCCCTGCTCCACATCTGTACCCTTCAGCATCTGACTTTACATCTTAGTTCACTAAAGGAGCAAGTTCTATGTCCCTGTCTCTTGAATCTGGGCTCATTCTTATGATTTGCTTTGGCCTGGTAATGAGGCAGAAATCATGGTGTGCCCAGTCTGGCCCTGGGCCTTGCAAGGGCATTGTTGCTTCTGTTTGCTGTTGTGTGATTTTGCTCTTCCCATAAAGTAGACATTTCAGGTTTATCAGATGGTCCCAGGAGGAGGTGGAGAGAGAGGAGGAACAGAGCTGTCGCAGCACACTTCCCAGATGACCCAAGCCTGCAACAGAGCCTCCAGCCAACTCACAGGTATGGGAACTGTGAGTACTTCCTGATGTATGCTCCCAGGCGCTGTGGTGGGACCACTCTCACACTCTCAGTCCAAGTGGCTCACCCTATCTTACGGCTTCAGAGTAAACATATACCATTCAGTATGTGCCACACGCTGGCACCCTAGCCTCAGTTCCTATTTTACAAACGGCTACATGATCCAAGCCAGACCAATGGGACAAAACCCTGGGACATCCCCTGGAACTACCAGGGCTCACTTTCCACTGGGGTCGCCAGGTGGAGAGACTCAGCCAGTTGCTGTAGGCTGCCATCTTCCCACCATAAGGGAAGCAGCTTTCAGAGAGTGGAGCAATCATGTACTGGCAAACTAGCTCTCCTCCCATAAAAAGAAGAAGGAGAAGGAGAAGGAGAAGAAGAAGGAGAAGGAGAAGGAGAAGGAGAAGGAGAAGGAGAAGGAGAAGGAGAAGGAGAAAACAGAAAAGGAAAAAGAAATCCCTGGCTCATAGCATTTGCCAGTTTCCATGGTATAAATACACCCATCCTAGCCAATTTCATGCTACCAATGATTTAACAACTGAAGCCCCAAATTCCTGAATGTTTCGCAATTGGCCAGAGTACATCCTTGCAATGGAACCTATTCCATGGACAGCAAAGCCAAAAGATGAAGAGCTGTGCCATATTTTGGTAATACTATTTAAGCCAATAGATCGAGCCATCTCCAAAATCCATTAATTCTTCTGACTCATGGGAACCAACAACTTCTTTTGTTTCTTCTAAAGCCAGTTTGATTTGGTTTCTTTCATGTGCAACTGAAAGACTCACTACACACACACACACACACACACACACACACACACACACACACTATGCTCCTCCATGCTTCAGTGCCTTGAAGAATTGTAGTCCATAATTAAAAATAATAGCAGCCAAGCAATCATCTACAGAGAACCAACTAAGTGCCAGGCACTTAGAGAAGAGTAATTCCAGCTATCATCATAACCTGACATGATAGACATCACTGGGGCCACTTTACAGGAGTGTAAACTGAGGCGCAGAGGAGCTGAAAGACCTGCCTTAAGGTCATCCACTTGAACCAGAGGGGTAACCAACCCAGATACAAGTTATACCAGAGCCTAGGACTCTCTGACCACCCGGGCCTCTCTCACCAAGGCTTTGGAATCATCTCTACCTGGTGATTTCTGTCCCATCTTTTGAGTTATTTGTCCAAGATCACCAAGACACAGCAGAGGAGGACCAGGGTGTGCACTCCGGTCTTTTGCCAAACCAAACAAAAAGCACTGTTGAACATCGCTGAAGTGTGTATTGATGAGTAGCCAGGAAATCATGGGCCAGAGGCCCTGGCAATGCCTAGGCTCCATGAGGGGAACAACTTTACCCCAGGATGGTTCTGCCAGGAGCCAAGTCCTCCAGATCTGTTGCAATCATCTTCCTCCTGACAGTGGAGAAACTAGCCATCTTTGGCTCATGCTAGACTGGGAATCTGGGGAGTCTGCTCCTGCCATAAAAATGGCTTCTCCTGTAGGCCCAGTCCCTGCAGCTGAATCACTGACCCCTCAGGTTCTCAGCCCTGAGTACTCTTTCTCCCTTGTCCCTCCCTTTTCCCTGAGCACACAGGCACATGTACAGAGCTATTCATCACATGAGCTTATTCATCACATCCCTGTAACTTCCTGAGTTTCAGGACCCCTGTTGGCAAGTTAGAGAAAGCCCAGCTCAAGTTCAGTGCCTCACGCACATGCAATGTGAAGGGAAATGTCTGATTCAGGGGCTTCAGTGATGGCCACAGGGCTGGGGCTCACTTCTCATCCTTCACTCAGTCTTCATCTGTGGGGCTCCATGGAGTACCAGATTCACTTCCTGCCAGCCCTGAGTCCATCCGACAAAATCAGCAGGCCTGACTCTCCCTGGCTGAAACTGGGACACAGTCCTCCTTCATGACCACCTCCGTGGCAGAAGAATGCATACATGGTTGACTTAGGCCAAAGTCATATGCCCTGCCCTATGTAGGTATGGAGTCAGCCCCACCCAGACCACATGGACAGAGGGGGAAGGGGTGGCATCCCCAAGGAAAATGGGGAGCTTCTTACCAGAGCCTTTCATATGCAACTGACTAATACACATCCCCATGCTCCTCCGTGATTCTGTGCCTTGAAGAATCCTATTAAATAAATTTAAAATAATAGTAGCTAAGCAACCATCTATGGAGAACCAACTACATGACAGGCACTTTAGAGAAGACGTATTCCAGCCACCTTCATAGCTGTGGTGTGTATGTTCAACATAAAAACAATTCCCATGACATCCATCACCACTCTAGGGCCATCACTGAATTCTAGACTGCCGTGATTTTACCTGGTCCCTGACTTCGGGCTCTGCATCTTAACCACCCCTTAAACCTTCCTTAATCTGTTCAACTTCCAAAAAAACAAAACCACTCCAATGGCTCCCTATTGTCTAGTCCATAAAACCAAGACCTAGTCCGAGACCTGAAACTCAAAACCTTTATCAAAATTCTCGAGCCTTATCACCTTCTCTCCTTCACTCGCTTGCCTGACATTTCAGCCAAAGAAGACTTGCTGCTCTTCTCCCAGTACACCTTGCTCTCCTCTGAGCTGTAGCTCATGCTGTGCCCTTCACCTACAACACTCACCAACTCCCATTTCCATTTGTCAGTTCCTGAAATAACACCCAACTTGACAGCCACCACCCCCAGGAAGAATCCTGTCTGCGGCAGCCATACCAACTTCATTTCTTCCATTTCACCAGTCCTCCTTCAACGCTCAACCCTCATCTGGTCCTCAGCACTTTTCTCCTGGTGCAGTTTATCTGCAACTGAGCTCCTGTGAGTGAGTGTAATGGCACTCTAGGTCATCAAGCCAGCCTCTATATTGATCAGGACTCTTTCAACTGCAAGAAACTCAACTCAAACTTCTTTAAATGCAAAGGTAATTGGCTCAGCCACAAGCACACATAGAGTCGTAGACATGGCTGGATTCAGGACATGCACTCTCTCTCTCTCATCTCATTTCTCCTTTTCTTGACACCATGGCCCGGTTTCCGCATACTGTCAATAACTTTCTTTATGTAGCTGGAGAAGGTGGCTTCTAGTGACTCCAGTTTACATCATCCGTACAACTTTGGGCCTCAGAACATGAAAGATTATCTTTCCTGACAAACTTGACAGCAAAACTCCAGGAAGAACTCTAATCACTGTGGCCTGAGGAGTAGGGTTCTTCAACCGGCCAGGCCTGTATCACATGTTCATGGCAGGCCCAGCCCCACCTAGGAACTGCAAGGAGAGTCTGTTGCCAGAAGACAAGAGATCATGTTTCACCCCAGTACCCTCAAAACATCCAAGCATAACCAACTGCTGACAAGATCTGAAGAGCTGTGGAATGGCCACCAACTACCACACCCCAGCAGCTCACATCTAGTAAGCACCTGTGTGCCAGGCACTGTTCTAAGCACTTTCCGTGTATTAACTCATTTGTTCATCAAGACAACTCTATGAGGTCTGTAGAATTATTAGTCCCATTTTATAGATGAGAAAAGACAGGTGCAAAGAAGGTAGGTCATTTGTCCAAGTTCAGGTTCAAACCCCAGGAGCCAGGTCCCAGAGCCTGTACCTTTCTGCTGCCCACTACTGTCCATGAGAAGAGTTTTGTGTTTTCCCTGCATCCTGGGCAAGCAGGATTGCAGGAGAAATCTGCCTCTTCATAAAGTTCTGAACTCTTATCTGGCCAAGTTCTCCTTCATTGATATAGCCCAAAGGCCAGGGAACAGTTCCCCATTGGCTCTGCTCTCTGCCCCAAGGCAGGGAGGAATCCAGCCCCCGACCCCGCCCGTCGCCTTGCCGCCTCTCCAGCCTCCCTGAGGTTCTGTGCTCTAGGCACCTGAGGTCCTCTCAGCAGCAGGTGCAGCAAGGAGCCGAGGCACCAGAAGACTGGGAGGCTGTGAAGACAGGCCTGGCCAGAGAATAGAAAGCAGAGCCCCAGGCCATCACACCCTGGAGAGGGCAAGGAGGGGACACACAGGGAGAGCCATGGCCAAAGGTAGGAGAAAGGGATGGGGACAGACATCGTGCCCTCGTCTATCTCTCCTCTCTGGGGCTGAAGGCAAAATGGAGACTGCGGAAATCCCTTTAAAACAGGCAGTTAAAAGTTGGGCAGCACATTTCTTGAGTTTCAGTTCTCTTCAAGTCTCCTAAGTAGGGTAAGAGCCTCCGGAGGGGAAGTTAGGGAAGACAGACACCCACAGGGGTGCTCTCCACCCACCCCACCCTGGCAGCAGGCCTGATACCCAGAAGACCTCAGCATCACCGTGGCCCCTCAGCCCAAGCTCCAAAGCCAAAGCCTGTGGCCACAGAGCCCTGCAGAGTGGCAGAGCGCGGAGAGAGAAGGAAAGCGGGAGGAGTGCCAGCCCGCCCACTTCTCCCCACAGGATCTGAACTCTCCTCTGACAAGACACCCAGTCTGTCATCACCCAAGACCCCAGTATGTCATCACATAAGATACCCAGTATGTCTGACTTCTCCAGTGGAACATAGTATCTTTGTTTGTCCCTAAGCAGCTGTGTGACCTCACTTAATCCCATCCCTCCCAGGACCTCATTCTCCCTGCCTATAGCCAGGCCCACTAGGGCTGCCATTCCCTGCTCCTGTGATCCTACTGGTCCTCATCAACCTCCAAGCCAGGCTGCCCTCACAAGGATGCCACTCAGGGACCCCTGCCCCGTCCACCTCTCCTCCACAGGAGGTGCCCCCACACCATCCAGTCTCCCTCCCCATGGGCCTGGGCCTGTCCAACCTCAGCCGCCATCCCCCGAGGCCATGGGAAGAAACTGACCAACGCTGCAGGTGAACTCATGGGACCCAGGAAGGAGCGGGAGGTGGGCAGCAGGTGGGAACAGCCTGGTGCATGAGGGAGCTCAGCAGCACGGACGGGCCTGGCATTCTGCTGCTGGTGGCACCTCAAGAAAGAAAAACCCACCGATGTGATGTACGATTACAGTGCACCAATAAAAAATTTAAAAAATGATAAAAAAGAAAAAAAGAAAGAAAAACCCGAGAATGCTCCCACCCCTAGCCCCATGAAATAGGCCAGGCCTCACTGTGTGGGGCTATAGTCCCTGCTCAGACCTTTCCCTTGGCCCCAAGACTCTCCTTGAAACCTTAAAGGCAGTGGGGACGGGTGACCCTAGGCACAGGGGCCTCCTTCTTATCGGTGACTAGAGCGGCTCAGCCCTTGTGGCACTTGGGCCCTTCTGTGAGGGAGCTGAGCATTACACACCCCCAGCCTGCGCCAAATGTCAGGCGAGCGGCCCAATGCCCCACCCCTTTCCCAAAATCCAAAGGCGCCCCTTCCAGAGAAGAAAAAGGAGGCCTCGTCATTAATAGCGCTGGCGGCAAGGTAAAGCCGCCCGCCCGCCCTGCGCCCGCGCCCGTAATTATGCCAGCGCGGCTTTCATCCCCGTGCGCACGCGGAAAGTTTATTGTTGTATTTCGGCCTTTTTTCAGTCTCCTCTGCTTTCATGCAAGGGGAAGGGTGCTGAGGGGTCAAAGCATCCTCCCCCAGCGCCTCTCCCCGCTTCAGTCCTTTTAGAAAAACACCCAAAGCCATAATTTGTCTTAGAATTTCTTTTGAAACAGCTACAAGAAAGACTAACGACTGCTCTTTTCCCTCTGTTTCTGATTCCAGCCATCCCTTTATCTGGCTTTCATTAGAGCCTCGGCCGCGCCTCTTTTGTGGGCGACTTGAGGGAGCCGAGGCAGTTTCCCAGCGGCTGTGATGTTGCTAAAGATTAAAAAGGAGCTTTGAAGCTGCACCAGTTCTCTGTGCGCCCCCTCGGTACAGGACCTCAGAAAGACCCAAGCCATCTGGCAAACCTGACATAAAGACAAAATAAAGTGATTGAAACAGTCTCTTCAAAGCCACAATGGCAGATTTGTTGATTTGGGCGTTATCTTTCATGCGAGGCCCTCAGAAGTCACCAGAACACCTAGGTAATCTCAGGCAGGCTGAGCAGAGTGGATGGAGCTGTCCAGGCCGCGGCTCTGGCTCTGAGAGAGGCAGCGCCTGGCAGGGGCGAGGGATGGATGCAAGTCCTCCAGGAGGTGGGCCCCGGAAACTCTACCATGGATCCAGCTCCGCCCCCCTCTGCCCTGCCTCGGGAGGGGTGCCTGACACTGGATGGCCAGAAGAAGCTGCTGCAAGGGTGTCCTGAGCGGGAGGGGAGTGGCCAGAGATGAAAGGCCACAGCCCTGATTTGTCCCGATTGCAACCAACAGCCACAGCCCCTTAGACAACCCCAGTAGCTTTTCAGAACGTGGCTATTGCAGCTCCTAGCTGAGAAGGGCCAGGGCAGATGACTGTCTGCTGGGGCCCACGACAGAATCTCGCTTGGCCACTGAGCCCTGGCTCGGTAAGGATTCTGGAGGTACAGAATCAGAGCCCCTCTGACCCACTTCTGCCTTAACACCCTTCTGACACACATGTCACCCAGAATGGGGCCCTCTCCAGGCCTCAGCTTGCCCTCTTTAACAAGGGATAGGGCAGACTGCCTCTTATCCTGTTGGGTAGCAGTGCCTAGGCCCAAGGCACAATCCTGGGTGCTCCACTGCCTGGATGGGGAGCCTGGAAGGGGCAGCGTCAGAGTCAGCACTACAACTGAACAGACCTCCCACTCTGAGCTTCAGTCCAGGAGTTTGGGGCACCACCCACACACCCACTACTGATGTGACCCCAGATAGAGCATCCCCCTCTTGGTGCCTCAGTTGTCCTAGTGGTAAAATTCAAGGGTTGGATTACACCAGGGATATCCAGGTACTAGGGAGAATTGGGGTTCCCTGAACATTCCTGAAGGGGCTCAGGTGGAATCAGCGGGAGCAGAGCAGGTGGTCCTCGGGTGCTCCTCCTGCCTCCAAACAGCTGCTCAATGACTTCAGAATATGATCTCCAGACTTTTGTTGCTGTTGTTGTACCAAGTTTCTGCCGACTCAAACACACATATAACTTAAAAGCTGCAGCCTTGAGGGCCTCTGATCCTTCCTCTGACCTCCTCAAACCTGTAATCCTAATCAGACCTGATGAGTTAAATAAGAACTAAACTGCATTCTACCCAGTTTTAGTAAATTCACAAAGTCTGACTATCTGTCAACCACCAAGAATCCATTGAAGACCTACTGTACATTACCACCATAAAATGTGATATTGCCTGTCTTCCAATTTTAGGTCCAGAAAAGACTCCTAGAGAATGCTCTCATTTGCCAGGGTATGATAATGAAGCAGCTTCTTCTTTTAAACCAGGAGGAGGGGGCTGGTCACAGGTCTGAGAGACAGCGCACCCACCCAGGTCTCTCCTGGCTACTCTCTCTAGCCAGATAAAGGACCAGCGTTCAAGCTCCTGCTCCACCCCCGATCCCTCAGAGAAACCACAGAGGGAACATCTCTCCATAGCTAGCCTCCACTGCCTCCCTTCCTCCCAAGGGCACAGCTGGCCCTGGCATCAGGGTGGGAGACTGGCAACAGATTTCCTGGCATCTTAGCATTGATGTGCCAGCATGAGATTAGGCTTCCATCCGTGTGTCCTCTCAAAGAGAGGAGGGCAGGTTAGCTTCCCAGAGAGCAGAGCCACAGAAGAGCACATGTGGAAGGAAACAGCCTGCCCACTAAACCCTGAAAGAAACCTTCTGGATATAAAACTTACCCCTCCTATCCTAATCGTATTTCCACATCTTCACTGTCTGTGAACTCCTACTCATCCTTCAAAACCCATCTCCAGACTGGGTGTGGTGGTGTACACTTGTAATCCCAGTACTTGGGAGGCTGAGCAGGTGGATCACAGGTTCGGGGCCAGCCTCAGCAACTTACCAAGGCCTTCTACAACTTAGTATGACCTTGTTTCAAATAAAAAAATAAAATAGGACTGGAAGTGTAACTCAGAGATAAAACATTCCTATATCCCTGGGTTCAATCCTCAGTACTACAAAAAAAAAATTCTCTAAGCCAGGTACAGTGTTGCATACCTATAATTCCAGTACGTGGGAGGCTGAGACAGGAGGATTGCAGGTTGGAGATCAGCCTCATCAGATTAATGAGATTCTCAGCTACCTAGTGAGACCCTGTTTCAAAACAAAAAATAAAAAAGGGCTCAAGGTATAGCTCAGAGGTAGAATATCGCAGGTTCAATCCCCAGTCACACACACACACAAACACACACACACACACACACACACACACACACACACACACACCTCTAACATTGTGCCCTTCGTGAAGCCTTTCCGAGCTTCCTTCTCCCTCAGTCCACATGTCACTTCATCCACATCTGTGTCCGGTATCTCTAAAATGAAATGGCAATAATTTTCCCAAGAAGAAGGCATATGTCTAAAAGTCAAAGGACCTCAGATCAGATGTCAGCTTATAAGACCTGGGACAGGTCACTTTGCCTCTTTGATCCCCAACTTCCACATCTGTAAAATAGGGTAAGTAAAAATTATCCTCTAGGGATGTTTTTCAAAGTTAATTTTCAAACAGATACTAAAATTATATCCAACACATAAAGAACCTCAAGAGACATCACCGTAATTCTTTCCTTAGCAAAAAGGTGAGCTTCTCAAGGACAGGACCCAGGTCTTCACTCACTCATTCATTCATTCATTCATTCAGCCAAGATCACCGAATTCCTGCTGAAGACCAAGCCTCGAGTCAGATGTTGGGCTATACAACAGGTCACAGTACAGATTCTGTCCAGGCCCATCAATCTCACAGTTGGATTTTCTTACCCATGCAACCCCAGCACATGCTTTGGCTAATACTGTTTCCACCCTTCCCAGATGGTCTGCCCATGGGCAGGTCTTCAGAGTCCAGTCTGAAAGTGGCCAGCCCTTAGCATGGTCAGCAGACCTGTTCCCTGCACTTGGCATTCTCCAAGGGTAGACCTTGTCTGAGCATTCTGGGAAGAAAGAGATGAGAAGGGACATCATTCCCACTCTAGGGAGTTAGCTCCTGGTTTGATGGAGGAGATGTTCCACTCATTCTTAGAGAGTTTTTAGCCTGATAGAAAAAAGAGACCCATAATTTCCAACCTTAAAACTCCTAATCTAATGGAAGTGTCTCATTTTCCTGATTGGAGCAAATTCTCAGTTTGATAGCAGACGGCAGAGTCCCATTTTCTCTGATACTGCCAACTCTTAGTCTGATGGAGGAGACACTTGGCTCCTGACCCTGGCTCAGTCTCTATTACTGATGAGCTCCTATCACAAGGCGACACCTGCCCCAATGTGGGAGGGAGCCAGTGCTAGAGAGTCAGATAAAACAAAACATATGGGGAAAAGATAGCAAATCGAAGCTAGGCGTGGTGGCGCACTCTTGTAATCCCAGCATTCAGGAGGCTGAGACTGGAGGATCGCGATTCGCAGACAGCCTCAGCTACTTAGTGAGGTCCTTCACAACTTAGTGAGACTCTGTTTCAAAATAAAGAATAAAAAATAGGGCAGGGGGTGTAGCTCAGAGGTCAAATGCCCCTGAGTTCCATCCCCAGACCCGCAAAAAAAAAAAAAAAGGTAGCAATTTGGGGTCCTCTCGAGAAGTCACTGCTAAATGTTTGTCTGTAGACTTGGAAGTGATATTCTGGACTTTGAAGATGCACCCTAAACTATGGGGCTGGACACAAACAGCACAGAATCATCCACCTCACACATGCCCAGCCAAGTCCTCTCACCAGAGAACTGAGCCTGGGCTGGCCAGACGCCCATCACTGGCATCCCGTGCCAGGCTTGCCGGGGAGGCTTTCTCACGATCGGGGACATCTGGGCTGGCGCAGCTCCCAGAGGCCGCAGACATGAAAAGCGAGGGGCTCAGCGGAAACACCATCTGCACATCATAAAGCCGCCTGGGGGTTCCCAGGGACTGCCTCCAGCTGTGGCTGCACTGCCCAGCAAAAGCACTGAGCAGCTAGGAGCGGGAGGCCAGGGTGAGAGGAAAGATGGCCAAGAGAGGAGAGCCAGGAGGGCTCTTCCACCTGGCACCCTGTGTGCCTTGAAAACTAATGTCACCTGATCTGTCTCCCTGTCACTTCCTAAAACTACACTATAACTACCCCTGAAGGTGACTTGGTGGGATAGGACAACATGCACTGGGGGTTATACACTCAGTTGCAGGGGTGCACTGTCAGATCAAATCCCAGACCCATTCCTTGAGTAAGTGGATTGACTTCGCTCAAACTCAGTTTTTCAATCTGTGTACTGGAATGGATTACAGTTTAACCTGTACTATCACTGACTTGCTGTGAGAATTAAAAGTAATACCTGTATTGAGCTGTACACTTAAGACCTATGCACTTTTTTTTTTGCGTTTCTGGGGATCAAACTCAGGGGCATTCAACCTCCGAGCTCCACCCCCTGCCCTATTTCTATATTCTTTATTTTGAAACAGGGTCTCACTGAGTTGCAGAAGGCCTCACTAAATAGCTGAGGCTGTCCGCGAACCACGATCCTCCAGTCTCAGCCTCCCAAATGCTGGGATTACAAGCGTGTGCCACCATGCCCGGCTGGCCTATGCACTTCTTATGCCTCAATAAATTTCCTTGTAAAAGAGGTATGTGCTGGGCATGTGATGCATGCCTGTAATCTCAGTACTTGGGAGGCTGAGACAGGAGGCTCACAGGTTTGAAGTCAGCCTCAGTAAATCAGAGGGACCCTGTTTCAAAATAAAAACAGAAGCGGTGGTAGCGCTCGGAGGTAGAATGCCCCAGGGTTCAATTCTCAATACCAAAAAAAAAAAAAAGAGGTAATGTGAGTCCCATGCCTGTGCAAATGATCAGCCACAGTTGACTGTTACTGTTATCATCATTACAATTATCCTTTCCATCCTGAAGCCTCCTGCATCTGCAAAGGGTGGAGATGTTGAGGCTATTTCATTGGCCCAACTGCCATAGCTGATTGGACGAGGGGCAAGACCTGGCCCAAGGCAGGCAGTTGAATATCACCTAGCAGATTCTCTGTAGAGAACTTGAACTGGGGTCAGAGCCTGAAAACTGACATCCAGTTGTGTCATGAAGAAGCATAGGAAGAGGCTAGAGAAGAGGAGAAAGAGAAGCAAGAACAACAAAGATGAAGGAGGTAACAAGGTTCCCGAGAGACAGAGATGCGATTAGGGAAGAGGGCCTCCTGTGTTGTTTTGAGTTCCCAGTAGACAAGGCAGTACCTAGGAGATGAAACCTGCCCCAAAGCACAAATACAAATGTACGTCCCTCCCCTATCCCATTAAACCTATACACCTATACTTTTTTTTTTTTACAAGTCCCCACCCGCATCTGAACAATGTCCAGAATGGTGAATCCCAGAAAGGACTAATTTTGTGCAGTGAGGCTCAGAATTTGAGAAAACAAGCTCAACCATTCTGAATGATAGAACTTTGGGAGGGGGTAGAGTGTGCAGAAGAGATGCTGGCTGTAGGAGGAAATATATAAGTGTGCCAAGAGATCCAGTATTAAGTATCTTTAGTATCTGAACTGAGGTGTGTGATCCTTAGAGCGAAATATCATCAAAGTCATATCGCCTGCCATTCCTCAGTCTGCCCCCCCACACACACCCTGGGGTTCACTCCAATCCTGGAGTGTTTGACCATCATGTCTGGTGCTAGTCAGCCGCACCATCCCTAACCACAGCCAATCAGAGGTGTCCAGTGTCTTGGTGTGGACTCCCAGGAGCATGCCCTGGGTCTGAGTGCAAGTGGTTTCCTTGGGAAATGATCCCAGGACTCACTGGCAGTGGAATGGGAAAGTGAACCAGGGAATGGAATGTAGCCAGCATTCCATGGGCTTAGTCCCACTGGGACTAGTCCAGAGCCTAGTCCCACTAGGGAGCTGTGGGACTTGGGGAGGGCACACATCGCAGAGGGAACCAGGGTATTTATTGGCCAGCTCCCTCGTCTATTGGCCTAGGGCTGCTCCAGGGCTGGCACCAGGACTTCTTAAGCTCTGTCCCCTAGTCACCTCACTCACCTCTCTCAGCTACTGGCTAGTCCTTGGTGGCATTAACTGCTGCACACAAGGACAGAGCTGGCTCCAGCAGCCTCAGAACACCTTCATCAGAGACCCAGGACTGGCAGTCAGAGGTTCAACCAGTGTGCATGAAAATAGCAAATGCCAAGAGGCTGCCAGCAGGGCAGACAGCAGCTGCTACACCAAGGAAAAAAGTCTCAGGAGCTCAGGTGTTCATCCCTCAACCAATCACTGAGGACAGAGTGATGTGATATGCTAATTGATTACTCACCAAGTAGGGAGGCTGAGAGGGGAGGAGGATGAGGAGGATGAGGGAGACAAGGTGTGTTCCTTCCTAACCTTAGCGAAATAAACAAGGTGGACATCTGGCAGCAGCTCTCAAAAATAAGATAAATGGACACTGGGCAGCCAGAAAACAAAACGCATAAATAACCACTTCTCAGATTGCCAAATGAATTGGAATATGACAGGTTGGGTTCAGCTTGTCAAAAGCCCTTCCGGTCAGGTGTGGTGGCACACTCCCGTAATCTCAGTACTTGGGAGGCCAAGACAGGAGGATCACAGGTTCAAAGCCAGCTTCAGCTACTTAGCAAGACCCCCAGAAACTTAGTGAGACCTTGTTTCAAAAATAAAAAAAATAACAAACAGGGCTGAGGGTGTAGTGCAGAGGTAGAATCCCCCTGGGTTCAATCCCCAGGACAAAATAAAAAATTAAAATTAAAAAAGCCTTCCAGCCAGCCCCTGAGCTGCCACTTGCCCTTATCAGAGTTTAAAGCATTCATTGTGCACTGAGCTATGCCAGATATTGTGCTAGCCCTCAGGAGACACAGATGAAAAGGTGTCATTTCTGCTTTCTGGGAGCCTACGGCAAGGGTGGTGGTGGGGATGAGAATGATAATGGCTTCTGTTTTAAATGTCATTTCATCCAATCTGTTAATGAGACACCAATGATTGCAACTCACATAATTATTTTATAAACCACCCAGAAAAACTAAATGAAGCTGCCAATGAAATTGTATTACATCACGGATTATAAAATTCATCCTAATTTCGGAGATATGAAATATAACAAAGTATACCTAAAACTAATGGTCGGTGGCCATATTTTTATAGTTTATAAAGGATTTTTAATAGACAACATCCCACTCAATGTTCTCAACAAACCTGCTAGAGGTAACATCACTGCTGTTCAGAAAGGTCGAGTGACTTGCCCAAGTTCACTAAGCTATTAAATGGCCCAAGTGAGACTCAACCCCAGGTCTGCCAGGTTGTGGAACCAGGACATTGACAAGTATCCCAAGAAAACATCTTTTTCTCTCAATCCTTCTTTTAACCATATAGGGACCCCTCCCACCCTTGCTCATCTTGCAGCTGAAAATAAAGAGCTCACCCAGTACCGCTTCCCACCCACCACTTGCTCAGACTTGAGATACTTCTATTCCCAGGCACTTTCTTCCTTCCCATGCGAGCCATCCTCCTTTGTGACCACAGGCAGACAGTATAGTTGCTCAGTGCCAGGTCCCCTCAAGGATCCTGCTGCAGAGAGCCTATGTGTAAGGAGTCAGACCCTTATACTCCTTAAACTAGACATGTTGGGTTATGCTTTATATGAAAACTTCCTCGTGTATATACTAATCTATCCCAAGTGGAGGACCAGAGGAGGCCTTATAGGTATGCAACATGGACAGGGACACGTGGGCTTGCACTTGGTTTAATGCTCTCTGTTGCGATGTTTATTTATTTATTTATTTATTTATTTTGCAGGTCCGGGGATGGAACCCAGGAGTATTCAACCTCCAAGCTATACCCCTTGCCCTATTTATTCTTTATTTTGAAACAGGGTCTCATTAAGTACAGAGGGCCTCACTAAGTAGCTGAGGCTGTCCGTGAACCGTGATCCTCCGGTCTCAGCCTCCCGAATGCTGGGATTACAAGCGCGCGCCACCACGCCCAGCAATTTTTACATTCTTAATTTTGGACAAAGACCCCTGTGTTGTAATTTTGCAGTGGGTCTTTCTGAAAACCAACCCACTGTTCCTAAAAGCATGATCAAGGAGCTGATCTGTCGCCCTGTTCCTGACACTCCAAGGTCAACAACCGCATCCCAGTCCCTCCATGTGCTCTGGAAATGGACAGTGTTCAGTTCCCTGAATAGAGAACGCAGTCAAGGAGCATTGAATGAAGGCATGAATGGTGTGTGTGTGTGTGTGTGTGTGTGTGTGTGTGTGTGTGTGTGAGAGAGAGAGAGAGAGAGAGAGAGAGAGAGAGAGAGACATGCACACACATCAACCTATGTTCTTTCATTTGCAAGTGACAGAAATTCAGTTCAAAGAAGCCAAAACTCCTAGGAGGAATGGATGGCTTCACTGGATTGAAAAATGCAAGAAGCTGATGAACTTCAGCCTAGCTGGACCCAGGGATGAAGCAGAGTCCCCAGGACACTGGCTCTTGGCTCTGTTTCTTCACATTGACTGTTCTCAGGCAGCACCTGCTCTGAAGCCCCAGAAGCTTCAGGCTGAGACTCAGGAGAAAGGATTTCATGAAAAGTTCTGCTAAAGTCAAGCCCCAGTCCCATGCCCACGTCATTTGGGTACCATTCTTTAAGCCAGAGATGGAGATATTCACATCGGCCGGGTGCCAGTCACATGCCTACTCCTGAGCCAATCACTGGTGGCGCAGTGCTCTTGTTGGTGGACCTGGCTCCCGCCCTTGTAGGAGAGGAGGCTCTCAGACAGGAGTCAGGAGGAAGAACGTTGTTCTCAGAAGAGGAGGAGATTTGGTGTCAGAAGAGCCAAAACTCCAGTTACAGTTGAGGAGCCAGAGTAGTGACCAAAATGACATTAAATAGATATAAGCCACTAAGTAAGTATGAGATTGAAAATGTGATGTGTTTAGGCAACAAGAAAAGATCATAGGGCACTATGAGAGAAATTAAACGAGGGCTTTTATTTTTTATTTATTTGTGTGTGTGTGTGTGTGTGTGGTACTACGGTTCCTGGAAGCCCTTCGACTTCTGGGCTACACTCCCAGACCTATTTTATACTTTTTTATTTGGAAACAGGGTCTCTTAAGCCAGCACAGCTGGCTTTGAACCAGCGCGATCCTCCTGTCTCCGCCTACCAAGCGCGGGGATTACAAGCGTGCGCCACCATGCCCGGCAAAAGAGGGCTTGTTTGAGTAGGATTTTTAGGGTGGCTGAGGTGGTGAAAGAAGGAAAGGCGCCAGGAGGAAAAGGAGGCAAGGAGGAGTGTGGAAACAACCTTCCAGAATGAGGAAAGGTCCTGCATGGTGGAAGAGTGAGGAGCATTCAAGAGACTAAGACTGGGCAACGCAGGTCTAACAGGTAATGAATGCAGTGGAAGATGGTGTCAGAAAGGAAGGCATGTGGTCAGGCCACACAGCCTGTGGGTCCAAGACAAAGGGACCAGCTTGATCTGGGTGAGATGGGAAACCACCGCAGGGTGGTGACCGGGGAATTTTTGTTGTTGTTTGTTTGTTTGTGGTACGGTGGGGGGGGGGGTTGAACCCAGAGGCATTCTACCACTGAGCTGTATGTATCCCCAGCCCTGTTTGTTTGTTTGTTTGTTTGTTTGTTTTGTTTTGAAATGGGATCTTACTGAAAGTTAAATTGCTGAGGCTGGTCTTGAATCTGCAATCCTCCTGTCTCAGCCTCCCAAGTACTGGTATTACAGGTATATGTTTGCCACAACTGGCTGTAATACACATTTGAAAGGTCACTCTGGCTGGATATGGTGGCACATGCCTGTAATCCCAGCTACTCTGGAGGTTGAGGCAGGAAGATCATTCGTTTGAGGCCAGCCTAGGCAATTTAGGGAGACCCCTCATCTCAAAAAATACATAAAAATAAAAGCCTCTCGCCGGGCGTGGTGGCACACCCTTGTAATTCCCGCGCTTGGGAGGCAGAGACAGGAGGATCGCACAGGTTCGAAGCCAGCCGCGTGCGCTGACTTAGGAGACCCTGTTTCCAAATTTAAAAAAATGTAAAAATAGGTCTGGGAGTGTAGCCCGGAGGTAGAAGGGCTTCCAGGAACCTCAGTACCACCAAATAAATAAATAAATAAATAAATAAATAAATAAATAATAATAAAAATAAAAGGCCTCTCTAGTATGGTAGGCAGAGTGGACTGACCATGGGGCACAGCAGCAGCTCTTGCTTATCAATGGTGTGGCTTTTGCTAAGCCATGTCAGGGGTGCACAGATGTGGAGCCTATTTCTTCCCAATGAAAGAATCTGAGAAAAGTTCAAGGAAGCTATTCAACTCCAGATGATGACTGGATGGCAGACAGGAAGGAAAGGGCTTTGTTTTCCACTCCTAAAGACAGGGAAGACTTCTCTTTCCTCTTTCTGCCCAAGAACCTAGAAAGAGATGCCTTCCAAACCCTGAGTGTTGGGTTACTCAAGGGTGGCAATGGATGGAAACTGTCTCGACCATCAATAACAACAACCCATTGATAGTCCCAAACGCAGATAGCTCCATGCTGGTGTAAAATTTGACACAAATAAATCTGGCTGAGCCACAAACAGATCATTGTCAGCAACTCAAGTTTGACCCCACTTGCCTCTGAAAGGCAAGACAAAGTGGGGAAAGGATGTAGACAAATGCCTCCCTGTCACATTTCCCCAAGAAGAGGAGTACATGTACTTCTCTGATGAGCAAGTGTCCACCAACTAACCAGAACTACATTCATAGGAAAACCTTCCCGCCAGCTCTTTATTTGTGACCAGTCTCGCGGGGGCAAGAATTAATATTTGGAAATATAGCCTATCTCTACTGGGCGAGGGATTTACCTGTAAGCACTGGCTTACCCTCTGCAAGCGAGGTGCCTCTGGACTCCACCATCTTCACCTCTTCCATGAGGATAAAGATCTTCATCTGTTTTAGTAAGCTTTTTTGTAGCTGTGACCAAAATAGTTGACAAGCACAACTTAGAGAAGGAAAGGTTTATTTATGTATTTATTTCGTCGTGTATATGTATGTTACTAGGAATTGAACCCAGAACCCAGGGGTGTTCTACCTCTGAGATACATCCCCAGCTCTATTTTATTTGTTTTGAAACAATGTTTGGATAGCTTGGAGGGTCTTTTTAAGTTCCTGAGACTGGCATTGAACCTGAGATCCACCTGCCTCAGACTCCCAAATAAATACTGGGATTACAGTAGTGTAACCCCACATCCTGTTAAGAAAGGTTTATTTTATGGCTCTGAATCTCAAAAGTTTCAGTCCCTGGCTGGTTGGCCCCAAGGTAGAAACCATGGCAGCAGGGCCTTTAGGGGATGGTAGAGGAGAAAACCAATCCCCCTAAACACCAATCTCAGCTCATGGTGGGGAGAGGAGCAGAAAGCTGGAGAGGAAGCAGCCAGAGATGCATACAGTCCCCAAGACTGTGGCCCCAGGAAGCCACCCCCTCCAGCCATGTCCTATCTCTAAGCCTGGCTGCATTGTCTAATACCTGAGCTTCCCTGGGGGAAATTTTCAATCCAAACCATAACATCATTGTTCACATCCTTCTCTCATTGGACTGTCAAAAATACAGACCCCTCAGAACATAGAGAAACTGAGTTTAAAAACATTTTGGAGCCAGGTGTGGTGCATGCCTGTAATTCCAATTCTTAGAAGGCTGAGATAGGAAAATCACAGGTTGGCAGCCAGCTTCAGCTACTTAATGAGGCCCTCTTTAATGCAGTGAGACCCTGTTTCAAAATAAAGAATAAAAAATAGGAGTGGGGGTGTAGCTCAGAGTAGAATGCCCCTGGGTTCTGTCCCCAGTTCTAAAAAAAAATTTAAAAATAGGGCCTGGGGTGTAGCTCGGAGGTAGAATGCTCTTGAGTTCAATCTCTGATTTTGCAAAAAACAAACAAACAAAAGAAAACCTGGTTTTGTTTCTGCTCATTATGATACTTATCCAGCATCTGATCTCCAATCTTGTGGAAAAAGCTCCCTAATTTTTTTCTTAGGGATTTCAACTTGGGCCATGTGGTTTCAGGCAGCACTAGCCTCTCAGCCAAACTTCCTGACTAGATGACTTGTGATTTAGGTTTGGCTTCCTCCTGAATTCTACCACCACCATGGCCACCCTCCCTCTCCTACCTCTGCCCCTTCATGGTGATTGGTCCCAATTGAGCACATGATCTAAGTCAGTCCAATGACAGAACTCCAAGACCTTGATGCTGGGGAAAGGAACGTTCACATCTCTGAACTGGGATCTACAAGGATGTCAGCCTGGAGCTTTTGGAGGTCATCAGAGCTTGGCTGACAATACAGCCAGTGAGGGCAGAAGCTGGTCTGATAGAACAAGCCTGAATCTTATGATACATTTAAGCTCCTGGGTTTAGCCTTACCTGAAGCTCACATCATCAGGAACAAGTTTCTGACTGCCACCCAGAGATCAAGCAAGACAAGAGCAAAAACTTGGCATCATGATTCCCAGTCCAGTACTATTAACCTGCATCGTGTTTCAGGTAACTGTATTTGGCCCCATACTAACTCCACCAATCTGTTTAAGGTTTTATGGTCTACTAAAAGATGGATATTTCAAAAATAAAAACATGTGATAACAATAATACTTTATCTAACTAAGTCATAGAGCAATGGAGGGGATCTCCAACAGCCTTGGAGATTATATTATTGAGTAATTTTCAAAGTTTTTTTTTTTTTTTGCTGGTCTGGGGATGGAACCTGGAGGCGTTTGACCTCTGAGCTACACCCCCTGCCCAATTTTTTTTAGTCTTTATTTTGAAAGAGGGTCTCACTGAGTTGCGGAGGGACTCACTAAGTAGCTGAGGCTGGCCGTGAACCGTGATCCTCCAGTCTCAGCCTCCCAAATGCTGGAATTACAAGCATGGGCCACCACACCGGCTCAAAGGGGTTTTTGTTTTTGTTTTTGTTTTTTTAGAGTTTAAAAAGAATTTTATTTTATACAACCAAGTAATTCCATCGGGAGATATGAATACACAAGAAATTCCTAGTGTGCATTTTTTTTATATTTTTATTGGTGCATTGTAATCATACATCACATTGGAACACAAGACTTGAGAGGATATACAAGCACACATCATCCAAACTGCCCTCATCCAATCCGCATCCCATTCCCTCCCCCTCCTTCGATCCTATGCTTGATTGGTGATTATCTTTGATGCATTTGTGTACGTACTTCATGAGTTTTAAAGAGGTTCCATCCTCCCCCATCCCATCCCCTCTGATTGGTCACCTTAATTGCTTCTCAATAGGGCCCTTTCTACAACTCGACCTCCTCCTATTACCCTCAAAGGGTTTTTTTTTTTAACAATTCCTTGTTTCAAATAAAATCTTAAGCATTAGAAATTAAAATGGCATTTTGTTAGTGCAAAGATATTTTATCTTTTAACTTAAAATTTTTGAGGCAGGCTTGGTAGTGCATACCTGTAATCCCATTGTTTGGGAGTCTGAGACAGGAGGATCACAGGTTCAAGGACAGCCTTGGCAACATAGTGAGACTCTCAGAAACCTAGTAGGACCCTATTTCATTAACAAATAATGAAATCGGGCTGGGAGTGAGTTCAGAGGTAGAATGTCCCTGGGTTCAATCCTCGGTACCATGTTAAAATAAAAAAGGTTTTAACATTTATTTTTATAATCAATGAAAAACCAAATTTTAATGTGTTATTTTCAAGGTATAGAATTTGATTATGTAATTCATTTGCATGTGTGGGTGCTTTTTTAAATCATCATTTTCTTTTTTCTTTTCCTTTTTTGTGGTACTAGGGGTGAAACCCAGGGGTCTCCTACCTTTGGGCTCTATCCCCAGCCCTATTTTATTTTATTTTACTTTTTATTTGGAGATGGAGTCTTGCTAAGTTGCTTAACACCTCACTGAGTTGCTGAGGCTGACTTTGAACCTGTAATCCTCCTGTCTCAGCCTCCCAAGTACTGGGATAACAGGCATGTACCACCACACCAGGCTTAATCATCACTTTTCTAATACTTAAAAATATTTTTAAATAATAAATAAAGTTCTTCAGCTCTTCTCTCTCTATCTTGAATAAAAATAATGAAATTCTGAGTTTGTCTGGCTTTACCAAAGCTATCCCTTTGGTGTCCAGTTGTTCTAATTTTCAAGAGAGTTTCCCTTTTTCTTGTGCAAGAAAATAAAGTCTGAACATGAGCTTATGTTCTGAAATGATGCTTCTCAAACTTAGTATATATGTATGAAGCACCCAGGGATCTTGTTAAAAATGTAGATTCCAATTCCACAGTTCTGAGATGGAGCCAGACATTCTGCCAAACTCCCAGGTGCTGCAGATGCAGCTGCTGAGTGGACCACACTTGGAGTAGCTATGCTGTAAGAATCACCACAAAGAGCTTCCGAGACAAGGAGATGAGAATCTCTCCAAACTGGAAAACGTCTGGAATGACATAACACCACAATGTTACAGAAAATGGTAAGATTAGGAGCAATTTAAAATCTCTTACTGCCGGGCGTGGTGGCGCACGCTTGTAATCCCCACACTTGGGAGGCAGAGACAGGAGGATCGCTCAGGTTCGAAGCCAGCCGTGCACGCTGGCTTAGGAGACCCTGTTTCCAAATAAAAATGTAAAAATAGGTCTGGGAGTGTAGCCGGGAGGTAGAAGGGCTTCCAGGAACCCCAGTACCACCAAAAAAATAATAATAATAAATTAATTTTTAAAATAAAAAATAAAATCTCTTACTATTATGTTATATGCATATACAAATATATAAGAGTGAATTTTACTACTGTATATAATTATAATGTAGCAATGAAAATAAAAATTTCTAAATTGTCTTCCTTTCACCTACCTGTATTTTCAAATGTATCTATAATGAACATGTATTGCTTGGGTAAAAAAAAACAAGTTTAAACTCTAAGAAACCAATCAGGAAAAATCTAAAATTACACACAATTTTTTTTTTTTTTTTTTTTTTTTTTTGTGGTACTGGGGTTCCTGGAAGCCCTTCTAGCTCCGGGCTACACTCCCAGACCTATTTTTATATTTTTATTTGGAAATAGGGTCTCTTAAGCCAGCACAGCTGGCTTCGAACCTGCGTGATCCTCCTGTCTCCCAAGCGCAGGGATTACAAGCGTGCACCACCACACCCGGTCTAAAATTACACACAAATTTTTTAAATAAAACTTTTTTTTTTTCGAACAGTGACAATAGAGCCCCACAAGTATTTGAAAGCAACCACTGAGTCCTCTTTCTGCAGGGGGAGAGGCAGAGACCCTGAGGCCCAGACAGGGAAAGACACACCCAGATTTCACCCTCAGTTTGGTCAGAGCCAGCACTATGGCATCAGCGACTGCACAGCTCCTCGGTACAAGCCCAGAGCTGTGGTCCGATAAGAATGTAGCAAGCACACAGCCGCTTGCTACAGAGGGAATTCAAACTTAACCCCAGGCCCCAGAGCAGTGGCAAATGTGAGCCTCGGCCCACAGGACTGTTTCTGAGCTACTGGCCATCTGTCCCAGCCCAGAGCTCCTAGAAAACGCCCAGCCATGCCCCAAGGAAGCCATGTTACCTGTTTTTTCTGACTATAGTGTAAAGGCTTCATTGCCTGCTGCTCCAGGCGTCGACCCTCTCTTCCACTTCTTGTCACCCCTCTGGCTCTCCACCTCTCCACCTCCGTGCTTGCTTGAGCCATCTTTCCCCAGCCCTGAACAGAGCCTCTCTGCACCCCTGCCCTGCCCTCCACGTCCCCTTCCTGCCTCTGGCCACTCCTCCTCAGTCTCCTCTGCCGCCATCTTGTCCTCCACTGACCATTCCATCTGGAAGCTCCCCATGGCTCTGTCTCCTCTGCTCACTCTGCCCATTCTCCTCCGTGATGTCATGCACACCTGAGTCCCCAAGACATCTCTGGGCCAACATCTATTTTCAGGTCTCACCTCTCCTCCAAGTGCCAGACCCTGCATTCAGTTTCCTCCTGGGCATCTCCTCTCGGGTCACTTGCAGGCATCACTAGCCCCACTAACTCCTTCGTCCTAAATGGCTCTCAGATCACCCCATCCCAAGAGCCACACACATACCCATACTGTTCCTCGGAGACCTCACTAGTTCCCAGCCAGTCTCTCTGACTTGTCTCCTAAACCCACTCCAGTTTCTCCTCCATCTCCATTCAGAAGCCAAAGTACTCTCCATAAACTGCAAATCTGGCCATGTTCCTACTCCACTGCCTTCACAGGCACCGCAAATAAGATCAGACATCCTCCCCACGTCTTCCCGGCCCGGCCTGACCTCCCAGCGCAGTCTTCAAAGCCTGACCATCTCTATGCCCTGAATATACGCACCTTGGCTCATGTGGCTCCCTCTGCCTTTTGGTGGATGTAGTTGGCGGCCCCAAAAGCTCACCTCCCCAGAGGGACATCCTGCCAGAGGAGCTTCATCAGCAGCTGCAAGTGTTGGCTGCTAAGGGCCGGCAGCTGCCACCTTCTTTGGAGAATTACCCTGGGACAAACTAAGTTACCTGTGCAGCAGATGGGCCCAGGGAAGACCTCACTGCTTGGCAAAGGCCATGAAAAGCCATCCCTTCCTTCAAGGTAAGACTACCCCATGGTGAAATTATTTTCCACATCCTCCTTACCTCTGTGGAACTGGGCCAAAGCTGAGCCTGACTTACCGTGCCTCTACCCTGCCCTGGCCAGCTTCTGTCACCCCGTACAGGCTCCTCCTGACTGCCGTCCCAACCAACCCCATCTCTACTAGGGCACCCAGTAGGGTACACAACCTAAGTCTCCCCGTCTGAGTCGAGAATGGCGTCCTGGGGGAAGCTTTGTGTCCCCAGCCTGGGTCAGCGCACAATCCTAACAGCACACCTGCAAATGAATAATTACCAGTTCAGTCGCCTTCTTAACGTGCATCTGCCTTGCTAGGCTGTAGACTCCACCATCTTCCCAGCACCCAGCATTCCCTGGTGCATAGTAGGTACACAACATATATTGGATGAAATCAGGTATTAAGGAAGGAGGAAAGAAGGGAGGGAGATCCTGGTGTTGCCTCCCTTATATTCAATCGGGAGCTCCAGGTTTCTCTCCCTCCTGGCCTGGGTCTGAGTCTGAGTGGCTTTGGGACTGGCAGCAATGAACACCATAGCCTGGACTCGCTGCCTCTGGCCAGCGGCTCCAAGCCACAAGGTAGACAGCTGCCACCTGAGCCTCTCTCTCCTCTGCAGGTTCAGAAGCAGAGCAGGCCACAGCGGGCTCTGTCAGTGACCATGAGCAACCCTGAAAGCTGCACTCTCAACACCATGTCGTAGCAGATCGCCCTGAATGGCTGCCTCCCCATAGAGCAGCCAACAAGACCAGCCTGGGCCCCGCCCCTTGGGCCCCTGCCGCCGGCACGGACAGGCTAGCACCATGAAGGCCCAGAGCCATCCGTGCTGTCACACTGGGCTCCAGAAACACCCCCTCCCCAGGACAGAGGGCCTCGGCCCTTCCCCACCCCAGCCTGCCCCTTCATACCAGAAGTCCTGCTCTGTGCCAGGAGTCTCCACTCCTCCCTGTCCCTCACCCTCATGCCAACCACACAGGCTGCACAGGGCCATCCTACCCATTCCTCAGAGGAGAAAACTGAGGTTCAGACAGAGACAGATGGGAGATGTAGCCCCAATGCCCAGGCTGGGGAGTTCCTTGCCCCACCTCAGCTGCCCAAGGACTTTAAAAAATGAGGCCAGCAGCAGCCAAGGACACAGAGCCTTGGCGTTCATGCTCCTAGTCTATCTGGATCATAATCTGGCTCCCTGTAAGCCTCTTTTGGTTGCAGAATTATACCTATAAAGGGTTCCTGATGGGTCTCCCAGAACTAAGCCACTTGTTGGGGGCACCCTCTACCCACCCTGGTCTGGGAGATCACTCTACCCCAGGGGTCAGGTGGCCACAACATCAGCTACATTGCAGAGTGACCCCTCCACAGGAACAGCAAGGCCTGTAGGCCTGCTGCAACACAACACAGCTCACCTTGGGCCAGGGGTCTGCTAAGGCTCTGGCACCTGCCCACCTCGGCCCCTGGGCTACAGCCCTCTGCAAAGGCTGGCCTGGAGCGGCTGCTCCAAGCTAAGCTGGGCAGCGATTTCCTGGGAATGCCACACCCCCCAGTGGCCAGCCTTCTGCGGTGCCTCCTCGCTCCTCCTCGAAGACTCTCCTCCACCACAAAGACATCCAGCTCTCCTCCCTGCCAGAAAGGACCCCAGGGGAGGAAGGAGGGAGGGGCTGTTGTCACAACACAGTGATAAATGTTCATTCTTGCAGCCAACAACATGAGCCAGCTCTGTGGTAGGTGTAGGAGAAATAGCTGTGAGGAAGACAGAGCCCGTCCCTGTCCTCAGGGTGCCCAGGGTCCAGCGGAGGAGACAAACACTCACAGATGGGTGGCATGATATCGGTGGTCATGAGAGCCGTGGAGAGAAGCAGGCTGGAGACAGTTTAAGAGCAGCTGTGGCTTGCAGGTCCAGCAGCTTCTCTGAGGTGGGCATGGTGGAGACAGGCACTGAGGGAGAGCATTCTAGCCACAGGGGAGAGAGCAGAGGCCAAGGGCCCAGGACAGAAGGCACCTGCTGTGTCAGAAGCCAGTAAGAAGTACAGCGGGTTAGCCAGGCATAGTGGTGCACACTTGTAATCCCAGCGTTTGGGAGACTGAGACAGGAGGATCGTGGTTGGCAGACAGCCTCTGCTACTACATAGTGAGGCCCTCTGCAACTCAGTGAGACTGTTCAAAATAAAGAATAAAAAATAAGGCTGGGGGTATAGCTCAGAGGTGGAATGCCCCTGGGTTCCACCCCAGTACGGCAAATAGATAGATAGATAGATAGATAGATAGATAGATAGATAGATAAATGCAGTGGGGCAGTGGCAATAGCAGCTAGAGAGGATGGGAGCTGGCCAGGCCCTGGGTGCCGAGGTGTAGCTTTGGCTTTGACTCCGTGGGCCGGGGAGCCATGAGACAGCACTGAATTAGGTTGTTTGTTTGTTTGTTTAACCTAGGGCATTCTACCTCCAAGCTATACCTCCAGTGCTGATTTTATTCTTTATTTTGAAACAGGGTCTAAGTAGCTGAGACTGGCCACAAACCTACAATCTTCCTGTCTCAGCCTTCCAAGTACTGGGATTACAGGCACATGCTACCATGCCCAGCTTGGTTTGTGTTTTTAAAGGATTCCACATTTAAAATTTATTAGCAATGCCGGGCGTGGTGGCGCACGCTTGTAATCCCAGCATTTGGGAGGCTGAGACGGGAGGATCACGGTTCGCGGACAGCCTCGGCTACTTAGTGAGTCCCTCTGCAACTCAGTGAGACCCGGTTTCAAAATAAAGAATAAAAAAAAAAAATAGGGCAAGAGGTGTAGCTCGGAGGTCAAATGCCCCTGGGTTCCATCCCCAGAACCGCAAAATAAATAAATAAATAAATAAAATATATTAGCAGTGACACAAAGTGAAAGTGATGTGTGCATGAGTGTTTGTAGCACTTTGAGCCTCATTATGACCCATAAGTACAATGCACCAACAAATGTGTAAAATAAAGAATTAGCAGTGACATGTATTAAGTACTTACTATGTATCGCGCATTACACTCAATGCTCTGACCCCAGTGTCTGTGTTCATCCTTCCTTATTGTCAAAGCAGGCCTGATTACCTCACCCTGTTCCAAGGAAGACACCTAGGTTCAGGGTAGTGAAGCCCTCTTGGGATGTGCCCAAGGTCACACATCTGGACAACATGAGGCTGGGACTTGAGCCAGCTTTGTCTATTTCCAGAGATGTCAGTTTTTCCCTGGCCAGGGCCTCATTCTCACTCCTACCAACTAGCTGTCTAACACATGCCGACTGTCTAGGTTTGCCACTGCAGCAGCAGGGTTTTCTCAAACCCACCAGAGAATACCTGCAGTCGGTCCCAGCTGTGTGGCTTTGGAAGGTCATTTCCTTCCCGCACCCTGCTCCGCCCCCTGTGAGATGGACATACTCCTGGGGCTGCTGTGAGGACACCGAGCTCCGAGGCTGGCTGGTTCTCAACAGTCACATCAGTTACTCATCTCCACAGCTTTGGAGTGGCCAGGCCCTAGGGATCTATGACATAAATGCCAGCTCAGTCCACCCCAGGAAGAGAAGACAGCACTGCTGCCTTCGTGGAGCCTGGCAGCAAACCAGATTGCTAGGGAAATGACAGAGGCCCGCAGGTAGAGGCAGGCGCCAGGTACTTCAGATGAACTGAAGTAGAGAACCCGCCTGGTCCTTCCCCCCCACACCTTCCTCTACCCCAAACTGGATCAACCTTCCATTCCTCCCAAAGCCAGCCAATGAGAGCCCTTCCCTGGGAATTTCTTTTTTTCCGGGATGACTGATATTGGCTCCTTTTTGAGAGGAGGATATAATTATGAGATTATGTGAAAATACACAGCTTGTTATAAATCTCAAAGTACAAGATAGTCAAGACATCTTTTACCACGTTCAAAAGTGAACAGGACTTGTGATTCCAATCCAGGTTTTCTGGATGACTCTACCCCTCACTGGCAGCCTGCCTCACTTCTCTGGGAACCCATTTCCTCACCTATAAAAGGGAAAAATGATATTGCCTACCCTGCCCATCTTGCAAGGCTGTCACATAGACAAATAGACACCATTTGCTTCTCTACTAGGGAAACAAACCTCTTTGGCTTACCACCCTTATTTTAGAAAACAAAAACAAAAAAGCACAGCACTCCCTGGAAATCTACCTTTAAGCAAATAAATAAAAAAGATGGAATGGCTCTTTCATGTATTTATTTATTTATTTATTTATTTATTTATTTATGGTGGTACTGGGGTTCCTGGAAGCCCTTCTCCAGGCTACACTCCCAGACCTATTTTATATTTTTATTTGGAAACAGGGTCTCTTAAGCCAGCGCGGCTGGCTTCGAACCTGCGCGATCCTCCTGTCTCCGCCTCCCAAGCACGGGGATTACAAGCATGTGCCACCACGCCCGGCTCTTTTATGTATTTCTATTTCATTCCCGTGTCCTCCTCTTTGGAAAACTATAATATAGCCAACATCCCTGGATGTGCAATAGTAACCATATCTTAATACAGTCTATTTGGGGAAATGCCAGTGAACAAAACTAAGTAACTCATGTCTCTAGGAGGGCTCAGCACTTAAAGAAAAGAGTGAGAGAAAAGGACTTACAACACAGGTGAGGAGTGGACGGACGTCCATCTATAAATTGTTAGTCTGCACCCTCGCTTTGTGTGAATCCAAGAGAAACATTTTCATCATTTTTTCCAGTTTATGTAGTTTAACTCTAGCTAATTTAATTTCTAAATTCTTTCTTCTCATTTTTTGGAAAGTTAATATACACATTAGAAATGTTTTGAACAACAGAAAGAAGCATTAAACTAAAATAATTTACTCCTCCTCCAGCCCTGGTCACCTGAGAGAACCACTGCAGGAATATCCACCCACAACTTTCAAAGAGATGTCAACAAGTATTTTCACAAATATATGTTACTAGGCCAGGCGTGGTGGCACACGCTTGTAATCCCCGCGCTTGGGAGGCAGAGAGAGGAGGATCACGCAGGTTCGAAGCCAACCGCCCGGGCTGGCTTAGGAGACCCTGTTTCCAAAAAGAAATGTAAAAATAGGTCTGGGAGTGTAGCCCGGAGGTAGAAGGGCTTCCAGGAACCCCAGTACCACAAAACAAAACAAACAAACAAAAAAAAAACAAATATATGTTACTAAACACTGTACCATGCTTGGCTGCTAGGTTTTGGGGGGTTGGTTTTTGTTTTTTTTGTGATACAGAGGATTGAACCTAGGTGCATTCCACTTCCAAGCTATATACCCCAGGCCTATTTTATTTTTTATTTTTTATTTTTATTTTTTTGGTGGTACTGGGGTTCCTGGAAGCCCGTCTATCTCCGGGCTACACTCCCAGACCTATTTTTTTATTTTTGGAAACAGGGTCTCCTAAACCAGCGCAGCTGGCTTCGAACCTGCGCGATCCTCATGTCTCTGCCTCCCAAGCGCGGGGATTACAAGCGTGCGCCACCACGCCCGGCTATTTTTTATTTTTGAAATAATGTCTAAATTGATGAGAGTCTCACTGCGTGCTGAAGCTGGCCTTGAACTTGTCTCACCCTCCCAAATACTAGGATTAAGTCAGCACCACCATGTTGGGCTCCAACTGCCGTTTTTATTTAAACCCTCAAAGGCCTTTACATCACATAATGTTTTGTTTGTATCTTAGAATCTTTAGTAGCCACTGGCCTCCAGTACAGTGAGATTCAATAAATGTCAAAGGAAAAATACAGGAGCAAGGGAAAGTGAAAAGAAGGGAGGAGTCAGGGGTAGAAGAAGAGCAGAAAAAAGGAAGAAAAGAGAAGGAAGGAGAGAAAAAAGGAAGGAAAGAGAAGGAAGGAGAGAAAAAAGGAAGGAAAAAAGGAGGGAAAGAAAGGGAGAAGGAAAGAGGGAGAGGAAGGAGAAAGGAAGGAGAAGGAGAAGGAAAAGAAGGGAGAAAAAGGAAAGAGGAAGGGAGGAAGAATGAAATAAGGAAAAAAGGAAGGAAAGCAGGAAGGCAGGAAGGCAGGAAGGCAGGAAGGCAGGAAGGCAGGAAGGCAGGAAGGAAGGAAGGAAGGAAGGAAGGAAGGAAGGAATGCAAGCAACGAAAAAAAACAAAGACAAGGAGACCAAGCAGGAGGTTGCGGAAACAAAAAGATTTCAAGCGGCCCCGCCCCGCCCCGCCCCAGGCTGCAGTGCGGCCTCCGGCCGCTAGTGGCCGCAACGCACAGCCGCCCGCACCCCGCGCGCGCGGCGGCCTCTCTCTCCCCGGCCGCTCGCCGTCCCGCCGCCGCCGCTCTCGGGCCCGGCCGCGTCTCGGCGCCGTCTTCTCGTGAGGGGCTCGCGCCGCCGGGCGCGCCGTCCCCCTGCCTCGCGGCGCGGGGTCTCGCGGGCCCCGCTCCCGCCCTCCGCTCGCCTGGCCCGGACCGGAAGCGGCGCCGCACGGCCTGGGCCTGGCGCGGGGGGCGGGCACCGGGGCCCGGTCCGACATGGGCAAGAAGCACAAGAAGCACAAGTCGGACAAACACCTCTACGAGGGTGAGGAGAGGCCGCGGCGGGCTCCGCGCGGGGAGGTTCTCGGGATCGCCCCGGGCGCCCGCGGCGGCGGCCCGCCCCCTCCCACGCCGGCCCGCAGCCGCCGAGGCCGCGCAGACCCCGGGCGGCGGCGTTCGAACCCGGCCCCGCCCGGGGCGGCGGGGGGCGGCGGGGCGGCCGCGCCGGGGCCCGGGGCTGTCATTCCACAGGTGCGGAGCCCGCTCGCCGGCCCCCGCGCGGCCCCGCGAGTCCCTCCAACCCCGGCGGCCCCCTCTGTTGCAGAGTACGTGGAGAAGCCTTTGAAGCTGGTCCTGAAAGTAGGAGGGAATGAAGTCACCGAGCTCTCCACGGGCAGCTCGGGGCACGACTCCAGCCTCTTCGAGGACAAATGTGATCATGACAAACACAAGGACAGAAAACGGAAAAAGAGAAAGAAAGGAGAGAAGCAGGTTCCAGGGGAAGAAAAGGGCAGAAAACGGCGAAGAGTCAAGGTATGGTGGTTGCATTGCTTGCTTTCCCACCTCCGGCTGCCATCCGAGCTTTATCTTGTGTCCAGTGAAACCCTGAAACGCCTGTAAAATCTGGCTGGTTTTGAGGAGGGGCAGAACAGAGTAGAAACACGATTCATCTGAGTTTCAGCAAGCCTTTATACTGTTAGACAGTTGTACTCACACATCAAGTGCGTAAGCCGCTTTAACCATCTCAGAAAATGCATCCAGTCAGGCTGGAGAAAGCCTCAGGGTTTAAGGTACGTCAAAAGTCATTTCCAAAGTGAACAGGATCTATTAGAGTTCAAATGTTATCCTGAAATAAATAATAAAATCTATAACGAGTAACTCATCTTTTAAAATGAAATTTCAAACCGGGCATGGTGGCGCACACTTGTAATGCCAGTACTTGGGAAGCTGAGAGAGGAGGATTGCTGGTTTGCAGCCAGCCTCGGCTACTTAGTGAGCCCTCCGCAACTTAGACCCTGTTTCAAAGTAAAGAATAAGAAATAGGGCTGAGGGTGGAGCTCAGAGGTAGAATGCCCCTGGATCATTCCCTAGTACCACAAAATAAAATGAAATGAAATTTCAGTCCACTGAAGAAAAAAATATGCTTAGAGACCTGTAATAGCTAGAACACCAGGAATAAAAGTATACACTTAAGTCATTTGGATTTAATGGAAGAGAGTAAAGTAGCTGACATCTTAGTTTGCAACCTGGACAAAACAATAATAATGATGATGATAAATTTTCTTCCAAGGATGATCAAGTACATATCTGTAATTATCTTAGAATTTTGTACTTCCAAATTTAACTCGCCATTAGGTAACTTATTTAAGACAATTACTGTGAATTATTAAGTTGATTTCTAAATCTTGAAGGTAAGTTTTTTGTTTTTTGGGTTTTTTTGTGGAACTGGGGATGAAACTCGGGCATTTTACCTCCAGGCTATACTGCCAGCCCTATTTTTTAATCTTTGTTTTTGAAAAAGGTCTCATTGGGTTGTGAAGGGCCTCCCTAAATAGCTGAGGCTGTCTACAAACCATGATCCTCTGGTCTCAGCTTCCTGAATGCTGGGATTACAAGCCTGCACTACCATGCCTGGCAATTCTTTATTTTGAAACAGGATCTCAACTAAGTAGCTGAGGCTGGCTGCAAACTGCGATCCTCCTGTCTCAGCCTCCCACGTACTGGCTCAAGGGTAGTCTTTACATAGGTTGATTTTTACAATTTTTATTTTGTTTATATATATAACAGAGGTGTCCTTTTCCGTGTGATTAAGTATATTAGTAAATCGCCAGGCCTTGGAAGTTTTTTCTTTGCAATTTCTTTATTTCTTTCAGCACCAGTTTTTATTTGGCTATACTGTGAGAACATAGAGTACTACTTAATATTTCTTTTCTTTCCTAAATTACAAAAGTCAATTATACATAAAACTTTTATTACTTAAAGTGATATAGAAGTACACGTAATTTTAAAAAATATCTTTATCTTTAATTCTTCATGTTGTCTTCCTCTCTAGAAGTAAAAAGTCAAGCACTTAGCGGGATATGGTAGTACACCCTTGTTAGCCCAGTACTTGGGAGGCTGAGACAGGAGGATTGCAGATTCAGAGCCAGCCTTGGCAATTTAGCAACACTCTCAGCAATCTAGTGAGACCTTGTTTCCAAATAAGAAATAAAATTGGGAGTGTGTACCTTAAAGGTAGATGCCTGAGTTCATTCCCTGGTACCCCCCCCAAAAAAAAAAAGTCAAGTATAACAGGCTTTTAACACAGACTGCTCTACTGTGGAGTTTTGCTCCCTAAACAGACTCAATCTGCTATACTATGGAGTTTTCTCCCTAAACTTTTTAGTTTTTTTCCTTTGTATATTTATCTCCGTTTCTAAAAGTAGGTTTATATTGCAGTTTAATGATTTATCAATTTAAAGCTTTTACTGATGTTGTTACAGAAGACAAGTTTAAATTTGCATTATAGTACTGCTCTGCACCCCCAGTTTCCCATCACCTATTCTCACAGGAGAGGTACGTCACAATTATTGATCAAATCAGTCGGTGATTATTTGAAATTATCGTTCAGTGGAGCTAAGTACAATATTCAAATACAGATCTGATCTTACAAGATATTGCTTACATTGGTTTATTTATTGCTTACTAATGCTTCCCAAACCAATACCTTGATAAAAACCCATCTGGATTCTGTTTTTCAGGAGGATTCCTGCCCTAGCCTAGATTATTTGCTTTCTAGGCTCCTTGGGACTCTCCTTACTTCTTAGATCTCATGCAATCTTTCTTCATTTACTCCCTTGTTCTGTTCAGGTAGAGTGTTGGTTCTAGAAACTTCTTAAAGCTTACCTGGGTACATTTTTTCTGAGTTCTTAACATGTTTGAACATCTATTTTGCCCTTATATAGACTGATGTAGGTTGATGACTTGAGTTAGTATGGCAGTTTAGATTGAAAATTATTTTCTCACAGGATTTTGAAGGCATTGCTCTATTGTATTTTAGTTTCTCAGTTTACTCTCCAAAAGTCTGTTGCTAGGGCTGATGGTTAGCTAGTGGTGGAACCTTTGCCTGGCATGTGAGAGACCCTGGGTTCAATCCCCAGCGCCACCCAGAAAATGTTGCCATTCTAATTCTTAGTGCTTTGTTATGACCAATGTTTGCTTTCTTAGCATTTTGGTATCTTTCCCTTTTGTCTTTAGTGTCTTCAGTTTCACAATGGAAACTTATGCCTGCAGTTCTGAGATGTTTGCTGGAAGCATTTGATAATTTTCTTCAGTTTTTTTTTTTTTTTTTAATGTTTATAGAACCTCTGCAATTTAGATGTTGGGCTTTTGCATGGACCCTTCAATTTTCTTATGTTTTCTCATTTTTTATTTTTTGTGTTCTTTATACAAAGAAAGTCTAAACTCTACCTTTTGCCTCTTCTATTGAATTTTATTTAAAATCTATTCTGAATTTCTAAGAACTTATTCTTGTTCTCTATTCTTTTAAGTAGCATACTGTTGATGGGGCAGTATCTTATTTCTCTGAAGACATTAATTGGAGTATTTTTCTCTCCTTTTCTTCCAGTTTTCTTTTGCTCCCTCCATTGTCTTTATCTCCCCCAAGTTCTTCAGTTTATTTGCTTGGTGTGTGTCTGTCTCTCTCTGTCTTTCTTTTGCTTTGATACTAGAGACTGAACCCAAGGGCACTCTACCACCACTGAGCAATAGCACTTTTTTTTTTTTTTTTTTTTTTTGGGTGGGTCTGGAGTTGTAACTCAGGGGCCTTCGACCTCCAAGCTACACCCCCTGCCCAATTTTTTATTTTTTATTTTGAGACAGGGTCTTACTAAGTTGTGGAGGGCCTCACTAAATAGCTGAGGCTGTCCATGAACCGCTATCCTCCGGTCTCAGCCTCCCAAATGCTGGGATTAAAAGCGTGCGCCACCATGCCCGGCCTTAGCACTTTTTTTTTTTAATGCTTTATTAGTGCATTGTAGTCAATGTTGTGGGGGGGTGTCACTGTTGATTGAACCCAGGGGCATATTATCTCAGAGCTACACCCCAACTCTAATGTTATATTGATTTTATTTTGAAACAAGGTCTCACTAGGTTGATGAATCTCACTACTTGCTGAGGCTGTCCTCAAACCTTTGATCCTCCTGTCTCAGCCTCCCAAGTACTAGGATTACAGGCATGTGCCACCACTCCCAATTAACAGCCCTTTTTTTGTGTTTTTATTAGTGCATTATTAGTCTCACATCATAATATAGTTCAGAGTGATAGGGGCATACATGAACACAGCTCCTGGTGAGTTTCCCTCACCTCCTCCTCTCCCCCCCCCCTTTTTTTTTAAATTTTTGGTACTGAGGATCAAACCCAGAGGCATTCTACCTCTTAGTTACATCCCCAGCCCTATTTCCTTTTTTATTTCAAAACAGGATCTCATTAAATTCCCAAGGATCTAAGTTGCTCAGAATGGCCTTTTTAAGACAGTGATAATTCATTGTATGGATACATCACATTTTATGTGTTCATCAGCTAGTTTGTTTCAGCCTTTTGGCTAGTACATGAATAATGCTGTCAATGTGAGTTGTACAAAATATCCTAAAAACTATGCATAGTTTCAGTTCTTGTGAATGTATGCCCATAAGTAGAATTGCTGGATTGTGGGGTGTGTGTGTGTGTGTGTGTGTTTCTGTGTTGGTTATTGGGAACTAAACCCAAGGGCATTCTACTTCCAAAGTATACCTCTAGCCCTTTTTTAAAAAAAAAAAAACAGGGTCTTACTAGGTTGCTGAGATTCTCACTCAGTTGCTGAGGCTGGCCTCAAACCTGCATTGCTCTTGTCTCAGTTTCCTAAGTACTAGGATTACACTCATGGGTCACCACTCCCAGCTACCTCCTCCTCCTCCTTTTTTTTTTTTTTTTTTTTTGGTGTGTGTGTGTGGAACTGGGGGTGGAACCCATACTTCCAGACCTATTTTATATTTTATTTGGAAACAGGGTCTCACTAAGTTACTGAGAGCCTCACTAAGTAGCTGAGGCTGGCTTCGAACCTGTGCAATCCTCCTGTCTCAGCCTCCCAAGCTCAGGGATTACAAGTGTGTGCCACCACGCCTGGCCCTTCTTTTTTATAGATAAGAAAAAGGAGGCTCAGAGAGGATAATTCTTCCCTGAAGAGATCTTTAGTTGAGGCACGGGTATTGGAAGTTTGAGGCCTACCTGGACCTTGTCTCAAAATAGCAAGACCTTGTCTCAAAATAAAATAGAAAGGGATGGGAATTTAACTCAGTTAACTTACCTGGCATACACAAAGACCTATATTCAGCCGGGCGTGGTGGTGCACGCTTGTAATCCCAGCATTCGGGAGGCTGGGACCTGGAGGATCGCGGTTCGCGGACAGCCTCAGCTACTTAGTGAGGCCCTCTGCAACTCAGTGAGACCCAGTTTCAAAATAAAGAATAAAAAATAGGGCGGGAGGTGTAGTTCAGAGGTCAAATGCCTCTGGGTTCCATCCCCAGACCTGCAAAAAATAAATAAATAAAGACCTAGATTCAATCCCTGGTACACCAAAAAAAGTCTTTAGTCCAAAAGAGTTGCTGAAGTGAACAACAACCTTACCCAGTACATGGAAGAATAAAATTACTACCTCTACAGGCAGAGTTACAGGAGTAATCACAGAGGACTTGCCTCAGGAAGTAGCGTTTGAGTTGGATTTTAGGTGCAAGAATATAATGGAATTACTCTGTGTGTTCATTTAACCAGGGATCGGCTATATCCTCTTGAGGAAAACGGCCCCATTGTACTGTAATAGAAGTATTCTTTGCAGACTGTACAGTTATATGCACATTTTAATTTTGAAGATGATATGTATAAAGTCGTAAGTGTGCTTTATGGACTACTTCGGGTACCTTCAAAGGTGATCTGAATACCAAGTTTTCATTTGTATGTAACCTTAGAGGCTGAGCTCTGAATAAATGCTACACCACCACATACAGATTTGTAGGGAAGGAAGTGTGCACACCAAGTAGAGGAATAGCATAAAGTAGCATGGAGATGGCAAGTGTGAGGATTTGTACAGGGACATAAAGTAACTCTAAGTGCAGAATATCTAAAGGGGAACAGAGGAAAAGATCTGAAAGAGAGTGATGGTGTCAGAAAAGGAAGCTTGAACTCGAATATGTAGACAGTGGGGAGTCAGAAACTTCCTGAGTAGAAAAACGATAATATTGAGGCTTAGTAATATTAATCTGTTAACAGTATCTAACAAATATTGAAGAGACTGAAAACTGCAGATGGCCTACTTTGAAAGCTTCGTTGAAATATCTCAATGAGAGGTCTGAATTCTTTATTGAAACTTATTTGTTCTTCTGAAAAGCATAGTCCTAACCCAAATGATGGCTTCATAGCTTTGCAAGTCAACTTCAGGTATAGATATTCAGAGATGTTAGGCTAGTCTTATTGCTGGACATATTATCAGAGGAATATGAAAGGATAGTCATTTTTAAAAAACAAAAAACATTAACATATAAGAATATTTACAAAACTGAGATCAAGTAAAATTTATGATGAAATTAAAAACTATTATACACAGTGAATTCCGATAAATACCTATTTAGTTAAAGCACTATGCTAGATTATTAAAGGGAATGCAGGCTCAAAAAGCTAACATTTGAGCCAGGAGTGGTGGTACATGCCTATAAACCCAGGAGGCTGTGACAGGAGGATCACAGGTTCAAAGCCAGCCTCAGTCAACTTAGACAATTTCAAAATAAAATAGGGTTGTGAAAGCTCAAGAGTTAGCACCGTAACCCCTGTGTTCAATATGTCGCATACACACGCACTTAACATTTGAGTATTTACAATATACTAAGTTTTCTAAGTTCTTTACATATTTTTTTTTACTATTTTAACTCTTACAAATAACTCCATAAGGTAGGCACTGTTCGTATTTTATTAGATTGTTGAGTTAATTGAGGCAAAAATAAGGTGGCTTATGACTAGAGAGGAAAGGAGCAGTGAATGACTGATTATAGTAAGCAAAATGTAAATTCTGTCAAAACATAATTCATTGACTTGTCATGACATCTGCCATATCCAGGATCTCAGGATGCTATGGCTTTCCCAGCTTAGCAGAAAATTCTCCCCCCTTTTTTCTGCTGCTGTTTACATTTGTATCTCTCCCAGAGTCCTCAATCACAGAACATCTTCCTAGAAAAGGAAAGATTCTAACCAAAGGCATTGCTTCTCTGATGGAGGGTTGTTTTTTTGTTCAGTTACCTGTTATATAGCTGGACTATACTGGGCTCAAATGATGAGGATAGATGGAGAGTCCTGCTGGAGTTCAGTTTTGTGAGGGAATCAGATACAAAAGGACAAGTAAACTCCACAACCTAGCAAATCCTAATAGGGGCATGAATAAGTATTTTGAGAGTCCAAAAAAAAATGTTCTCAGCCTGCCTTGGGAAGCTGGGGGAAAGCAGCATAAAGGTCATAGCTGCCCTGTGTAGCAGCAAATGCTGTTTTCAACCTGAGCCTGAAATGAGGTATAGCTGCAAACCATGAAGCTGATTTTAATTGGATCTTGAAATCAGTGTGTATGTGTGTGTTTTCTGGAAATTGAACCTGGGCATTCTACTTCTGAGCTTCACCTTCTGTTTTATTTTTTATTTTGAAACAAGGTCTCACTCAGTTGCTGAGGTCCTTGCCAAGTTGTTGAGGCTGGCCATGAATCTGCAACCCTCCTGTCTCAGCCTCCCAAGTACTGGGATTGCAGGTGTGTACCATCAAACCTGGCTTAATACCATCTTTTAAAGGAGAATTTTGAAATTGTTTTGCACGTCAGAAGCATCATTTAAATATATATCCTCCAAAAGTAGCTGATCCATAGGATAGTGCTTAGTACGGAGGACTTCAACTGTTTGCATGCATACGTTTTCCTATTTCATGCTGTCTTCTGTAATTAATTCTGCAAAAACATATTTAGTAAATACTGTGTATTAAGTATTATTGAACTTGGGATATAGAGCTGAATAAGATAAAGCCCTTCCCACGGGGAACTAGTAAAGGGAGGCAAATAACAGAGTGTGATGAGTGTTAAAATACTAGTCATCTGAACTAAAATTGTTATAATACTATAATATAGTATGGTGGGTGTCATAATATTAATAATCTGAGCAAATGTATTGTATATAAGATAACTTGCCACTGAGTCATAGAAAATTTAGAGTCTAATCTGAAATGAGGACACTGTGTTTGTAGTTAAGGAAATAGAAACTGTTCTCTTTTGCTGCCCCAGACCTTCAGATACATATGATATTTCTTCTACCTGGAACAGGTTCTAACCACCCCTTATACCCTTCAACCTGCCTTGAGTCTTGTCCCTCAGCTCTAACTTAAAGTCTTTCCACACTTCTTTCATCTGAATTAGATCACTCAAGAATTATTCTATCATTGAAATCTTTTGTTGTTGTTATTGTTGTGTGATTTTTGTGATACTGGAGACGGAACCCAGGGGCATTCTGCCTCCAAGCTATACCCCCAACCCTATTTTATTCTTTTATTATGAAACAGGGTCTAAGTTGCTGAGGCTGGCTGCAAACCTACAATCCCCCTGTCTCAGCCTCCCAAGTACTGAGATTAAAAGGCTATGCCACCACACCCTGGGGAAATGTTTTTTTAGTAAGTTGTGTAATGTCCATCTCTGCTCTTGAGCTCCATAAGAACAGAGCCATTAAGAGCCTCGTTTACTTATTGAATGAATTAGTGCTTATTGTGTGCTAGGTAATATGCTAAGATCTCACATGATCTTATTTATTTCTCCAAACAGTCACTAGACTCCAGAAATTTATATGGTTTATTCATGATCTCATAGCTTTGCCATTATTCATAGAAAAGTTCAAATTTGAACCCATTTTATAAGTTGCACTATAAACTCTTCTTCCTTGGCTACCCAAAGCTAATGACACTAGTGTTTTTGTTTAGTTTTCTACATGTAATTAGCAAAATACACTGGCTGTCAACCAGACTATGTTTACTGGTGATTTTACATGGCTGTACATGATTGTATTACTTTGGTGACATTCACAATAAGGTTTTATAATATATTCTAAATCATAAAGAAAATTGGAAGAATTGAATTGGAATTTTAAATGGAGAACACTTTTGGAGATTAAAGCCTCTTGTATGGATGAGAAACTGATACCAGAGTAGTAAGGTAACTTGTCCAAGGCCACATGTTGGTGAATTGGAAACTAGGTCTCCCAGTTTCCTGTAGGCAGTAACATGATACTGTATCTCCATTTGGCTTAAGCTTTGGGGGGTAGGGGGGGCTGGTATTGGGGATTGAACCCAAGGATATTTGACCTTTAAGCTATACTCCCAGTTTTATTTTTTGCTTTGAAACAGGGTCTTACTAGGTTGCTGAGTCTTGCCATATTGCTGAGGCTATCCTCAAACCTGCAATCTTCCTGTCTCAGCCTCCTAAGCACTGAGGTTACAGGCATGCAACAGCACATCCAGCTCCAGCTATGTTTTTTTTGTGGGTTTTTTTGTTTTTGTTTTTGGTTTTTTTTTTTTTTTTTTTTTGGTGTGTGTGTGTGTGTGTGTGTGTGTGTGTGTGTGTGTGTAGTACTGGAGATAGAACCCAGGGGTATTTTACCTTCAAGCGACACCCCCAGCCCTCTTTTTTTATTCTTTATTTTGAAACAGGGTCTCACTGAGTTCACAAAGGGCCTCACTAAGTAGCTGAGGCTGTCCGCGAACCATGAGCCTCTGGTCTCAGCCTCCCGCATGCTGGGATTACAAGCGTGCGCCACCACGCCCGGCTCAGCTAGGTTCTTAATAAAGTTACTAGGGAAAGATAATTCAGAGACACTATAACTTTTATTTTTTCAATACTGGGAATGGAACCTAGGGGCATTGTACTTGCAAGCTACAGTGCTATTTTTCAGTCTTATTATTTATTTATTTATTTATTTATTTATTCATTTTATTTATTTTGTGGTACTGGGGTTCCTGGAAGCCCTTCTACCTCAGGGCTATACTTCCAGATCTATTTTATGTTTTTGTTTTTGTTTTTTTGGAAAGAGGATCTCTTAAGCCAGCAAGGTTGGCTTCGATCCTGTGCGATCCTCCTGTGTCTGCCTCCCTAGCGCGGGGATTACAAGCGTGCACCACCATTTTGTGACTGTATTTAACTGTCTAACTTTATAAGATTAGTAATATCAACAGTAAAATCTCCATTTTGTAGGCAGTTAGAAGGTCTGGTGAGAATAAATGCATTACAATAGAGTAAGTATTGTAAACAATGCTAGCTTACAAAGTATTCAGGTTAGTTTTCCTGGGCAAAGCACACAAATCTTCCAAAGTCAAAAATTACTGCTACAGCCAGATGTGGTGGCGCACACTTGTAATCCCCGCGCTTGGGAGGCTAAAGCAGGAGGATCGCACAGGTTCAAAACCAGCCTCAGCTACTTAGTGAGACTCTCAGCAACTTAGTGAGACCCTGTTTCCAAATAAAATATAAAATAGGTCTGGGAGTATAGCCCAGATGTAGAAAACCTCTGGGTTCCACCCCCAGTACCACCAAAAAAAAAAAAAGAAAGAAAAATTACTGCTACAGCCAGGTGTGGACAGCCTCAGCTACTTAGTGAGGCCCTCTGCAATTTAGTGAGATCCTGTTTCAAAATAATAAAAAATAGGACTGAGGATGTAGCTCAGAGGTAAAATGTTCCTGGGTTCCATCCCCAAAAGCATCAAAATAAATAAATAAATAATACTGCTGCAGAATATGTGGTATGACTGACAGATACCAGCCAACTCACATTAGTGGCAATTGTGATCAAGTGCATGATGAATACAGTTTAAAACCATAACTAGGGATATAAAGTAGCTCTCTTTTTAAGTATAGAATACATAAAGGGGAGTATGGGATCTGAAAAGCAATGAAGATTTAGGAACTTTTAAACTGATCATATGCTCAGTATTTGGTGCTTCAGACCATTAAAATAGGGTGTAAAGCTCTATATTAATGAGTCTCAAAGTGTGGTCCCTGTATCAGAAATATCCACATGGCTTGGAAACTTGTTAGAAATGCTCAGGCTCAGCCAGGCATGATAATCCCAGTACTTGGGAGGCTGAGGCAGGAAGATCCCATGTTCAAAGACAGTCTCAGCAATTTGGTGAGACCCTGTTTCAAAAAAAATAATAATAAGTGGTGGCACTTGCTTGTAATCACAGTACTTAGAAGGCTGAAATAGGAGGATTGCAGGTTCTCCGCCAGCCTCAGCAACCTAGTGGGGCCTTCCTTATCTTACTGAGACCGTTTCAAAATTAAACTTGAGCTGAGGGTATAGCACAGAGGTTGAGTTCCCTTGGGTCCAATCCCCATTACATACATAAATAAATTTTAAAAAAAAAAGAACTGGGGTGTAACTCAAAAGTAGAATGCCCCTGGGGGCTCAATCTCTAGTAGCAAAAATTAAAATTACTAAAGGAATGCTGAGATTCTACCCCATACCTGCTGAATTGGTAATTTGGGGACAGGGACTGACCGTTTTTAACAGGACCTTTGAATGGTCCCAGGACACACTAAAGCTGTAGAATTATAGGGTCCTCGATTTGTATTTCTGGCAAATTCCTAGATAATAAATGTTACTGGTCTAGAGACCATTCTTTGAGAACCACTGCTGTGGTTACTAGAATAAGAAAGTAGGATATAGGCCAAGAGATTAGTTTTTGAGTGGATAAGATTCTGTTAACTCTCAACATAAAATGAGCATTTTTGGACAATTTTATTTCAAAATTTAGTTTTAAAAAATGGAAAGTACAACAGCTGGCTGTGGTTTGTGCCTCTAGTTCCACTACTCAGGAGGCTGAGGCAGGAGGATGACCATAATGCAGGAGTTAAAGACTAGCTGGGCAACATAGTGAGAACCCATCTCAAAATGAAAATGCAAAGTACGGAGAATAACAAAACTACCCCCTGGATACCAACTATCCAGCTTTAATAGATTTCAACATTTTGCCTTTTTTTTTTTTTGTACTGAGGATTGAACCAAGAGGCATTCTACTTCCAGGTTACATCCCTAGCATGATTTTAGTTCTTATTTGGAAACAGTCTTGCTAAGTTGCTGAGGCTGGCTTCTAACCTGCAATCCTCCTGTCTTAGCTTCCCAAGTACTGGGATTATAAGCATATACCACCAAGCCTTGCTTCCTTTATTTTTTTTCTTAAAGAAAAGAGAGTACAAACACAGTTGAAACATCCTGTGTACCCTACCAGAATCTCATTTCCCTCTTTCCCCAAGAACTACTGTGCAGAATTTGATGTTTTTATAATTTTACTGGTTCTTTATGAATCTGTAAAAAGTATATGCTTATACATTTTTATTATGCAACTTTTTCCTTTAGACAGTGTGTTTCTGATTACCCATCCTAATCCAGTAAAATTTTAGCTCATTTCTTTTACCTTCAGTGTAAATGTGCTGTAATTTATTAGTCCATTTTCCTTTTAAGCATTGAATTATTTGAAACTTTTTATCATTTTTAAAACTACTGCAAAGCCAGAAGTGGTGGCACTCGCTTGTAATTCCAGTATTTGGGAGACTGAGACAGAAGGATGACAGGTTCACAGCCAGTCTCACGTACTTATGGAAGCCCTCCGCAACTAAGTGAGACCCTGTTTCAAAATAAAGGATAAAAAATATAGGGCTGAGGTTGTAGCTTGGAGGTAGATGTTCCTGGGTTTAATCCTCAGTACTGCAATAAATAAATAAATACTGCAGTAATATTTTGTACTTGTATATATGTATATTATAAGAAGTTTCTATAGAGTATATGCCTAGAAAGAAATAGGGTTAAGTTTTTTATAAGCTTTGCTAGGGAGTACTAATTGCTTTTCTTTTTTTTTATTTTTGTGGTACTGGTGGTGGAACCCAGAAGCTTTTCTATCTCTGGGCTATACTCCCAGACCTATTTTTATACTTGATTTGGAAACAGGGTCTCACTAAGTTGCTGAGAGCTTCACTAAGTAGCTGAGGCTGGCTTCGAACCTGTGTGATCCTCCTGTCTCAGCCTTACTAATTGCTTTTCTAATAATTGTACTCGCCCATCCACAAGGCATGCCAGACCCATTTCTTTGTATTTTTAATAAAACTAGATATTTTTAAATATTTTTTTTTTACCAGAAAGACATGAAATGCTCACTATCTTTCAGTTTAAAATTCCCTGAGATCGAAGCCAGACGTGGTGTCGTACACTTGTAATTATAGTACTTGGGAGGCTGAGACAGGTGGATCACAGGTTCACAGCCAGCCTCAAACTACTGAGTGAAGCCCTCCACAACTTGGTAAGACCCTGTTTCAAAATAAAAGAATAAAGCTGGGTATGGTAGAGCATGCACACTTGTAATCCCAGCATTTGGGAGGCTGAGACTGGAGGATCGCAGTTCGTAGACAGCCTCAGCTACTTAGTGAGGTCCTCCATAACTTCGTGAGACTCTGTTTCAAAATAAAGAATAAAAAATAGGGCAGGGGTGTGTGGATTCCATCCCAGACCTGGAAAAAATAAAATAAAAAAGAATAAAAATAGGGCTGGGAATGTTGCTAGGAGGTAAAATGTCCCTGGGTTCAATCTCTAGTTCCACACAAAAATATATGTAAATAAAAAATAAAATTTCCTGAGTTCTGATGGGCTTGAGCTAGTTTTCGTGTTTCTTGACAGTTCAGGTTTATTCTGTGAATTACCTGTGATATCCTTTACTTGTTTTGGGGGGAGAGGTTTTTTTTTTTTGCCTTTTTAAAAATTATTTATTTATTTATTTTTATTTATTTTTGGTACCCTGGAAACCCTTCTACCTCCGGGCTACACTCCCAGACCTAATTTATATATATTTTTGGAAACAGGGTCTCTTGAGCTAGCAAGGCTGGCTTTGAACCAGTGCGATCCTCCTGTCTCCGCCTCCCAAGCGCAGGGATTATAAGTGTGTGCCACCACGCCCGGCAGTTTTTTGCCTTTTTATGTGGATTTGTAAATACTCTGTATATAGTTATTGTTAATACTTTTTATGAATATTTATGTTTCAAGTACTTTGTCTCAGCCTATGGCTAGACTTTCGGCTTTGTTTTCGGGTTTTGTTGAGAGGCACCAAATTCTATAAATTTAATATCAAATTTATCAAGTTTTTGCTTTAAGATTTGTGATTTTTTTGTCTTAGTAAATTTTTTTCTATCCTTGGGTCTTAACATTCTTTTATATGAAATTTTAGAGCTTTGTGTTTTACATTTAAATCTTTATGTGGGATTTACTTTGGAATATTGCATGAGATCTAATTTTATTTTCTCTTTTCCATATAAATAACCAGTTGTCCCAGCAGTACGCTCTTTTTTTTTTTTTTTTTTTTTAATGCAGTACTGGGGATGGAACCTGGGGACATTCTACCTCCGAGCTACACCTCCAGCCTTATTTTTTATCCTCTATTTTGTAACAGGTTCTCACTGAATTGCAAAGGGCCTCACTAAGTAGCTGAGGCTGTTCACGAACCGTAATCCTCCTGTCTCAGCCTCCCAAATGCTGGGATTAAAAGTGTGCACCACCACGCCCAGCTCTCTTTTCATTGGTTTATAATTCCATCTCTTCAATATACCAAGAATTTCCTATGTGCATGAATCTGTTTCAGGGCTCTTTAATCTGTTCTGTTTGTTTATGCCTGCATCTAACCCATATTGTCTTCATTACTACCCCTTTATACAAATATTTAATGTCTGATAATACACGTCTTGTGATCTTTTTCAAAACTGTTCTTCCACTCTTCAAGATAAATTATACAGTTGTCTTGTCAAATTCAATGAAAAATTCTAGTTTACATTTAATTTAGTGATTACTTTGGAGAGAATTGGTTCTTTGAATTCATGAACATAGTATAGCTCCTTTATTTAGGTCTTCTCTAGCTTTCAATGTTTTGTAATATTTCTAAGACGTCATAGGCATCTTTTATTAGATTTATGCTTAAGTATATTGTATGCTTTTGTGAGTATCCTTTACTAATTGATTATTTCTGGCATGGAGAAGCACTTTTTTTCTTTATGAACATGTTATTCTCTCTTTTTCCAATAGATGGCAATAAAATACATTTAGATTTTCAGTAGTATTTTCTTCCCCACTGAAATTAAAATGACGTACGTATTTAAAGATAATGATTCTGAAATATTTCTGAATTATCCTTCTTGATTCCATTTAGGAGGATAAAAAGAAGCGAGATCGAGACCGTGTGGACGAGGCAGAAAAAGATCTTCAGTGTCATGTCCCTTTGAGATTAGACTTGCCTCCTGAGAAGCCTCTTGCAAGCTCTTTAGCCAAACAAGAAGGTTTGAATAACTCTGAATTATTTGGACTAAATGAGAAGGTTAAAATTGTTATAGCAATGGAAAGTGATTGGGCTTCAGTTTCTAATTTAAAGTTCAAAAGCTTTGTAATAGAATTTTTTTCTTAAATTTTCTTATTCTCTTACTGTATAAATCCAATAAATTGGCTTCAATTGGAATTGGTATTCTCAACCTTCAATATCTTTTTAAGATATTGAAGACAGAATTTCTATGAGATTTAATAACAGATATAGGCGAGTCATAGAAAATGAAATTCCTTTTCATAGAAATGAATACTCCTTTTTAAATACCATTTTTCTGTCTTCTTTGCTTTAGAAGTTGAACAGACACCCCTTCAAGAAGCATTAAATCAACTGATGAGACAATTACAGAGGTAAATGTTCTTCCGGCAATTTTATTTACTTATTTATTTATTTATTTATTTATTTTGCGGGTCTGGGGATGGAACCCAGGGACATTCGACCTCTGAGCTACAGGGGCATTCGACCTCTGAGCTACAAAGGTTGACCTACCTATTTTTTATTTTTTATTTTGAAACAGAGTTTCACTGAGTTGCAAAGGGCCTCACTAAATAGCTGAGGCTGTCTGCAAACTGCAATCTTCCAGTCTCAGCCTCCTGAATGCTGGGATTACAAGCATGAAACACCACGCCCAGTCCCAACAATTTTATAAAATAGAAATTGAAATGGGAAACATGGTGGACCCAAACATTCCTCCATTTTTGATTATCTAAAGCTACATTTTGTGGCCTTATTTGAAATAAGAGAACTGGTATGCCAAATTCTAGTAGGGAGGGATATCAATTTAATGACTTAATCATATAGAACAGTACTCGACCCTGGCAATATGAGAAATGCCAATGCCTACTACTTAAATCTGAATACCATTACTCAACCTTGAAAATACCAATGTCTGGACTTTATTTATTCTTCCTAAAAGATTCTAATTAATGGGTCTAGAAGGTCCTGATTCTAATCAGAGGACAGTCAGAGTTGAGAAGCAGTGATAGGAAGCACTGATTTTTAAGTTGGGGAGTATGAAGAGGGCCTTTCTTAGTGTTAGTTTTTTGAGCATCCCCACATATACACACAATAGAAGTCATATCCATTGATTGAGAAAATATCCATACATAGGCCAGGAGAGCAAAACTATAAAACTAAAATGGAGATTATGTCTTAAGGGTACAATTAATATATAAAATAGCTTAGGCTCCTTTTTTCTTTTTTTTTTTTTTTTTTCTTTAATGTGTGTGTGTGTGAGTCTAGGGATGGAACCCAGGGGCATTCAGCCTCTGAGGTACACAGCCCCTGCCCTGTTTTTTATTCTTTATTTTGAAATAGGGTCTCACTAAGTTGTAGAGGGCCTCACTAAGTAGCTGAGGCTGTCCGTGAACCGTGATCCTCCAGTCTCTGCCTCCCGAATGCTGGGATTACAAGTGTGTGCCACCACGCCGAGCTTAGCTTAAGCTACTTATTAGTCTTGAAGTTTTCTTCAGTTTTCATTGAAAAACATGTTAACATACTACAAATTGCTTCTAAATTTAAATATTTTCTTCTGGCTTCTGCTCCTAGACCAGTAGATTTATTTGTAGTAGAAATAAAATATAATATTGCTTTTTGCATATCTTCACAGAAAAGACCCAAGTGCTTTCTTTTCATTTCCCGTGACTGATTTTATTGCTCCTGGCTATTCCATGATCATAAAACACCCAATGGATTTTAGTACTATGAAAGAAAAGATCAAGAACAATGACTACCAGTCCATAGAAGAACTAAAGGTAATTGTAATTATTTATGTTTGATTATACAAACAGACTGAGCTATGATAAAAAAAATAACCTGCATCTTTATTCATTTGATATTGTTAGAAATCTGTATATCTGGTATCCAGAATTTTTTCTGGCTGACCTTTTGTTTTGTAAATGATTAAGTTATTTTAATATCTAAAATATTTGTGTTTTTC